>NC_065597.1:45901734-46212671 GCF_024542745.1 Macaca thibetana thibetana | reverse complement strand
CCTGGGAAGCAGAGGTTTCAGTGAGCCAAAGTTGTGCCACTGCACTCCAGCCTGGGCAACAGAGTGAGACTCTATCTCAAAATTAAAAAAAAAAAAAAGACCCCAAAGAAGTGGTCAGACTCAGGGGCTTATATACCATTTTAACAAATGGTGATAAATTGTGAAGTGACTAGACAAAGGAAAGCAGATCATTTGGGCTTCTAGGAGTGGTAAACTGTGGAACAATAACTAGGAAATGTATAGTAGATAAGGGATAAATAGTAGGATTTGTTATGCAGACTCACTTTGGTATCGTCTCCAGTGATAAGTCATTTCCATTATTAAGTGTTATTCTCCTCTTCTGGTACTGGAGAGTGGCACCACTTCACAAATCCTTTACAAATGGAAATTTATGTTACCTTTACAAAGGGAAACGTGGCCTGCTTTTAGGCAGAAAGGAGAAGGACAGAGAACTTTTCCTGTGTTTGTATTTTCCCAATTGCTTTCAGCTCATAATAATCCTTAAACCAAAGTGGCATATTCTGGGCCCCTTCACCTAGGAGGAGAAACGTGACATAATGATGAAGAAGAGGGTGAACGCTGTAAAGACAAGGGCTATAACATTATCCATCATCACTGAACCAGGATCTAAGGGTGCTGAACACACAGTAGGCACTCAATAAATATATGTAGAATGAATAAATCAGTGGATGAATGGATGGATGGATGGATCAGATATTGGATAAAATAGGATTGGAGCAACTACAAGGTGTGGAAAGGAAAATTGCAGCTTATTGAATGCTAGCTCCCATAAAATACCACCAAGACAGCATGTTGATAAAGCAAAGATCATGGCAGTAAGAGAGAGCACTACCCCGGCAGTCATAACAATGTCTGAGTGGCATAGGTAAATTCAGGGTGTTTATGACGTTTAAGAATCTGGTTTAAGGCAGCTCTTTAAGTGTGCAGCAGACTAAGATTGAATAGAATTATGATGTCATCCAGGATCATGGAGACAGCAAGGTGAGTTAACAGTCATTGGATGCAATCTAAGTAAGTTTGGGGAAAATTCCTAAAACAAACACTAAATTTACTTGCAATCTTTATCTTTCTAGGCAAGTGTTTCCTGCCATAGTGAAATCATGTTGGTTGATACAGTTTGGATCTGTGTCCCTGCCCAAATCTCACGTCGAATTGTAATCCCCAATGTTGGAAGTGGGGCCCAATGGGAGGTGATTGGATCATGGGGTTGATCCTTCATGAATGGTGTAGCACCTTCCCCTCTGTGCTGTTCTCATGATGGTGAGTGAGTTCTCATGAGATCTGGTTCTTTAAAAGTGTTTGTCAGCTTCCCAACCATTTCCTCCTGCTCCAGTCATGTAAGATGTGCCTGCTTCTCCTTCACCTTCCATCATGATTGTAAGTTTTCTAAGGCCTCCCCAGAAGCAGAAGCCACTATGCTTTCTGTACAGCCTGTGGAACCATGAACCAACTAAACCTCTTTTCTTTATAAGTTGCCCCATCTCAGGCATTTCTTTATAGCAATGTTAGAACAGACAAATACACTGGGAAAGACAGTGGAATAGTAAAGTCATGTTATGAAGACCACATTATAGTAGTCATGTAATGCAGACATGAGGAGGCTTATGTGGGTTTCGATGGTTTCAGTCCTTAAGCTAATGGCCTTAAGTAAACTCTTCTCATTCCACTGTGTGGCACATACAGAAGGGTAAACCATATTTGTCCACAGGAAGGCAAACAAACCTTAAGTGGGCTCCAAGATAGAGGTGATGGTTGATTTCTGGTCATTGAGGGCTGAGCCATATAAAGGAGAGGTGATTCGGGTGCCTTAGACTTCAGTATCCTCTAACGATAGCCTTGAGGGGCAGGACCAGCTACCTAACATGCAGGCCCCAGTGAAAAATTAAAATGCAGGTCCCCTTGTTTGGAAACTAAGAATTTCAAGCAGTTTGGTAGTTCCTCAAAAAGTTAAACATAGCATCACCATATGAGCTAGCAATTCCACTCCTAGGGATGTGCCCAAAAGTGTAAACAGGCCGGGTGCTGAGGCTCATGCCTGTAATCTGAGCACGTTGGGAGGCTGAGGTGGGTGGGTCACTTGAGGTCAGGAGTTTGAGACCAGCCTGGCCAATATGGTGAAACCCTGTCTCTACTAAAAATACAAAAATTAGCTGGGGGTGGCAGAGGGAGCCTGTAATCCCGGCTACTCAGGAGACTGAGGCAGGAGAATCGCTTGAACCCAGTAGGTGGAGGTTGCAGTGAGCCAAGATCGTGCCACTGTACTCCAGCCTGGGCAACAAGAGCAAAACTCCATGTCAAAACAAAAAAAGAAAAGAATTGAAAACAAGGACTCAGATACATACCTGTATGTCAATATTCAAAGCAGCACCATTCACAACAGCAAAGGGGTAGAAATCACCCTACTGTTTATCAAGAGATAAATGGCTAAATGGTATATCCATATGATGGGATCTTATTCAGCCATAAAAAGAAATAGCATTCTGACACTCGCTGCAATATGGATGAACTTCAAAAACATTATGCCAAGAGAAATAAGCTCAACACGAAAGGACAAATGTTGCATTATTCCACTTCTATGAAATATCCAGAATAGGCAAATTCCTAGAGACAAAGTACCTTAGAGGATACTAGGAGCTGAGGGGAGGGGAAATGGGTTGTTACTGCTTAATGGGTACAGAGTTTCTATTTGGAGCAACAAAAAGTTTTTGAAACAGATAGTGGTGATGGCTCTACAACATTGTGAGTGTAAATAATGCTACTGAATTGTACACTTAAACATAGTGAAAATGGCCAGATGTGGTGACCTGTTATCCCAGCACTTTGGGAGGCTGAGGCAGGCAAATCGCATGAGCCCAGAAGTTTGAGACCAGCCTGGGTAACATGGAGAAACCTCATCTCTACACAAAAATTTAAAAAAAAAAAATTGGCTGAGTGTGATGGTGCACACCTGTAGTCCCAGCTACCCAGGAGGTGTATCAGAATGCCATTTCTGAGGTGGGAGCATCACCTGAGCCCAGGAAGTCGAGGCTGCAGTGAACTGTGATCACACCACTGCACTCTAGCCTGGGTGAGAGTATATGATCCTGCCTCAGAAAAAAATAGTCTCACAATTAAAGCAAAATGTCTCACAATTAAAATTAAAGCATGCAATACACATATAAAACTATGTGTTTGTGTGTGCTTTTTTGTTAATTGTGGCAAATTACTGTATATATGTGTATATATATGTACACATATACGCATATATATATATATGTATGTGTATATATGTGTGTGTGTATATATATGAAATAATTCTTTTAAAATTGTAAAACAAGAAAAATGAAGAATTCCAAGATGGCAACAGCAGAGCATTAACCAAGTCCAGGGTCCTTCTGAGCATGGGCTCTTTGTGAACCCAGCCCTGCTGAGAGGACACAGAGTCCAAATCTAGGTGTCATTCCAGCTCCTGGAGACCGAGCGCACAAAAGAAAGTGCTGCCCTGCGTCGCTGTAGACCTACTTCTGGACTCCAGAATCTACTCAGTGATCAACAAGGATGATCACTTGGCTCACGCCTGTAATCCCAGCACTTTGGGAGGCTGAGGCAAGCAGATCACCTGAGGTCAGGAGTTCAAGACCAGCCTGGCCAACATGGCAAAACCCCGTCTCTTCTAAAAGTATAAAAATTTGCAGGGCATGGTGGTGGGCATCTGTAATTCCAGCTGCTCGTGAGGATTAGGTAGGAGAATCACTTGAACCCGGGACACGAAGGTTACAGTGAGCCAAGATTGCACCACTGCACTCCAGTCTGGATGACAAGAGCGAGACTCCATCTCAGAAAAACAAACAAACAAACAAAAACATACATAAACATAGTACCAATTAGAGGTGGGGGAGGGAATGAAAAGGTGGGCAAGGCATAGCCCTGTCCCAAGAAACCTAATAAAAATGAGATTTCTTGCCACCTTGGTCACTTGTGCCTTTGATGATCAACCCTTGATCTGGGCTTTACTGAGCAAAAGGAGTGCACTTGTTGCAAGCCAAACCAAACCAGTGACCTCAAGACGAGCTTCCAGAGCCTGGAGGTTACCTCTTGCTTGCAGCAAAAATACACACATTCACTTGTGGCCTTCAGCTCTTTCACCTCTGGGTGGTCACTCAGCAGGAGGGTGGAGACTCTGCCTGCTGGCAGAGACCAGATCCCAAACAAAACATCCCCCACTAAAATTGTAAGAAACAGTTCTCTAGCTCCAACCCTGTCTACCATTGTTGGTTTTGCCAGCCACCCAAAAGCTTTTCCCATCATTTCTGGGACATTTCATGGATATTTGTGAGTCTCTCAACAACCCCATGGTATGCACTACTTTCTCCAATTTTAACACTGATTTTCCAAAAGGACAGGCACTGCCCCAATCTCTGAAAGCCTGGAAGCCCTAGGAAGGTGCTTCACCCCAGTCCTGCCACCTACACACATGCCTGTGGCCAAGCAGGACATCAATCCAGCCCCCTTGCTATGCAATTCCTCCCTAAAGAAGACAGAAGCCTGAATCATCCCCAGCACCCCAGCGTGGGGGCATGGCGTAGGTTCTCAGGCACTCCTAAGATCCCCAAGGAAGGTCCGGGAGGACCATGTGTGGCCTTGCTGCGCTAAAAGTTGCCTTTCAGGGTTGGTGCCAGGCCTGGAATCTGCCCCAACAGCCCTCCAGGCAAACCAAGATGGGGCCTGAATCCTGGAGATTTCAGTTTGATCTGCAGTTCCTGACATACCTGAAGGGTAGGGCCTGGGGTGCTGCAGCCAAGAAATCACAATACACCTCCAGTCCTGATCCCTTCTCCTCTAACACACTAGGACTACAGATATCAGAGGCACAAGCCTGGCTTGAGAGCCTTTAGCATAAAACGGCACAACCCTCTAGGTACCGCCTTTCGGGGTTTTAGAGTCAAACCACTCTTCTTTTAATAAGGTAGTGAACCGATCAGCTTTTTCAAATTTTTTTTTTTTCAACTGATAGATATTACCTTGGAAAAATGTGCAGAAATAGTGCCCCCTAATGGGGGTCCTTCACCACCAAGATCTGTTTTCACATTGCCACCCACCCCTCTGTTACAGGAAAGGGGTCCTGATCCAGACCCCAAGAGGGGTTCTTGGATTTCACCCAAGAAAGAATTCAGGGTGAGTTCACAGAGTAAAGTGAAATTTTATTGAGAAAGTAAAGGAATGAAGAATGGCTACTCTATAGGCAGAGCAGTCCCCGGAGGCTGCTGGTTTCCCATTTTTATCGTTGTTTCTGGATCATATGCCAAACAGCGGGTGGATTATTCATGCCTCCCCTTTTTAGACCATATAGGGTAACTTCCTGACGTGGCCATGGTATTTGTAAACTGTCATGGCGCTGGTGGGAGTGTAGTGGTGAGGACCACCAGAGCACAGTCTCGTCGCCATCTCGGTTTTGGTGGATTTGGGCCAGCTTCTCTATTGCAACCTGCTTTATTAGCAAGGTCTTTATGACCTGTATCTTGAGCTGACCGCCTATCTCATTCTGTGACTTAGAATGCCTTAACTATCTGGGAATCTCAGCTTCATTTTACCCAGCCGCTATTCAGGATGGAATTGCTCTGGTTCAAACGCCTCTGACACTTCCACCATTCCCAAGAGCCTCCTTTGCCAAAACTGTGCGTCTAACAATAAGAGCTAACATTTACTGAACACGTTCTGTGTGTCAGGTTTGGCCATGTGATTTCATTTCATTCTTACAACAACCCTGTAAGAGAAATATTATCTCCCCTTTGCAAAACAGAGAGCATGTTCAGGGGGGTGAAGTGAATTCCCAAGATCACAGGCTAGTTCGTGGGGTAAGGTTCTTCCTTATTCACATGCTGTCAGGATCCAGATGAGACGTTTATCCTCCTACACCCCAGCTTGATTTCTGAGGAACCACTGGGCAGGCTTCAAATGTAGGTACAGTGAGCTGACTTGTAATAATAACAGCCAATTTCTGAGTACCTACCACATGCCAGGCAATGTACATAGTCTTTCACTTGACAACAAGATATATATTTCTGCAGCTTGATATTACAGGCTGATCTTTGTTAGAAAATAAATGATTTGAGGGCTGCTTTTCAGTAAAAGGAAAACTTTCAAAACCTTATAAAGGACTTCCTTACCCTCACTATCTGCCTAAATAATTTCTTTTTAACTCCTATATCAATAGTTTAATGCAGCTGTGAACGCCTGGGCTCAAGCAACCTATCTATCTCAGCTTCCCAAGTAGTTGGAACTACAGGCATGCATCACCATGCCTGGCTAAATTTATTTTTTTAGAAATGGGGTCTAGCTATGTTGCCCAGGTTGGTCTTCTGCAGCTTTGACCTCCTGGCCTCAAGCAATCCTCCCACCTTCAACTCCCAAAGTGGTGGGATTATTGGCATGAGCCACCACACTCTACCCACAGCTGTTCATAAAACTTCAGATGATAAGCAGTTTTAATGCCCAGAATTTAACTACATGGAGTATGTTCACAGCTTCCTGTAGTTTCTAATCTCCAGGTAACACACCTCTCCCATTTTTGCTGTCCCAGTCCTTCCACCAGCTTTATAACTTAATTCCCTGTATTCAAGCTCTCTCTGTTTGAAATATCTAAGGTGATTTCTGCTTTTTCTACTGAACACTTACTGATAAACCATTTTTCCATTTCTTTTCCTTTGTAGATTTGTGTAAATACCCAAGGTTTTATCATTCAGGTGCCTGTCCTTTCTTCTTTTTGCTGAGTTCTTCAATGTGACCCTTCTGATTTTATTTATTTATTTATTTATTTATTTGAGACGGAGTCTCACTCTGTTACCCAGGCTGGAGTGCAGTGGCGTGATGTCGGCTCACTGCAACCTCTGCCTCTAGGGTTCAAGGGATTCTCGTGTCTCAGCCTGCTAAGTAGCTGGAACTACAGGCACTAGCCACCATGCCCAGCTACTTTTTTTGTATTTTTAGTAGAGATGGGATTTTGCCATATTGACAAGGCTGGTCTCGAACTCCTGACCTCAGGTCATTTGCCTGCCTTGGCCTCCCAAAATGCTGGCATTATAGGCATGAGCCACTGCGCCCGACCCTTTCTGGTTTTAATTTTTTGGTTATCATCGTTTCTTCCCACCACCCTCTCAACATTGACAGGTGAGAGTTGACGCTTGCCTTTTATTGCTCTCCTTTGCTCTTAGATCCCTGTTGCATTAAACTACAAAGCAGCTAAAGCACTGTACAACCCAATCACTTCCTCTGGGACACTGCCACCTGGGAGCATCGCTGAAGGTTTCGTTCTACTAGGTCATTAGAAACAAGAACTGCAGTCCAGGTGCGGTGGCTTATGCCTGTAATTCCAGTACTTTGGGAGGCTGAGGCCAGTGTATCACTTGAGGTCAGGAGTTCAAGGCCAGCCTGGCCAACATGGTGAAACCCTGTTTCTACAAAAATACAAAAAAATTAGCTGAGCATGGTGGCACACACCTGTAATTCCAGCTGCTCGGGAGGCTGAGACAGGAGAATCACTTGAACCCAGGAGGCGGAGGTTGCAGTGAGCCGAGATCATGCCATTGCACTCCAGCCTGGGCGACAAAGCAAGACTTCATCTCAAAAACAAAACAAAACAAAACAAAAAACCACTAAGATCTGCCACAACGGGGCTCTGCCCCTGTTGATGGGAACTACACATAACTAATGAACAGGAAGATTAGTAGCAAAATGGCCTGATCCTTCTCAACATGGTTCTAGTAACTTCCAACTTTTCCAGTCTAGATTTCCCTATATATCTTCTTTTCTTCCTGATTACTACAAACCTTCAAACCCAGACATTTTTGAGTCCATGTTTGCTTTTCCTTTCCTCCCTATCATATGGCACTTTGCTCTGCAGAGGACCAGCTTCTCGGTCACACTGTACACACTTGATTTTTTTTTCTTTTTTTTTTTAAGACAGGGTCTCACTCTATCGCCCAGGCTGGAGTGCAGTGGCGTGATCTTGGCTCACTGCAGCCTCCGCCTCCTGGGTTCAAGCAATTCTCCTACCTCAACCTCCCGAGTAGCTGGGATTACAGGTGTGCACCACCACGTCTGGCTAATTTTTGTATTTTTCATAGAGACGGAGTTTTGCCATGTTGCCCAGGCTGGTTTAGCACTCCTGGACTCAAGCGATCCCCTAGGCCTCCCAAAGTGCTGGGATTACAGGTGTGAGCCACTGTGCCCGACCCACTGTACACTTTTGAAATGAGAGCTGGCTTGGTCTTTAGTTGTGGATGTTGAGATGTCAGAGGTACCCAACAATCTGGCAGATTTAAGACTAGACTTTATCTTGTAGCATTGCAAATACCACATGGGTATTTGATACCCATGGGATATAGGTTAGATACCAGATCTCTGTTTCAAAGCTGAGGTAAATAACGTTCAGAGGAGTTTACCACTTGTCCAAAGTCACATGGAGGGTAGGAGGCAGAGCAGGTCTGAACTCAGGTCTTTTTGTTGCCACAGCTCCTGCCAAAACCTGCAGCCAATGGAGGAAAACATAAATGAAAGCACTGGATCTTAAATTCCAACAAAACGCTATTGCTCCCCTGTCAACCTGCTGGACTTCTTGGATAAACATTTCATTTGGACATTCTTCAGCAACTCTAGAAGGTTTATCAGGAGAACTTCCAGTTCAGAAGGGCCTTCCAGAGTTAATGTCTCCTGAACCATTCATGCATATGGAATACAATTACACCAACAAGGAGGGTGGTGTGGCAGGCGACATAGGGCATAGAAGCCAGGAGACAGAGAGCAGGGAGGTCATTAGTTTTACCTTTATACTCCTATGTTACATTTGCTACAACAAGCAGGATTCTTTTATAACTTGAAAAGCATCTAGCAACAAAATTAGGAGCTTGTGGCAAAGATAATATTATACATTCACCAAATCCCATTTTATTTTTCTTCTTCCTATGTACATAAGAAGACTACAATTCCCAGCCATTTTTGTCCTTAGATTGGGCCACCATAACTGGATTCTGACCAAAGGGACATGGGCAGAAGGGATGTATACCACTTCCAAGCCTGGCCATAAAATCTCCCATGTCATCATCCACCCTCTCTCTTCGTCTTCTGTGGCAAATTGTTTTTTGTGACAGGGTCTCATTCTGTCACCCAGGCTGGAGTGAGGTGGTGTGATCATGGCTCAATGTAGCCTTGATATCCTGGACTCGAGCGATCCTCCCACCTCAGACTTCCATGTAGCTGGGACCACAAGTGTGTACTACCACGCCTGGCTAATTTTATTTGTAGAGATGGGGTCTCGCTAGGTTGCCCAGGCTGGTCTCAAGCTGCTGGACTCAAGTGATCCTCCCACCTTGGCCTCTCAAAGTGCTGGGAGTAGAAGCATCATGAGCCACCACACTTGGTCTGTGGCAAATTCTTGAGGGCACATGATGGATATGGCACCATCACAAGATGGATGCAGCCTAGATTTTTGAACCAATTATTGGAGGAAAGCCACCAAGGAAAGCCACTTGACCTACATCAAACAATAATTGTATTGATATAGGAGTTAAAAAGAAATTATTTAGGCAGATAGTGAGGGTAAGGAAGTCCTCAGTAAGGTTTCCCTTTTAATAAAAAGCAGCCCCCAAATCATTTATTTTCTATCAAAAAGCAGCCTGTAAAATCGAGCTGCAGACATAGATAAGGTTGCAGACATAGATAAGCAAGATGGAAGCTTGCACAGGTGAATGCCAGCAGTTGTGACAATAGGAAAAGGCTACCAGGGCACCAGGCATGTTCAACATGGCATCTCCATCTTCCCTTTTCTTTGTCAACCAGGTAGGAAACCCATTTACATAATAAAAGATTAGGGTGGGGGGTGGTCCGCTTCTTCATGTGCTATGTAAATGTCACACCTGGTCCAACCAACCTTTGGGCCCTAGGTAAATTGGACACCGCCTCTTCAAGCCAGTCTATAAAACCCTGTGCACTTCACCATGGGACTGGAAGATGCACTCGGGAGCCACTCTCTCTCTCTGCAGGAGAGAGAGCTTTTCTCTTTTTCTCTATAAAATCTCTTTCACTATTAAGCCTCCGCTTTAAAACTCACTTCTCATATGCCTCTATCCTCAAGTTCCTTAGCATGAGATGATGAACCTCCAGTATTTACCCCAGACAATGATGCTGCTTCAGTATGAAGCCATTGAAAATAAAAGGTTTCTTTGTTACTGCAGCACTACCATACCTATCCTGACTAATTTGGATTTCACATATGCCAGGGGATTCCAATGTCCCACAGAAGTCCTGAGAGGGCATCTTGGTTGCCTCACTCATGGAAACAGCCTTTTGGTGTTTTTACAACCTGGATTTATTTCAGATGTTAAGTTCATATGAGGATCTAGTTCTGAGTAGAGTTCCATTCCCTTCTTCTCCCTCTGAATTACCTTCTCATTCTCACTTTGTTGTGGTGTGCTTATTCCAAAGAGAAATAAATCAACGACATCATCACAAAGCACATAGCACATGTACTTTACATTCTCACTGAAACAAGACCTGAAAGAGGAGGAAATTTTATTACAATTTTATTCCCCTTCAAGGACCATTCTGAATTTTACGATCCTAATATTTATTTCTTGTTATAGTAAAACCTTGAGTAAACCATCAGGGACTGAGTTGTTTTAGGCAAGTGTTTCGCATAACTAGAGTTTATGCATTTAGGCATTAAATGCTGTTGACTCTCACATGCTTGGAAGGAAATATTAAATATGAAATAGGAAGCATAGTGAATGAAGTAGGGTGACATATTTTGCCTTTTCATGGTGATTCAGGATTCACCTGAGTTCCTTAAATGTGCTATGCTTCCTGAAGAGGCTCGTGCCATCATCGCTGCCTGGAGCGGTTTTTTCCTTCCTTTGTCTCATTACATCATTTCTATCCTTTGGTCATCAGCTCAAAGAGCAGCTCCCTCAGGCACAACTGTATACATTTACTGAAACTCATCTAACTGTTCACCTAAAACAGGTGAATTTTGTGGCATGTAAACTATACTTCAATAATGCTGTTAAAAACAAAACACACTGTCAAGGAGGTGATGCATAACCGTAACCCACCTTTTCTTTAAAAAGAGTTGTTTTTTTTTCTTTTCTTTTTTTTTTTTTTTTGAGACAGCATCTCCCTCTGTCACTCAGGCTAGAGTGTGCAGTGGCATAATCTCTGCTCACTGCAGCTTCAACAACCAGGGCTCAAGTGATCCTCCTGCCTCCACCTCCCAAGTAGATGGCACCACAGGCATGTGTCACCATGCTGAGCTTTTTTTTTTTTTTAAGGTTTGGAGTCTGGCTATATTACCCAGGCTGGTCCTGAACTACTGGCCTCAAGCAGTCCTTCCACCTCGGCGTTCCAAAGGGCAAGTATTACAGGCATAAGCCACAACCATGCCTTGCCAAAAATGGCACATTATCTCTGTGAGCTTCCTCTCAAAACCCATAACCCCAATCTAATCATGAGAAGAACATTAGACAAATTCTAATAGAGGGCATCCTACAAAATTTAACTGATCAATACTCTTCAGAATTGTCAAGGTCATCAAAAGCAAGGAAAGGTTGAGAGATTGTCACAGCTAAGAGGAGCATCAGGAGACACTATGACTAAATGTAATATGGTTACCTGGATGGGGTCCTAGGACAGAAAAATGACATCAGATAGAAACTACAGAAATCTGAATACCTGGCTGGGCATGGTGGCTCATGCGTGTATTCCCAGCACTCTGGGAGGCCGAGGTGGGCAGATCATTTGAGGTCAGGAGTTTAAGACCAGCCTGGACAACATGGTGAAACCCCATCTCTAGTAAAAATACAAAAAATTAGGCCAGCGTGGTGGTGCACACTTGTAGTCTCAGCTACTCGGGAGGCTGAGGCACGAGAATCGCTTGAACCCGGGAAGTGGAGGTTGCAGTGAGCTGAGATTGCACCACCGCACTCCAGCCTGGGCAGCAGAGACTCTGGCTCAGAAAATGAAGTTCACTTAATTTACATTTTTGAGAAATTCCCCAGTTCCTCAAGCCAGATCTAATTGCCTGCTACGTGTTCCTATAGCAATCTGGACTACTGGTTAAATGAATTAATTTATCACCATATGTAATTATATGTTTGTGCATTTTGCTCACTGCTGTATCTTAGTGCAAGGTCAGGGCCTGGCTCTTGACAAGAGCTTAGTAATAGACATAGAGTAAGTGCAACATCACAGAATAAAAGTTTCATGACAACAGGATTTCACCTGTTCTGTTCTCTGTTGTATCCCCACCACTTAGACGATGTCTGGCCCCTGATACACACTCAATCAGGATAAATTCCTCCCCAAGTGGAGTCAAGCAATCTTTTCCCTAGTGATCCAGGACTCTCGACCACCCTGGATCTCTTTGGGGTGGCCTTTCTGCTGTGGGTTGGGGGCACAGGCTTGTGGGAAGAGATTGACTTCCTGGGTCCTGGCTGAGGTTCCACATCTTTCCTCGGCACTGGGCTCTGTAGAAAATTTTCAGCTGGGGCAACTCACTGTTCAGTTAGCACCATTTACCAAAATGAGGGAAAGTAAGAGAGGGGCAAGGAGAAGGTGCAGTTTGAAGAAGGTCCATGAGACATCTAATTGATAAAATTAAGTAGGAAGTTGCATACATCTGTCTACAACTCAGGGGTGGCGTAAAGTTGTAGCTATAAAGCTGGGATTCACCAGCCTATACATAGTGTCTGAAACCAAGAGAATGATGGTGCAGCTGCTGCAGGAAACAGCATGGCACTTCCTCAAAAGATTAAACATGGAATGACCACAGGATCCAGCAATTCCGCTTCCGGGTATATTCCCAAAAGCATTGAAAAGAGGGTCTCAAAGACACATTTATACACAAATGTTTTTAGCAGCATCATTCATAATCACAACAGGTAGAAGCAACCCAAGTGTTTATCAACAGGAGAATGAATTTTTTAAATGTGGTCTATCCATATAATGGAATATTATTTGCCCTTAAAAAGGAAGGGCATTCTAACCCATGCTACATTTACTTCCTTCATTTATCTTTGGAAGTTGCATCCACTCTACTGGAAGAATCTTTTCTAAACCTAAAATAGCTTACCTCATCCTGCTCATCCACATGATAAATAGTCCAAGTAGCATCTGGTGAGACAAGAAAAGAGAACAATCACACACTTACTCTTCTTCCCCCTTATCGTCTACCCAGCCATCTAACCTTCCTCTTGCTCTTTATCACTGCTTTCCTCCTTTCTTCTCTGGACCAGAGATATAAATCTGTCCTGAAAATTAATTAAATGGAAGTGAAGTTTCAGCAGGTTTTCTTGCGCTATGATCTGAAGTACTCGAACTCCTCACTTAAAACACAGAAAGACAGGGAATGAGGATGTAAATATCCCTCCTTTTAAACTTTCTAATTTTCTAAACCATCTCAAACCTACATTAAGTCAGGGTTATGAAACAGTCTGCTATTCTAAACAGCACTTGGCAGGAATGTGTGAAATTGTTGAATAAGAAGGAATTTTAGAAGATATAAATTAAAGTTACCTTGACTACCATTAAAATTGCCACCAATCTTGAGCAATAAAAGGTGAGGTGGAAAGAAGGCAATGACAAACAGATTGCCTCAGATCTCAAGCAATATTCATTTATCAGAAGCATCTCAGAAGCAACGACCCCAACTTATATTACAAGAAATATTTCAGCTTTCTTTCCTGAATCTACCTCACAGAAACTTGGGAAATGCACTACAGGCTGAAAATCCCTTATTCAAAATTCTTGGGACCAAAGGTGTTTCCAATTTAGAACTTTTTTAGATTTTGAAATATTTGCAAATACATAATCAGATATCGTGGAGATGGGACTTATGTCTAAACACAAAATTTACATTTTATATATACTTTATACACATAAGGTATACAGAAAGTAATTTATAACAATACTTTAAAAAATTTTGCACATACAACAAAGTTTTTACTTTGTTTAACTGTGACCCATTTTCCACTTGTGACCTGGAGCGCATCATGTCAGCACTCAAAATGTTTTGGATTCTGAAGCATCAGAATTTGGATTTTCAGATTAGGGAAGTTAAACATGTGTTAGATAGATTAGTACTTTCCTTCTGATAATTACTCCACAGTGTTCCAGCTCATCAGAGGCAGAGCTGCAACCAGATCGGGAGCCCTCTGACCCTGTGGAAGTGGCTGTGTTCTTCTCTCTCTTCTAAATGGCCCAGTGGGGGAGCCCAAGCCCAAGCCCAGGTGAGTGGGATGCACCTGTGGTAAAGCCTGGAGCAGAGGCTCAGTGACGGAGGATGATGGTGAAACAGGAGTGCAGTGTGGAGCACTGGGCATGGGCTGGGAGTGTGCTGGGCACAAACCACCATACACAGCTGTCCAAGTTGTGCACTAAACAGGAGCCTCTTCCTGACGGGGAAAGGAGAGGCTGAATTCCACCCTATATTTCATTATTACTTGTGCATCCCAGCGCAGATGGAGCTATATTCATCCAGAGGAAGGGGTTGGATGACTCACAGCCCTGGACAGACACTCTTATCTCACAGGATGGTCAGAACACCCTCTATGGTTGAGCTGGGACCTGGGATAAAAGGGAAGCAAATTTGGGGGGTCAAGGAGTGAAACTCCGCTAGCCTAGGCATGACAGCTTCAGAGAACCAAAACGGGGCAGGGCAGGGTGGCTGGTTGCCACACCTGTGAAGCCCACCCAGAGGCACTGGGTTTGGTGGACATGGGAACAGGGAGCACTTCCCTTCTGATCATGCTAAACCTACCAGCAGATGGTGCCGCGCATTCCCACAGGCTTCTTCCCGTGTCTGTGGGGACTTCGGAAACCAGCCCAGTGCAGCCCAGTGCAGCCCAGGCCTCCCAGTTCAGTCACTTCATTTCAATAACTAGTATTATGTAACAATACTTCTTCAACTTTACAAGGACCTACGCTCTGTTCATTCTACCTCATTTTCACTATGTTTAACCCTACACTCCCCATGTTCCCTGTTCCATTTCTATTGTTGCTCCCTTGCCAATATCCTTTATCTTCCTTGCCACATTCTCCCTCTGCTGCATTGCCTGACCCTCCATCCCATTAAATCGAACTCTCCAACTACTCCAGGCCTGCACACACATGGCAGAGGGTGGCTCCAGAAAAAAACTGTATATTTGTGACTATTCATATCCTGGCTGCTTATACCCTACAGTGTCTCATTTCACCTCCACGCACCCGATGGCAGATGTGGAAACCAGGGGCCGGTGACCTCCCTGGGCCTGGTGTCACATACTACGTATGTGTTAGGACCAGGACCAAACTGCAGGACTCTTGGGTTCATCGGGAGATTCTGCAGGCCCAACCAGCAGGAATTGGATCAGACAAGTGTGTCATCTTGTCACAGCTTGTTTGTTTCCTCATTGTGTGTCTTTAAGCAAGTCAGTCTACCTCTATGAGCATCAGTTTTCCTAAATCCCACTGATGGTACCTACTTCATGGGCATATGAAGGATAAGATGGGCACAAAATGAAATGACATGTGTGAAAGAGCTTTGCATGCTCCCAGGTGCTGAGTAAGGCGGAGGACTGCTGTTGTTGATGTCAGTGTCAATATCATGGTTGTGGCTGGTTAAGGTAGCGGTGGAAAATGCTGCAGGAAGGAGCAGGGCCATGCCTGTTCCCTACACCTACAGTTTCTCAGTGCAGAGTGGGGTTGATGATCACTGATTATTCCTCTCTCCAAGAGGCCATTCCTGGCCAACTTGGTGCCACCCAAGATCCCCATTTGAGAGTAAATTTGATGTGAGTGGGCACAGCAGGCCTGAGCTGGGGTTAATCCCAAGGGCTCCCAAACAGTGAGAGACTTTGTGACCTCAAGTTAGGGCAGGTTGCAGGTGGGATGATATTTAGCGCAGGCCAGGCTTGGTGCCAGCTCTCGAGCATGGTCCTGGTTTCAGGCTGCAGTTGCCCTTTCGTTTGTGATCTGGTTTGGATCTGTGTCCCCACCAAGTCTCATGTAGCATTGTGATTCCCAGTGTTAGAGGTGGGGCTCAGTAGGACGTAATTGAATTATGGGGTGGCATTTTCATGAATAGTTTAGCAATCCCCACCCCCTCAACTTGGTACCATATAGTGAGTGAGTTCTCATGAGATAGATCTGGTTGTCTAAAAGTGTGCAGCACCTCCCCTTTCTGTTTTCCTCCTTCTCCGGCCATGTAAATTGCTGTTTCCTGTTCATCTTGCACCATGATCAGAGCTTTCTGAGGCCTCCCCCAGAAGCAGAAATTGCTAAGGTTTCTGTATAGCCTGCAGAACTATGGGCCAATTAAACCTCTTTTCTTTATAAATTACCCAGTCTCAGATATTTTCTTTAAGTATTATGAGAATGGACTTATATACTTGGCCAGGGCCAACCCTTCCAGAAGCCTTTTGCACTGAGATGGTGGGTATCTAACCCACCCATCTTTCCCCTGGGCTCATCAGGGTAGCAGACTTTGAGCCCCAGCTATCCACCCAGAGGACATCCACCAGAAGCACATGAAGAAGGACCTGAGTGACCTGCTGAAGCTAATGGAAGCTCACTTTGAGAACAGGAAGTAGGAGAGGGAGCTCAGTTCTCTTAAAGACAAGATTGTAGGCATTATGTCTCCCCATCTAATGCTGCCTCAGGTCCCAGTCTGTTCTCTATCCCTTTTGTTTGGCACCACCTCCTCCAAGCAGCCTTCCCTGGAGCCCCAAACCCTGCTCAAGGTGGGCTCTCCTTCAGGAGCCCCTGCAGTACTCTGAGCTGCTCCTGCAGCCCTGGCTGGGTCTTCTTGGGTCTCTGCCTTTTCTCCCCACCAGACGGGATGCTCCTTGACAGCAGGAGCTCAGTCTCATCAGTTTCCAGGCCACCACAGGGCCTAACTCAGGACCTGGCAATGGAATGACTGGTCACATGCCTGTTGTCCACTCTTGTCCTTGCGTCCTCCTCCCCAACCAATGAGGTGAACTTGAATGTGACCTGCAAAATCTTATATTATTCTTCTGCTGAGCATGAAGGTTGCTGTGATTCCTTTTCTCTTTACCAAGCTTGCCTTTCCACAGCTGTGCTCCTCTGACGTGAATGACCTAGCCACCTATCTGAGCACAGAGCACAAAGCAGATGGCAGGGCAGGGTGGGGAAGGGGAAGGGACAGTGGCAGAGCTAGGCGGAGACTGCCTGACATTTCCCAAATCATCGCAGGCAGTCTCGCCATGAGTAAGGTTGGATGTGGATTATCTGCAAGTGCCCTGCTGTGGGCAGTCCTTATCTAGCCAGGGCACTCTCTGTGAGGCCCACCTGCTGTGGGGCTGTCTCCTGCTGAAAGCGGAAGGACTTGGAGGAAGAGTGCCACTGTCCTAAGACTCTGGGAAGGAAAATTCCCTATGAGTTCTCTTGTGGCTCTGTCAGGGTCCGGCACCTGCGATGCCACCTACTCCCCATGCACACCTGGGTGGGCTTTGCCTCTTCTCCATAGGCGAAATGGCAGGCCCAGCTGGCCGAGCAGCTG
Source organism: Macaca thibetana thibetana (assembly GCF_024542745.1). Classification (NCBI taxonomy): domain Eukaryota; kingdom Metazoa; phylum Chordata; class Mammalia; order Primates; family Cercopithecidae; genus Macaca; species Macaca thibetana. Next base: position 46,195,123 of record NC_065597.1, on the reverse strand, counting down.
TGCATCTGGAATGAGTGGAAGAAGGAGCAGCAGAACTGCCTAGCTGGGAGTGACCCTCAAGCCCAGGCCCACAGAGCCCCTCAGGCTCCCATCTCCTGCCTCTACAAACCTGGTATTTTAAGAGACTCTCCAGCCCTCATCCCTTCCCCAGTCTAGGCTTCATGGGACATAGAGAGACCATGTAGCAAGTGGGAAAAACGGGAAGGAAATTTGTGGTAGTCAAGAAATGAAACTCGGCCAGGTGCGGTGGCTAACGCCTGTCATCCCAGCACTTTGGAAGGCTGAGGCGGGCGGATCATGAGGTCAGGAGATCCAGACCATCCTGGCTAACATGGTGAAACCCCGTCTCTACTAAAAATACAAAAAAAATTAGCCGGGCGTGGTGGCGGGCGCCTGTAGTCCCACCTACTAGGGAGGCTGAGGCAGGAGAATGGTGCGAACCTGGGAGGCGGAGCTTGCAGTGAGCCGAGATTGCGCCACTGCACTCCAGCCTGGGCGACAGAGCGAGACTCTGTCTCAAAAAAAAAAAAAAAAGAAAAAAAGAAATGAAACTCCACCAGCCTGGGCATGGCAGCTTCAGAAAGCCAAAAAGAGGCAGGCAGTGCGGCTGGTTGACATTCATGTGAAGCCCACCCAGAGGCGGTGGGTGTTGTGGAGGTGGGGGACAAGGAGCACTTCCTTCTGATCATGCTAAACCTACCAGCAGATGGCACTTTGCATACCCACAGGCTTCTTCCTGGTTCAGGGGACTTCCGGAAACCAGCTCTTTTCCTGTGCAGCTTTCTTCTTGTGCAGCTATTGAAGACATCACAGTAACAGGCCCTCTCCGGTAGCTCCGAGCTGGAGGGGATGATGGAAACTAACACTCAAGAATCTGGATCTGATTCATTTGCTCACTTTTCATTCATTCAATAGACTCCTGTGTGCCAGCCTTGTGCTGTAAGTACACTCAGGAAGCTCATTGCCCGGTGGGGTGAAAGGTGAACTCATCCATAAAGACCACCAGCTTCAGCCAAGAATCAGGAATTCCTGTCCCTGTCATTAATTTACTGTCTTTCTCCTTTCTGAAAATCAGAAAGACAGGGTTCAGTGAAAGGAGGAGAACAGGAGGAAAGTTGAGTAGGACACCCTAAAAAGAAGGCTTTGTCAAACATGATGCATTTTGGAGAATACATTCAGGAGGAAGGGGAGCAGCAGGGATCCCCAGGAAGTCCCGGTATAATTGTGAGGAATTAGGTGTCCACTGCAGCAGGCAGACTTTTGTTAGATTCCAGAAAGATATTCCCAGATGTTGTTGTTCTAAGACTGAGACCTCCCCATGCCCAAACCCTAAGCTGGTACTCAGCCTCTGTTTCACTAGGAGGGGCCTGCTGGGGTAGAGGGTTGCAGGCGGTGCCTGCTTGGATAAGGGGCTGCAGGCAGAGCCTGGAGCATCTGGTCATCCCCGCAGCACCTCATCCCTGCCTCCAGCAGTGCTGAGGAGGCGCCCAGGGGGCTGGTGGAGCTGGAAGGTCTCTGTGTCTAGAGTCAGAGCTCTGGTTAAAAACCCAGCTTTGCCACACAGAGATGTGTGGCTTTATGCAATCTCTGAGACTCAGTTTCCTCATCTGGGATGAATATTGCCTTCCCTGCTGCTCTAAGAAGCTCAAATGAGCTAAGATGGATCATGTCTATGTGCTACACAGCTGTGAGGTTATTTGTCCCTGGGAACTCATCTCGATCCTGATTTTTGTCCCCCACTCCTCCTAGATCCTCCATTCTCAAGGTAGAAGGGTTTATGTAAAATTCATTTTCTCTATTTAGTGAAAGCAACAAAACATTTTCTTAGATATCCAAAATTGCTGGCTTAGAGCGAGACTAGTGTCCCTGCCTCTGCCCCTATGGTTACTGTACTAACCAAGCCTTTGGCATCACCCAGCTATCAAAATAGTCCCAGCCCTAACTACCCACACTCAAGTCCTAGGTAACCAGGCCACCAATCAAAAGTGTCTGAATTATCTTCTTTTTTGTTCTGTGTCTCTCTTTGCCTTTGTGTTCTCTGCCTTCTCTCTGTGTCTCTTTTGTAGTCTTGGTCTTTCTTTCTGGGGCTCTCTCTCATGGTTTCCTGGCTTATCAGGCCCAGGTGGGCAACAAAACCTCAAACCTTCTTCCTCCCCATAGTTTTGGAAAAGCCCTTGGGAGGGGAAGGCACTTTGCTGGAGGGTAGGAGTGTAGAGATTGGGCTGGGTGAGGAGAGTGAGACTGGGGAGAGGTAGAATGGACTGTTTAGGCAACGAAGGGCGGGGCTGCTGGGACTCTCCGTGCCCTTGCCTGAGATTCCCCAGGGAATCCAGGTAGTTGACAGTGCAAGGTGTTACAGCAACAAGAGCGTAAGAAGCTAGGCTTTCTGCAGGCCTCGCTCCACCCCACGCCCGACAGGGAGTCTGGGGAGGGATATGGGTCATTCTAGTTAATTCCTCCAACTTGCCACTTCTTCAGACAGAAAAAGTGGAAAGAGGCAGAGCGAGTGGGAAAAGAAGATTCTGGCTGAGAGGAGGAAGGGGCTGGCCACCGACCACCTGAATGGAGATCAGCTGGGAGGGGTGGTCCTAGGGTGCTGCCAGCATCTGCTTGTGGAGGGAGTGGCTGCCTGGCCCAGCACTCCGAGGAGTGGCCAGGGGGTCTCAAGAGGTGTGGCTGTAGCACCCCCACCCCAGAGTTTCTCTAATAATTGGTAGAAAGGAGGGTACTCACAGGAGGTACTGCCTGAGTGAGGGGCACCTGGAATCCTCCTGGGGCAGGTCAGAGACTGAGCCCTAGGAGAGAAAGACTCTGTCCCCTAACTGAGAAGCAGCAGGCGCCTGGACATGGGCTGTCATGAGGCCACCAGCCACTCACACCGTCTCCTGCATTGCAGATGCACCATCCCCGGAGATGAGGAAGATAAGAGACCACAGTGAGGCTACATTTCAGGCACACAGGCTGGCTGGGGTAGGGCCTGCCTTCCACCCACCAAGCCCTGCTCCCAACAGGCCAATAAGAGACTGAGGACTGGGGGACAACCTTCCTGGGGTCACACCAAGGGTAGGGGTCTCCTCAGGGTGAAGGAGGGCCCGGGCTACTGGGACGGCTCTGATACCTGGCCCTGGGCTCTGGAAGGCAGGCTGGGGGTGGGTGGCAGGGGACTCCCATGCTGCAGATGAAGAGACTGAGGCACAGGGCTCCGAAGCTTCCAAGAGTGGTGAAGAGGCCAGTGCTGGCCTGTGGGGACTTTGGTGTTGGTTCCGGGTGAGGTGGGCCACCACAGAGTACAGTCAGGCGTGGGAGCTCAGGTGGCTGCTATGGGGTGGCTAGAGTGAATGGTTAAGGGAAGCAGGAGGCAATTATCACAGCCCAGCAGGAGGGGAGGGTGGCTGTGGGGGCTGTACGAAGGGTGCTGCAGCACTTCTCAGCAAATGGGCTGTGGGTGTGAGAGAACGCTCAGAGGAACCATGCCCAGCCATTTTGGCTTGGAACAGTCGCAGGTGGACGTTGCCTAGCCATGGTGCAGACAGCTGGAATGTGGAGTTCTGATACTGGAAATGCTAAGAGAGAAGCAAGTGCTGTTGAGGGTCCTTGTGGGACAGATGCGTGGGGATAGTTACACCTTGGGGACAGATGGTGTATGGCCTGAGCCCTCTGGGGTGCAGCAGGCAAGGAGGTGAGAGGAACCAGCCAAAGGGACAGATCTGGGGGGAAACCCAGGGTGGCAGATCCCAGGAGAAGCCGATCCCAGGAGAGGATCAGATAGATCTGGGTTAGGATAAACATTTGTCCAGTTCAGCTGCCTGCTCAGCTCCTGACCCCACCACACACCCTGGTGCCATTGCCCTGGGTTCCTGCTTGCCCCTGCCCACGCGGCCATCCCGGGCAGGTGTTAGGTGTTTCTGTCCTGGTGGACTCAGGCTGTGCGGCTCACTGGAGGGCCCCTGTCAGAAGGCAGTGTCTGGCAGTGGGTGGCATTGAGTCACTGTGGTCTTCCAGTCCTGAGAAACACCCCTGCCAGAGCCTGCTGGGCTCTCTCCCTCACCCCAAGGACCTCCAACCTCCAGCCTGGGAGTCCTGAGAGGGCAGATCAGAGCTCTGGAAGGTGCCGCTTCCTAGTGTCTGTCCACATTATATGCACCTGTGCCTTGGCAGCCCCCTCTTTTTTTTTTTTTTTTTTTTTGAGACGGAGTCTCGCTGTGTCTCCCAGGCTGGAGTGCAGTGGCGTGATCTCGGCTCACTGCAAGCTCCGCCTCCCGGGTTCACGCCATTCTCCCGCCTCAGCCTCCCAAGTAGCTGAGACTACAGGCGCCCGCCACCACGCCCAGCTAGTTTTTTGTATTTTTAGTAGAGACGGGGTTTCACCATGTTAGCCAGGATAGTCTCGATCTCCTGACCTCGTGATCCACCCGCCTCGGCCTCCCAAAGTGCTGGGATTACAGGCTTGAGCCACCGCGCCCGGCCGGCAGTCCCCTCTTAAAGGTGGGCATATCTCTGAGTGTGGATGGCATGAGGTCATTGTTGAGAGGAGGCTACCTCTCCCCTGTCCTGGGGCCCTAATGCCTCCATCCTGGGGCATGGCACTCCAGCCTCCCCATGAGACAAAACAGGAAGGTGGGTCCCACCTTAATTCCTAGGGGGGAAAATAGTTGGGCTGTGAGGGTGGAGGTGGAGGCAGCCCTGGATTTCAGGAAGAGGAGGAGTAGGGCTTCAGGTACTATCCTCACCCGGTGCCTGCCAGGGCCTGGAGCTCTGCAGAAGGTGGTGCAGGGACTCGAATTCCTGTGTGGACTGATGCCACCTGGCTGCCTCTGAGGCTCCTGGTTCTGCGGGTGTCTGGGAGTGTCTCCTGGGTAACTGCTTTCAAGGCCTCTCCTGGCTCATTCATGCAGCTGGGCTGCCTGATGAGTTCTGGGTCTCTCACTTGGTGGGCCTGCCACAGGGTGCCTCCCTGAGTAGGTGGGGGCTCTCCCTACAATGCCCTTTTGCCCTGAAGGCTTCCAGGCCCACCTGGAGCACCCTGGGCCTCAGCAGGAGCAGTCATTTGGAGGAAGAAGAGGCGGAGGAGAGAAGATAACCCAGCTCTGAGGGTTAGGATTGGGGGACTTTGTGTTGAGGCTCCTGGGAGCCTTGTCAGGTCCAGAGACACTTGAAAGGCCAACATTCTCCCTACATAGTAGGGTAAACTGAGGCTGGATGGTAGGCAGGGGCAGCCTTGGAAGGGCGTTGGGTCAGATGGGCCTCTGCTCCCCATCTCTGCCATGGCCTTCCTGTGCAGCTTTGCCAGAAGTGCCCCTACTGGACTCAGCCCAATTAATGGACAGGAAGTTGCCTGCCATGCCAGCCATCCAGTCCATTTGCTTTTTGCTGCCTGGCGATCAGCAACCCCACTTCTTCCATCTCTGGGAGGAAGAGCTACAAGACTTCCTCAGACTGCACCACATCAGGGCAACAGGGTGTGCCTGGAGGTGGGGGGTGGAACCTGGGGGCTGCAGGGCAGGGCCTGTGGTCCAGTTCTCTCACCTGACATCTTCTCACTGCTATACCATGAGCAGTGGAGCCTAGTCACGGAGAGCGTGGTAACCTCAGGTTATGGCCACTGCACCCACAGGGTGGAGAACCAGTTCAGCAGCATCAGCAGATGTACAGTAGCACCTACTATGAACCAAAGTCCAAAATAAGATGCACACTTTCCTGATGTAAGAATATACATTTCAATCCATAAAAATGTGTCCCTCATAATTCTTTCAAAAACATCTGCTTTTTTTCTCTGCAACTTTGTGTTCTCTGAGTTATCACACTGAGTGAAGAACCCCATGATGAGCTTATCTTCACATATTTAACAAATATGATTTTATCGTAACATCCACTGCAAAATTGTAGGATAAAGCCTATTTGAATTATAGTAGAAGGGATATGAAACAATTAGGATGGGCTATTCTGAAAAATGTAGTTAGTTATTTCTGTGTTTGTTTTCTATTAACCCATATTAATTGCTAATAAAAATATCTTATTTTATCCTGTGGAGTTTAAACTGATCACTTGGTAATGAAAGGGGTCTGAGCTGGGTCCTCATTAGCTACTTGCTATTGCACTGTAGGTTGATGGGCCACCATTGCAGCAACTCTGATTTCTTGACAATAGCGTCTTCATTTGGGTGGCAGGTGGGCAGATGTGTGTCAGGGACTACAGTGCTGAGCTGTCCCAAGCTCCAGGTTTCAGCTAGTCTACCCTGTCACTGTTTAAAATTCTTTGGTGTTGTGTGAAGATGGGAATAAACAGCCCCTGAACGCTGAGAACAGCTGTGAGTGAATCCTAGGGTGGTCCAAGGGGTCCTGCAGTGGTTCCAGGGCCCTCTGTGGCTTCTGTCTCCACAGTTTGTTGAGTGGTTTTGCTGGTCTTGTGTTCTATGGTATGTGGTATGGGAAACTGAGGTCAAGGTGGGGAAGAAGGGTGATGGTCAGCTTCTTGGAGGGCACTGCCAGACTATTTTCCTTGTAGTTCAGCAAGTTTCTTGTTTGAACTTGCTTCTGGTTAAGTGTTCCTGTGTTCTGAGCACGAGGGTAAGAAAAGAAGAAAAGCTCAGAGCAGTCTGAGCTCTGTGAGGTCTGCAAAGCTTATCAGGCCCTGAGAGCATGAATATGAGGCTTCAGCCATGACCCTTGCCCATTCCTAATTTAAAGATATTTTGTTCCTGACTAGCTGTCTCATGCATTATCTTCAGGTTCCTGGAATCTCTAATACAAAGAACAATATGTAGCCCATCTGTAGCTTATATGTTTTAATGTATATTCCCGATAAACATCTTAGAAATTGCTCTTTTTCCTTTCCTTCCTTCCTTCCTCCCTCCCTTCCTCCCTTCCTCCCTTCCTTCTTTCCTTCCTTCTTTCCTTCCTTCTTTCCTAATTGTGACATATTACTGACCCTAGAACAAAGGTGATGTGACTTTCCTGCATGAGCCCTGTTCACAGAGAAATATTGACATTTCCCTGGCCCAGTATTCAGGTGTTGTGACTTTCCTCCCTGGTCCTGCCCACAGGTGGGATTGTGACCTATACCTAGGCCCATGTGACAGTCATAATAATGACTTTCTTACATGGAGTTAGCCAATAGGATAAATTTTTACTTTCATAGGCAGACTTACTGCAACAAGTAAGGTCCTTGGTCTCCTAATTTAAAAAAGGTCACAGAAGATTATAGCACTCACATGTATTTTATAAAGCCCTTGGGTTGTATAAAGAGTGACAGCAGGGCCCAGCAGACAAGCGAGAGTGTGACTCTCATAGGCACATACAGCCAACAATTAGGATTATCACCTTCACACATGAGAGCAGTCCACAGTTGGAATTGTGACTGTCATATGTGGATCTGGCAATAGACTGGATGTTGACTAATTTCTGGATCCATGTCACAAGCACATTGTTGACTATGGTACCCAGACCAAGCCAAAAGACGATATTGACCATAGCTAGGCTTGGGGCAATGGGTAATGTCCTGGGTTTCCTGCCTGCACAGAAGTCTCAGAGGACTACGAAACTCTAGTATATGGTATAATTCCCTCAGGTGGTACAGAATATGTCAAAACAAGGCTTGGCATACAATTTAAATTGTGACTCGTATGTACATCCAGTCAAAAGTTAAGTTGGTCACCCTCACAGATGGACAATGCTCACTGCTGAGGTCCTGAATCTCTCATGAATGCAGCTGACGGTTGAAATTTTGACTGTCAGATATGATCCAGCCACAAGTAAAAGTTTTTCATAAAATTCAACATTCCTTCATATTAAAAATCCTCAACAAACTAGGCATTGAAGAAACATAACTTAATAAGAGCCATCAATGACAAAATTACAGACAACATCCTACTGAATGGACAAAAGCTGGAAGCATTTTACTTGAGAACCAGAAAAAAAGAGTGCTCACTCTAACCATTCCTATTCAACATACTGAATGAGTACTGAAAATCCTAACCAGAAAAATCATGAAAGAGATGAAAATAAAAGGCATCCAAATGGAAATAGAGGCAATCAAACTATCTCTGTTTGGAGGCAATATGATTCTATACCTAGAAAACCCCATAGTCTCTGCCTCAAAGCTCCTAAGATAAACAACTTCAGCAAAGTTTCAGGATACAAAATCAATGTGCAAAAATCAGTAGCATTCTTACACACAAACAAAATCCAAGCTGTGAGCCAAATCAAGATTGCAGTCTTATTCACAATAGCCACAAAAAAAAAAAAAAACTGAAAAATACAATATACCGAGGTGGTGAAAGGTCTCTAAAATGAGAATTACAAAACATTGCTCAAAGAAATCAGATATGACAAAAACAAACGAAAAAATATTCTATCATCATAAACAGAAAGTATCAATATTTTAAATGGCCATACTGCCCAAAGCAATTTACAGATTTAAAGCTATTCCTATCAAACTACCAATGATATTCTTCACAGAGTTAGAAGAAATGCTATTTTACAACTTGTATGGAATCAAAACAGAGCCCAAATAGCCAAGGCAATTCCAAGCAAAAAGAACAAAGATAGAAGCATCATGTTACCCAACTTCCAACTATACTACAAAGCTATGGTAACCAAAAGAGTATGGTACAGATACAAAAACAGACCCATAGACCAACGGACCAGAATAGAGAGCCCGGAAATAAAGCCACAAACCTACAACAATCTGATCTTTGACAAATTCAACAAAAGTAAGTAATTCAGGAGAAAGCTCCCAATTCAATAATGGAACTGGGAAAACTGCCTAGTCATATACATAAGATTGAAACTGGATCCCTTCTTTATACCATATATAAAAATCTATAGTAAAAAAGAAAGCTCTTAAAATCCACAGCCACTTCACTCACTTGAAAACATCTATAAGCTGTTTTCTGTTTTTTATTTTATTAAAATAAACTTACTGTTTGCATTTCTATAAAGAATTAACCTAGTTTCAGGAAACCCTGTCGCAGCAGGGAAGGTAAGCAACAGTCTCCCTGACCACGACTAGTTTCATTACGCACCCTGATGCTTCAAGATGTTCAGAAAAGTGGCAGCTTGGAAGAGTAAATCTATGCCCAGCCTGTGCTCAGGGTCACAGGCTCAGTAACCTTTTGAGAAAGCCAGAGGGGAAGCTTGGCTTACTGTGAAACCTTTTAAAAACATATTCAAAGGCTTCAATGAGTGCCTGTCCAGACGTTAGAAGAACATGGGCCTGGAAACATCAGGTCCAGGCAATTGAGAGGCAGCGTCTTCCTCACACCCTGTCCCTGGACATTGGGGTGTGGGGACACAGTCCTGGTTCTTCCACTGGAGGAGTTCATGTTCATGTTTGACTTTCTTCTAAAACCTGTGCTGTGTCTTTGACTGCATGCCGGGAAGCACAAACATTTGACTTCATGCAAAACAAATCCAAAAACAACTAGAAGAGAAAAGTTTTGGTAATATAAGGTCATCTCTTCAAGTCCACCCTGGAAACTCGTAACATATATTTAAATATTACAGTGAAAAGGCAGCTTAATATACTTTTTAAAAGCATCTGAAGTAATCTGCTAAGATTAAGTGTGTAAAAAAACATGGATTCCCTTTGAGGGTACTTTGTCTTTTGAAGAAGGGAAGGTGGGGCAGGGAGGGCGCCCGGCCCGGGTTAATGCTTCAGGCACCCGTCGGCTTCCAGGGAGCCTTGCTGCGGTCCCCACAGTAATACAGGAGCACCTCCCAGGCCTCACTATCTCGGGAGGTGTTGAGGATGGCCGTGAGGTAGCCGTCGATGTCCTGCAGTTTGGTTTAGCAATTCCCACATTTGCTGTGATTGATCAGTCTTCCTAAGCGATTTGTGTCTCTAGTTGCATCCAGCAGGTTTTGCTCAGATACTGAAAACAGTAGAGGTAGCAGCTTCCGGAGGGTCCTGTGCGTACACAGCCTCCTGCATCTTGGCGTCGCGATCTTGATGAGGCCCCGCGGTTATTTCACCACAAAGGCACTCTGGGAGAAATGCTTGATGGCGATGGCATCCCTGCCTTTGCCATCAATGAGGTCATTCTTCATTCCTTCTTTCTTCCCATCTTCAATCAAATCATCTGGTATTTTCCTTTCTTCGGACTGCAGCTCACCTTTGCTCTTCCTGGAGCTGCTTCGGACAGGGTAGAAACCTGAGAGTTTGCCAGTCTGTTGCGTTTTTCCTTGATGTTTTTTCCAGAGGGGGCGGCGGGGGGTGCTGTGTGCCCTTGAAGGGCTTCTTCGGAGCTTGCTTGGTGATGGCTGCATTGGTGGAATCACAAGACGAGGTTACAGTTTTGGGAGGTTCTGCTGCTTCAGATTATTGGTTTGGAAAAGGTGCCAGGGGACTTCTCCTGGCATGTTTGATCTTCTGTTCCTGAGACTTCCTGGTGCTCCGTATTGCATTTCCTTTCTCTTCTCGTTTCTCGGAGATTATGGCTAACGGTTTCCTTGGCATTTGACTCCGTGATGTGTAACTGAGTTCTCTTCCGGAAGCGGGGAACGTATTCCAGAGCATCTGTTGGGGCTCATGTAGGAATAGATCTTTGATCGCCGGGTGAATACATTCTCCCCGTCCGTGCAGGGCTCCTCGGGTCCCTCCACTCCACCATCTCCAGCCCTCGCCGTCGCTGCCACCGCCGTCTCCACCGCGCGGAGCTTGGGCTTCTTTCTGCCCGTAGCCCCGCCTGGCCCTCGGCAACACCTCGAACCCTGCACGAGCCGCCACCGGCGCTGTCACCGCTGATGCCGCCGTCACTAGCCCCCCCGCAGCTCCCCCTCCCCCATGGCCGGAGAGGCAGGGCCGGGCATCCGCGCCACCGCAGTCCGGGGTGGCCCTGAGCACAGGACACAGGGAGGGAGACGCAGAGCCCTGTCCTCTGCGGCCCCGCCCACTCTCCAGTGCCATTGCCCACCATCCGGTGCCTGGCCCGGGGAGGAGGCTCAGTTCAGCTACTGTGGAAAGCAACGTGGCGATTTCACAAATAACTTAAAACACAAGTACCGCTAGACTCAGCAATCCTGTTACTGGGTATATACTAAAGAAATAGAAATCTTACCATAAAGAGACGTCTATGGGAGTACAGGATAGAAACCCCTCACCTCCCACGCACCTTCTGGGCTAAGTAAGACTTGAAAATTTCCTGTGAGGCTCCCTGTAGGGGGCTCCTAAGCAGGCGCCGGCTTCTACAAGGATTAAACATTTTTCATGAACCTAAGCCTCTCTTCTGTTGTCTTCCGTCAGATGGACACGCATAGAGTCTAGAAAAACTTGATACTTTGTTTTCATTTTAAACAAGAAGTTGACTTAAAAAACAAGTCGCAGGAAGTGGAGGGAAAACTATTCAAGATTCAGTTTTTTTCTTTACTTCCTTACATCCCTTCCCTTCTTCACTCCTTTTCCCCTCCCCATCTTTCTTTCTTTCTCTCTCTATTTCTTTCTTCTTTCTTTCTTTCTTTCTTTCTTTCTTTCTTTCTTTCTTTCTTTCTTTCTTTTCTTTCTTTCTTTCTTTCTTTCTTTCTTTCTTTCTTTCTTTCTTTTCTTTCTTTTCTTTCTTTCTTTCTTTCTTTCTTTCTTTCTTTCTTTCTTTCTTTCTTTCTTTCTTTCTTTCTTTCTTTTCTTTCTTTCTTTCTTTCTTTCTTTCTTTTCATTCCTTTCTGCTTTTCTTTCTTTCTCTTTCTTTTCCTTTCTTCTTTCTTTTTTTCTTTTTCCTTCCTTCCTTTTCTCCTCCTCCTCCTCCTTCTTTTTAGGAACACCTATCCCTACCTGGAGACAGACTGTGATGTATGGAAGACATGTACAGAAAGATTAGTTACAAAATCTCTTTGAATTTATAACAATAAAAAGCATTAAAATCGTCCAGTCTAAAAATGTATTTGCAAAGGTTTTTACATTGTTGCAGATTTTTGTTCTTTTGTTTCTTTGTGCTTGTTTTGGTTAAGACCAATAAATTCCTCTTCAAAGCTTCCTTAGTCTTTCTTGCTCTGTACATAGCCCTTCCTGCTTAATCTGTAAAGATCACTTGCTTCTCTGCTTAATCTGTACACAGCCCTTCCTGTTTAATCTGTAAGGAGCACTTGTTTCTCTGCTTAATCTGTAACTAGCAAATCTTTTACTCTTACTCTGTGAACAACCTTTCCCGTGCCCAGACATGCCTTGTACTTCTTCTGTAAACACTTCCCGACTTAGCAAAGTACAGCTTCTCCCTTCCCGCCTAATTAGCCATATTCAATTTCAAACAGTAGCCAATAGGTTAGCTTAGACTGTGCGGTCAGACTCCAGCGAATGGGGAAAGGACACAGAAACAAGAATTGCCTTAGGGATAAAAACCCCTACCCTAACCTGCTAGATGTGCTCTTGCGATGGGCAGGAAGCAGGCAGCACACTTCTGCAGAAGTAAATGTGTCCTGCTAAGAAGTTTTCTGTCTAAGTACTGATTTTCTTTGTGGCACCAAGCACTTGTTTTCAACATCAGTGAGGGCAAAGTAATTACTAGTAGATGAGGGTAAGAGCTGAGTGAGGAGCCACTGAAGAAAGGGACTCTTTTCACAGAAACAGTATCTTCCCCACTCTATCTCCACTGGATGTCAATCAACCCATGCCACTGGTCATTTAGTAAAAACAAGCAAGCACACAGAAACTGCAGCATGCTTGCACACCTACACCAGATACTTTCTGTACACTAAAGAAATGGGGGCCCAGTGTGGTGGCTCACGCCTGCAACCCCAGCACTTTGGGAGGCCAAGGCGGGCGGATCACCTGAGGTCAGGAGTTTGAGACCAACCTGGCCAACATGGCGAATCACTGTCTCTACTAAAAGTACAAAAATCAGCCGGGTGTGGTGGTGCACACCTGTAATCCCAGCTACTCTAGAGGCTGCGGCAGGAGAATCGCTTGAACCCAGGAGGTGGAGGTTGCAGTGAAGCAAGATGGTGCCACTGTACTCCAGCCTGGGCAACAGACCCAGACTCCTCTGAAAAAAAAAAATTAGAAGAACGAAAGAAAGAAAGAGAAATGGGGAAGGAGAAAGTAAAGGATAGAGAGAAGGGAGAAGGGCCGGGCGCGTGGCTCACGCCTGTAATCCCAGCGCTTTGGGAGGCCGAGGCGGGCGGATCACAAGGTCAGGAGATGGAGACCACGGTGAAACCCCGTCTCTACTAAAAATACAAAAAATTAGCCGGGCGCGGTTGTGGGCGCCTGTAGTCCCAGCTACTCGGGAGGCTGAGGCAGGAGAATGGCGTGAACCCGGGAGGCGGAGCTTGCAGTGAGCCGAGATCGCGCCACTGCACTCCAGCCTGGGCGACAGAGTGAGACTCCGTCTCAAAAAAAAAAAAAAAAAAAAAGAGAGAAAGGGAGAAGGATACTCTACCAGTCTCTACCAGTCAAGTTGTGATGGAACCATATGGTGATTTTCACATGAGAATGTCTGCTTGGTCTGTGGGAACAGAGTTATAAGGTAAAGTAGCATGTGTGTTCTTAGTAGACACCTTTTCTGCTGCTGGAACACATATATTCTATCTTTGTCCCCCATTTCTGTCTGTGCAGGTGTGTCTGTTTTACCGATTGCTGCCCATAAAACTGGAATCTGGTCTGTCTCATGAACAAACCCTGCCATTCGATGTAGGCTTCCACTCACTCAGTAAGTGATTTGTGCCTCCTTCCTTTCTGCTGCAGTCCAGCACCGTCCTACCTGCCACCTTCAAATACACAGGGTCATTGTCCTCAGTCTTGATTCAAACCTTTCCTTGGCCACAGTGGAGCCTGAAAGCTTCGGCTTCACAAAATTTCCTGTGAGGCTCCCTGTAAGGGGCTCTTAAGCAGGCACGGGCTTTGGGAAGGATTAAGCATTTTTCATGAACCTAAGCCTCTCTTCTGTTGTCTTCCGTCAAACACACACACGGACGCTAGAAAAACTTGATTCTTTGTTTTCATTTTAAACAAGAAGTTGACTTAAAAAACAAGACGCTGGAATTGGAGGGAAAACTATTCAGGATTCAGTTTTGTTTCTTTACTTCCTTGCTTTCCTTCCCTTCCTCCCTCCTTAAAGGTCCTAAGTCTGTGCCAGACTAGCAAACTAGCAAGCCAGCGAGGATGTGGCAGAGCTTTACTAGTGTTTTTATTACCATTCCTACAACAGCAGCAGCAACAACAACAACTACTGCTTCTAATAGTGGTGATAACTATAGTAATGATGAATAACAACAGTAATTGTAATTGTTGATGTTTAGTTTATATATTTATAATTGATAATGTCCTGCAATTTACTTTAATAACTTTTATGGCATGTTACTTTTGGCATAAACCTCTGGACCCCTCCACATTCCACCTTAAGGATGAATTTCACATATGGCCTTATGGCTGCCCACCTACCGGTGTGGGCCCTCTCTCCCCTCTACCCCTAGACCTAAAATCTGGTTGACTTTCTGAGAACACATAGTAGCCATGGCACTCATATAATCCATTTGATAACTTTCTGGAGTGGCCACATCCGCTGCCTGCCAGTGGTAGCCCACCACACCTCATGTTGGTTGACCTGGACTGGGCAAAGAGGAGCATCTCTAGGGAGGCTCAGGTCTGACCCTCTCTCCTCCATCATATGGGAGGGATCTAAGCATGGACAGTGGAAGCCTTCCAGCCCCACTCATACTCACTATTACCTGGCCTGTGGCAACCCCTGAAACAGGGGTGGAGAGGCAGCTCCAACCACTTCCAAAATCCATCCCAGCTAGTAAGCAAGCCCCAGGAAAGTGGAGTAGAGGCAGGATGACCCCTGTCCCTTAGCCTTGGGGTGCATTGGCCACCTCCAAAAGCCCACAGGGTAGGTGGGGCCTCCAGCCCACTCTACTGGCACAGGTAAAAACAGCTCAAAAGACCAGCTATCGCATCAATACTGCAGGGTTCACAGCAGGACAGCGATGAACACTGCTCCCCACAGGGTGGAGAAAGAAAGAAAGGATGAACTTTGGAAGGGTGCAGTGGCTTATGCCTGTAATCTCAGCACTTTGGGAGGCCCAGGAGGGTGGATCACCTGAGCTCAGGAGTTTGAGACCAGCCTGGCCAACATGGTGAAACCCCATTTCTACTAAAAATGAAAAAATTAGCCAGGCAAGGTGGTGTGTGCCTGTAATCCCAGCTACTCAGGAGGCTGAGGCAGGAGAATCGCTTGAACTGGGGAGGTGGAGGTTGCAGTGAGCCGAGATCACACCATTGCACTCCAGTCTGGGCAACAAGAGCGAAACTCTGTCCCCTCCGCAAAAAAAAAGTATGAACCTTAGGAGCACCCTTGTGTGCTGTGGGACGAACGCTCATGACAATGATTTCAATAAATGTATCAGAGTGAGGGAGCTGCTCTACTATGTAGGAAACCTCTACCCAGGAACAGTTTGTCTCTGAAGGGTTAACACCAGGCTCTGCAAGAACGTGCATTACCTGATGGAGTGCCAACAGGACCACACTGTTTTTTTTTTTTTTTTTTTTTTTTTTTTTTGGTAGCAGTTCTGATGAGCAAACAGAAAGGCTTGACCCCTTTACATGTACATGGTTCCTTGGGTCTAGTGGGTAGACTTAGATTTCACAGTACAGACAAAAGTTTTGACTGTTCTTTCTCAGTGGTCAGTAACTGCCCTGCAAGTGTGGAGAAAAACAGGTCCACTCTGCCATAGGTGGGGCAGGAGCTGGTGGTTTGAACCATGAAGTGCACTTGTGAATCATGTGGCCTTGGGGTAGCTGGTAGAAGCCTAGGACATAAAGAGCCTTTTTCTCTTGGTTTGGGGTGTCAGGAGATGGGGTCTCAGTGCTTCAGTCATTTCAGGGTATGTGTTGGGGCCTCTAGGGCTCAGGGCTGGGATGTCACTGACTAACCACGCAATACCAAGTACCCAGCAGCTAAGGGGTATAGATTGTGTTGAGAGGAGAGTTGTAGCAAGTGTTTGGAAATAGCCATGCTCCTGCTGTTGTTGAAGTGACAAAGAAGTGGCTGTCTGTTTCTCAGTCAGGGACGAATGTCCAAAGCCCTGGGGACCCAGTATCATTGGAGGACTTCCATTCAAGTTCTATATGCTCTGGCAATTGCTAAACTTCAGAAAACAGAGGAGGTAAAACTTTTTGTAGCTGGTCTGGCCTTAGAGGTCCACAACCTGTCATCAATGATGCAAACTGCCCCATACTGCACCCTCATCCACTACCATATACAAAAATCAACTCAAGATGGATCAAAGACTTAAATCTAAGACCAGAAATCATAAAAATTCTAGAGTATAACATCAGAAAAGCTCTTTTGGAAATTGGTTTAGGCAAATAATTTATGACTGAGACCCCAAAAGCAAATACAACAAAAACAAAAATAAGTAAATGGAACCTAATTAAACTAAAAACCTTCTGAATAGCCAAAAACAAAACAAAACAAAACAAAAAACCAGCAGTCAACAGACAACAAACAAAAAATATTTGCAAACTCTACATCTGACAAAGAACTAATATTCAGAATCTATAAGAAACCCCCAAAAATTAACAAGAAAAAAAAAACAAATAATCTCATCAAAAAGTGGATGAATAGACAATTCTCAAAAGAAGATATACAACAAACATATAAAAAAACAGCTAAGCATTACTAATTATCCAGGAAATGCAAATTAAAACCACAATGAGATATCACTTTAGTCCTGCAAGAATGGCCATAATTAAAAATTAAAAATAAATAAAAATAAATGTTGGCATGGATGTGATGAAAAGAGAACACTTTTACACTACTAGTGGGAATGTAAACTGGTAGAACCACTATGAAAAATGGTATGAAAATTTCTTAAAGAGCTAAAAATAGAACTACCATTTGATCCAGCAATCCCCCTATGGGTACCTACCCAAAAGAAAATAAGTCATTATATGAAAAAGACACATGTACACAAAGTATGAAAAACTTTATTAGTAAAGAGTATTAGTAAAAAAAGTGTTTTGGCAGGAACTAAAAAAATGTTCAATCATTTATTAACAGAATGTCTATTTAATCTTATTAATATACTGCATACATGACAAGCTAAACATCAAAACCAGATAGTTCAAAAAATTTGATAAAATAATATAATAATTTTAGCATTTTCTTGTCTCACCTCAAGCAGATATAGAACTCATTCTCACTGATTCATGCTCCTTACTTTAAACATGATGATTACATGCTGGAAAAAACTAGATTTTCTGGATTATCACTTTTGTATTTCTTCAATGAGGCATTTGAGGGAATCAGTACTGGGCCTGGACAGGAAGAAATCATGATCACCATGAATAAAGGTAAACAAATAAAATGGATTTAATTTTTCTGTATCTTTGGACATTTGTCTCAACTATCTGGGCTAAACAACTGACTGTTTTCTTCCATATACCAAAATTAAGCATTTTGTATAGCAAAAGGCCAGTTTCACTGGAGGGAGCCTTGGGGAAAGAGAAACAGAGGGAGGAACGATCCTGGGGGTTGAAAGATGAGGGTAGTAATCTGGTCTTCTCTGAAAACAGTGCCCCAAAACATAGCACCTTTAAACAACCAGTAATTAATATCTCACAATGTGTTGGAACCAGAATAGGGGCGTAGCTTGGTTGGGTGTCTCTGACTCAGGTTCTTTCATGAGGTTGAAGCTGAAGTGAGGGATAATTTGTTTTCAAGCTATTGTGGCTGTTGGCAGAATTCAGTGTAGACTGAGAGCCTGAGTTTTTCTTGGTCTATTGGCCTTGTCACTCCTTCAGTTCTCTGCCACGTGGACCCATACACAGAGCAACTCATAACATCAACATTGGAGCTTGCTTCTGCAATGTGAAGAATACAACAGAGAGACCCAGAGAGAGACAGAGACAGGAACAGAGATTGAGGGAGCAAACACAAGACTGAGTAGAAGGGAAATTACACTGTTTTCGTATATAATCCTGGGAGTCATGATAGACTGATGGTCTATTTTCTCCCAAATTTGTATCTCGAAGTTGTAACTCTTAATGTAATGATATTAGGAGGTAGAAGATAATTAGGTCCTGAGGATGAAGTCCTCATGAATAAGTTTACTGGCTTTATAAAAGAAATCTCAGCGAGATTTCTCTTGTTCTCCACCAGGTGAGGATACAACCTGAAGTTTGCAGTCGGCAATTCGGAAGAGTTCTCACCAAAGGCTGACCATACTGGCATCCTGATATTCAACTTCCAGACTCTGCAACTGTAAGAAATAAAATTTCACTGCTTATCAGCCATACTATCTATGGTTCTTTGCTATGGCAACCTGAAGTTTGAGGTGTTACCCTACCATATTTGTTATACTCTGTTGGTCAGAAGTGAGTCACTAACCTCTTCATGCTGGAAGAGGTTATGCAGCTGCTCACTTTATGTATCAAGGTGAGGCACATGGGTCTGATTCTAAATATAATGAGAAAACACTGGAAGGCTTAATGTAAGAAAATGACAATATTTGAATTTCATTTAATTTCGACATCTCATGGCACAAAATTAAAAATAAGGCACAGAGAGAAAATTACTCTCCCAAGATCACACTGCTGGACCCCAGGCCTGTTTCAATTATATATCATGCCACCTCCCACCCCTTATGGTAATTTTTGCATCTTTAAGTTTGCACATTATCTACTTATGATGCCATACCTTGGGTTTTATAAGTTTTACCTCATATACACCTGATGAGTTTCCCAGGAAGAAGATTCTAGCATTGTTGCCATTGTGCATGTTGGGTGACAGAGAAGGTCCTGAAACACACACTGACTTGTCTAAGGTCACAGAAATAGTAAGACAAGATGTTCTGACCTATATCTGTTTCAAACCTGGGTCCTAGACCATATCCAGCTCTTCTCAGGAAGCTGAGAAAGGGGCTAGGGGCTGTGTTCTCATGATTGTGGACAAGGGAGGAGTTTACATGGGAAAGGAGGGTGAGCAGTCAGGAGCCCAGCAGGGCCTGTGGGTCAGTCTTGTTAAAGGAGGGAGCCCAGGTGATGGAATCTTGAAGTGACCTCACTTCCTTAGTTACAAACGCCAAGCGAATTTAAAACTCTGGTAAACTGGGACCCTCATTTTAGAGATAGCCCTGTGTTTAGTTAGAAGATTCTGAAGACAGCAAGATGTTTTCCTGCTGTATCTTGGATTTCTGAGGCTCTCACCTCAGGAAGGCTTAAACTGAGAGCATTTCCTTATGATGTAGACATTGGCTCATTTCTCATCCCTGCCTCTTGTGGAAGGGGGCACCCATAGGTAATAGAAGGCCACGTGGGGCAGGCCCATCCAGGCCAGGCCTCACCTTTGATATCATCTGGCCAACCCTACACCTCTCCTTATCACCATGTCTTATGGGAAAGAAAGAGATAATGGGTCCTTTTCTGACAGGAGCAGGTTTTCAGCTGTTGAGAAGCTAACACATCTGCCAAATTTATACCCCAGGTTATGGCTGGTAGGATAGAAAGTTAAGTGCTGGGGACTACCTTTATCTGTTCAGATGTTTATTCAAAAACTTCAAGCTGTCATCTGAATTTCTCCCTGGGAGGAGGTCAAGGCGAATGTTGCTTTGTGCCTGATCTAAGGGGCAGAATTTTTAATGGGGGTGTCCCGTGTGGTGAAACCCAGGCATGCCATTGACACCTCTTGGCCAGGCTTGCAGGCATTCTCTTTGCAGAGCTCCATGAGGAGCTGTTTGATGAGTTCAGCTACTTTGTCTCATTGGACAAAGAGCAGATATACCATGTCAACAACCATGGGCAGGGTTGGTCTGGGATGGAAGTGGGCACAGTGGGGTCTCCAAAGAGACCCAAAAGACTAAGGAAGGCCCAAGATCCAGACCCAAATATGAGGACTCCCTGGAAAACGTTTTAGAATTTCCTCAATTAAGTGTCCCAAAATCCCTTCCCAAAGGAATCTGGCGTCCATTAGTCCATAATAGCAACTTAGGTGCACGGTCACCAGTCATATACTTGTAGAAATATCAAAGAAAACACTTTTGTGCTGTTTTTACTTTACACTAGGCCACGAGTGTCTTTGCAGGTTGCTACTATGTTTATTGCTTTAACTACCCACCCCAGATACCTCCTGCAACAGGCAGCTTCAATGTCCTCCCTGCCAGAACTTTTCTAAGATTTAAAAATGTACACTCTTACTAGAGAAGGGTTTTATCCAAATAGCGGGGGTTACACAGAAAGGGTCATTAGTCATCTCACAGAACTCATCGCTATAGCCCTGTCAGGGTAGGAGCTGTGCCCTCACATGTCTTCATGATATTTCATAAGGGAGAGCCTTTTACTCAGTAATTAAGCCTTTTAATGCTGATGGATCCTGACATAATAAATTCTATTTCCATTTCACTCATGCTTCAGGAAACATCTTACGTGTGTCCTAATTGGCTATGACACTTTGCTATGACTTCTGTAATAACACAGGCTGAAGTCTCTAACAACAAAAATTGAGTTTCTCACAGTTCTGGAGGCTAGAAATCCAATCTGAAAATGGTGGCTGGGTGTTTTCTCTGAGGTCCCTCCTTGGCTTGCATATGATCATCTTCTATCTCTGTGTCCACAAGATCTTCTCTTGTGCTTTTCTGTGCCCTGACTGCCTCTTCCAATGAGGGCCCCAGTTACGCTGAATCAGGATGTATCCCAATGAATTCACTTAACCTTAATTACCTTTGCAGAGACTATATGTTCAAATATAGTCACATTCTGAGTCACCAGGTACTAAAACATGAACACATAAATTTTGGGAAGGGGAACACAATTTAGCTCATGACATGTACTAATCCCTGGTAGATGACAGTCTCTCAAGAAAGAAATGACTCAGTTTAAGAACAGGCATATGTAAAGTTGAATAGCTAAAGCCAGATTGTGTTCCAGAAGGGCTGTGACAGGTACACTACCAACAAGAGTTTCTGAATGTATCTGCCATTTTGGATCCAGACTTCCCTGGATGTTAACCTTCTTTGAATTATTTGACAAACTGGTATCAAGGTAGCAAAGAAAATTATGTTTCAGGGGGCGCGCCCAAGATGGCTGAATAGGAACAACTCCAGCCTCCAGCTCCCAGCGTGAGTGACACAGAAGATGGGTGATTTCTGCATTTTCAACTGAGGTACTGGGTTCATCTCACTGGGGAGTGCCGGACAATCGGTGCTGGTCAGCTGGTGCAGCCCAACCAGCGAGAGCTGAAGCAGAGCGAGGTATTGCCTCACCTGGGAAGCACAAGGGGGAAGGAAACCCCTTTTCCTAGCCAAGGGAAACTGAGACACACAACATCTGGAAAATCGGGTAACCCTCACCCTAATTCTGTACTTTACCAAGGGTCTTAGCAAACGGCACACCAAGAGATTATATCCCACACCTGGCCCGGAGGGTCCCACGCCCACGGAGCCTCCCTCATTGCTAGCACAGCAGTCTGAGATCTAACTGCAAGGTGACAGCAAGGCTGGGGGAGGGGCGCCCCCCATTGCTGAGGCTTAAGTGGGTAAACAAAGCCACCGGGAAGCTTGAATTGGGTGGAGCCCACTGCAGGTCAAGGAGGCCGGCCTGCCTCTGTAGACTGCTCCTCTGGGGACAGGCCATAGCTAAACAAAAAGCAGCAGAAACCTCGGCAGAGGTAAATGCCCCTGTCTGATAGCTTTGAAGAGAGCAGTGGATCTCCCAGCATGGAGGTTGAGATCTGATAATGGACAGACTGCCTGCTCAAGTGGGTCCCTGACCCCTGAGTAGCCTAACTGGGAGACATCCCCCACTAGGTGCAGACTGACACCTCACACCTCACACGGTGGGGTACACCCCTGAGATGAAGCTTCCAGAGCAAGAATCAGACAGCAACACTCTCTGTTCAGCAATATTCTATCTTCTGCAGCCTCCGCTGCTGATACCCAGGCAAACAGCGTCTGGAGTGGACCTCAAGCAAACTCCAACAGACCTACAGCTGAGGGTCCTGACTGTTAGAAGGAAAACCAACAAACAGAAAGGACACCCACACCAAAACCCCATCAGTACGTCACCATCATCAAAGACCAAAGGCAGATAAAACCACAAAGATGGGAAAAAAGCAGTGCAGAAAAGCTGGAAATTCAAAAAATCAGAGCACATCTCCTCTTCCAAAGGAACGCAGCTCATCACCAGCAACAGAACAAAGCTGGACGGAAAATGACTTTGATGAGTTGAGAGAAGAAGGTTTCAGTTGATCAAACTTCTCAGAACTAAAGGAGGAATGACGGAACCAGGGCAAAGAAACTAAAAACCTTGAAAAAAGAATGGATGAATGGATACCTAGAATAATCAATGCAGAGAACACCTAAAAAGAACTGATAGAGATGAAAACCATAACACGAGAAATATGTGACAAATGCACAAGCTTCAGTAACTGACTCAATCAACTGGAAGAAAGAGTATCAGCGATTGAAGATCAAATGAATGAAATGGAGCGAGAAGAGAAGTCTAGAGAAAAAAGAGGAAAAAGAACAAAGCCTCCAAGAAGTATGGGATTATGTGAAAAGACCAAATCTAGGTCTGTTTGGTTTGCCTGAAAGTGACGGGGAAAATGGAACCAAGTTAGGAAACACTGCAGGATATCATCCAGGAGAACTTCCCCAACCTAGTAAGGCAGGCCAACATCCAAATTCAGGAAATACAGAGAACGCCACAAAGATACTCCTCAAGGAGAGCAACTCTAAGACACATAATTGTCAGATTCACCAAAGTTGAAATGAAGGAAAAAATGTTAAGGGCAACCAGAGAGAAAGGTTGGGTTACACACAAAGGGGATCCCATCAGACTAACAGCAGATCTCTCAGCAGAAACTCTCCAAGCCAGAAGAGAGTGGAGGCCAATATTCAACATTCTTAAAGAAAAGAATTTTCAACCCAGAATTTCGTATCCAGCCAAACTAAGTTTCATAAGTGAAGGAGAAATAAAATCCTTTACAGACAAGCAAATGCTGAGAGATTTTGTCACCACCAGGCCTGCCCTACAAGAGATCCTGAAGGAAGCACTAAACATGGAAAGGAACAACAGGTACCAGCCATTGCAAAAACATGTCAAAATGTAAAGACCATCGATGCTAGGAAGAAACTGCATCAACTAGCGAGCAAAATAACCAGCTAATATCACAATGACAGGATCAAGTTCACACATAACAATATTAACCTTAAATGTAAATGGACTAAATGCTCCAATTAAAAAACACAGACTGGCAAATTGGATAAAGAGTCAAGACCCATCAGTTTGCTGTATTCAGGAGCCCCATCTCACATGCAGAGACACACATAGGCTCAAAATAAAGGGATGGAGGGAGATCTACAAAGCAAATGGAAAACAAAAGCAGGGGTTGCAATCCTAGTCCCTGATAAAACAGAATTTAAACCATCAAAGATCAAAAGAGGCAAAGAAGGCCATTACATAATGGTAAAGGGATCAATTCATCAGGAAGAGCTATCCTAAATATATATGCACCCAATTCAGGAGCACCCAGATTCACAAAGCAAGCCCTTAGAGACTTGCAAAGAGACTTAGACTCCCATACAATAATAATGGGAGACTTTAACACCCCACTGTCAACATTAGACAGATCAACGAGACAGAAAATTAACAAGGATATCCAGGAATTGAACTCAACTCTGCACCAAGCAGAACTAATAGACACTACAGAACTCTCCACGGTATCACAGCCAAATTCTACCAGAGGAACAGGTGGAGTTGGTACCATTCCTTCTGAAACTATTCCAATCAATAGAAAAAGAGGGAATCCTCCCTAACTCATTTTACGAGACCAACATCATCCTGATACCAAAGCCTGACAGAGACACAACAAAAAAAGAGAATTTTAGACAAATTTCCCTGATGAACATCGATGCAAAAATCCTCAATAAAATACTGGCAAACCGGATTCAGCAACACATCAAAAAGCTTATCCACCATGATCAAGTGGGCTTCATCCCTGGGATGCAAGGCTGGTTCAACATACGCAATTCAATAAACATAATCCAACATATAAACAGAACCAAAGACAAGAACCACATGATTATCTCAATAGATGCAGAAAAGGCTTTTGACAAAATTCAACAGCCCTTCATGCTAAAAACGCTCAATAAATTCGGTATTGATGGAACGTACCTCAAAATAATAAGAGCTATTTATGACAAACCCACAGCCAATATCATACTGAATGGGCAAAAACTGGAAAAATTCCCTTTGAAAACTGGCACAAGACAGGGATGCCCTCTCTCACCACTCCTGTTCAACATAGTGTTGGAAGTTCTGGCTAGGGCAATTAGGCAAGAGAAAGAAATCAAGGGTATTCAGTTAGGAAAAGAAGAAGTCAAATTGTCCCTGTTTGCAGATGACATGATTGTATATTTAGAAAAGCCCATTATCTCAGCCCAAAATCTCCTTAAGCTGATAAGCAACTTCAGCAAAGTCTCAGGATACAAAATTAATGTGCAAAAATCACAAGCATTCTTATACACCAGTAACAGACAAACAGAGAGCCAAATCAGGAATGAACTTCCATTCACAATTGCTTCAAGGAGAATAAAATACCTAGGAATCCAACTGACAAGGGATGTAAAGGACCTCTGCAAGGAGAACTACAAACCACTGCTCAGTGAAATAAAAGAGGACACAAACAAATGGAAGAACATACCATGCTCATGGATAGGAAGAATCAATATCGTGAAAATGGCCATACTGCCCAAGGTAATTTATAGATTCAATGCGATCCCCATCAAGCTACCAATGAGTTTCTTCACAGAATTGGAAAAAACTGCTTTAAAGTTCCTATGGAACCAAAAAAGAGCCCGCATCTCCAAGACAATCCTAAGTCAAAAGAACAAAGCTGGAGGCATCACGCTACCTGACTTCAAACTATACTACAAGTCTATAGTAACCAAAACAGCATGGTACTGGTACCAAAACAGAGATATAGACCAGTGGAACAGAACAGAGTCCTCAGAAATAATACCACACATCTACAGCCATCTGATCTTTGACAAACCTGAGAGAAACAAGAAATGGGGAAAGGATTCCCTATTTAATAAATGGTGCTGGGAAAATTGGCTAGTCATAAGTAGAAAGCTGAAACTGGATCCTTTCCTTACTCCTTATACGAAAATTAATTCAAGATGGATTAGAGACTTAAATGTTAGACCTAATACCATAAAAATCCTAGAGGAAAACCTAGGTAGTACCATTCAGGACATAGGCATGGGCAAAGACTTCATGTCTAAAACACCAAAAGCAACGGCAGCAAAAGCCAAAATTGACAAATGGGATCTCATTAAACTAAAGAGCTTCTGCACTGCAAAAGAAACTACCATCAGAGTGAACAGGCAACCTACAGAATGGGAGAAAATTTTTGCAATCTACTCATCTGACAAAGGGCTAATATCCAGAACCTACAAAGAACTCAAACAAATTTACAAGAAAAAAACAAACAACCCCATCAAAAAGTGGGCAAAGGATATGAACAGACATTTCTCAAAAGAAGACATTCATACAGCCAACAGACACATGAAAAAATGCTCATCATCACTGGCCATCAGAGAAATGCAAATCAAAACCACAATGAGATACCATCTCACACCAGTTAGAATGGCGATCATTAAAAAGTCAAGAAACAACAGGTGCTGAAGAGGATGTGGAGAAATAGGAACACTTTTACACTGTTGGTGGGACTGTAAACTAGTTCAACCATTATGGAAAACAGTATGGCGATTCCTCAAGGATCTAGAACTAGAGGTACCATATGACCCAGCCATTCCATTATTGGGGATATACCCAAAGGATTATAAATCATGCTGCTATAAAGACACATGCACACGTATGTTTATTGCGGCACTATTCACAATAGCAAAGACTTGGAATCAACCCAAATGTCCATCAGTGACAGATTGGATTAAGAAAATGTGGCACATATACACCATGGAATACTATGCAGCCATCAAAAAGGATGAGTTTGTGTCCTTTGTAGGGACATGGATGCAGCTGGAAACCATCATTCTTAGCAAACTATCACAAGAACAGAAAACCAAACACCGCATGTTCTCACTCATAGGTGGGAACTGAACAATGAGAACACTTGGACTCAGGAAGGGGAACATCACACACCGGGGCCTATCATGGGGAGGGGGGAGGGGGGAGGGATTGCATTGGGAGTTATACCTGATGTAAATGATGAGTTGATGGGTGCAGCACACCAACATGGCACAAGTATACATATGTAACAAACTTGCACGTTATGCACATGTACTCTACAACTTAAAGTATAATAATAATAAATAAATTAAAAGAAAAAAAAATTTTAAATGCCACTATTTCACATATTTAGACACCTTTGTCACTATTGCTCAATAGAAAGGCCTGTCTTGGTTTAGCAGAATTCCACAGGATGCCCTTTTATTTGGTAAAGTGGGAAATACTGGGATCCGGTAGCTCATTCATCTAACTGCTAAAATAATACCACTCATGCCACACTTGGATTATTAACTTTTCAAAGAATTTGAAAGCCAAAAAAATCCATTTAACACTAAAGTTGAAAGTAATTTAAACTGTTTCACATTAAGAAAGCCTGTCAAGGCAGGGCGCAATGGCTCACGCCTATAATCCCAGCACTTTGGGAGACCTAGATGGGTGGATCACCTGAGGTCAGGAGTTTGAGACCTGCCTGGCCAATATGGTGAAACCCTGTCTATGTTAAAAACACAAAAATTAGCTGGTTGTGGTGACACACACCTTCACTCTCAGCTACTCTGAAGGCTGAGGCAGGAGAACTGTTTGAACCCGGGAGCAGAGGTTGCAGTGAGCTGAGACCGTGCCACTGCACTCCAGCCTGGGGGCAGAGGGGAGAAGACAGAAAGAGAAAGAGAGAGGAAGGAGGGAAGGAGGGAAGGAAGGGAGGAAGGGAAGGAGGGAGGGAGGGAAGGAAGGTCACAATCCTGTTGTGCTGTAGGTGTTCATGTTCCAGCTTTTTGCCAAGAAACAAAGCCATCCTTTCCGTATTACAAACTATTCCCTGAGCATGTCACAATCTTTGTTGCATGCATGAAAGTTTTTTGGGTGATGATAGAAAAGGGTGTGTTTTGTTTTATTATTATGACCTTCAAAAGAGTAGCAAGTTGTTCTGCTGTACTTCCAAAAACTGTAGCTGGGAAGAACAATATAGCAGAAAATTATTTTCAAGGACTCAGAAAACAAATGTATGGTACGTACTACACGTTGTCTGTTAAAATAGCCAACCATGGTGAAATCCCTTTGTGGGGAAAAGTAGGAATTTTTACAAATGCAAACGTAATGCTACATCTCTGGGTATAACCACAGTAACAATGGCACAGAAAAATATGTCAGAAACAGAGGAAAAATGGGGTTATATGCTCTGAAAATAAAAGCCTCCTATGGATTCTTACTCTGAGAGTGCCTAGAAATAAGAAGCTGAGTTTCATCGATAGCAGCACGAAATGCAGAGTGGGAAAAGCAGGAAGAAAGTTCTAGTAGTGGCCCAAGCTCAGTGGCCCACACTGGTAGCCCTAGAACTTTGGGAGGCCAAGGTGGGTGGATTTTGGGAGTTCAGGAGTTTGAGACAAGCCTGGGCAACATGATGAAACCTCGCCTTACCAGAAAAAAAAAAAGAAAAAAAAAAGAGAGAAGAAAAAAGAAAAGAAAGAAAAGAAAAGAAAAAAAAGAAACTTCTAGTAACCACAGAAGTCAGTTGCTTTGACCATGGGATATGATGTCAGAATTTCAGGAGTAACAGAAACAGCAGGAAAGCAGGCAGACAGATGGCAGAGATGTTTGCTGTAACCCTCAAGCCCTAAGAAAGAGTCTTGAGTATGTTAACATCACTTTTGAACACTTTAGCGACCACAGCTCTCAGTCTGTGAGGAAAAGTCCTGCTGGCCATTGAGACTGATGTGACAGACTGTCCTGCTCTGGGAAATGTGGAAGGGCTAAAATGGAAAAGCCTAGGTAGGGATGGTTTGGCTTCCCTGGGCCACATTGGAAGAATTGTCTTGGGCCACACATGAAATACACTAACACTAATGATAGCTGATGAGCTTAAAAAATGCAAACAATCTCATAATGTTTTAAGAAAGTTTACACATTTGTGTTGGGCTGCACTTAAAGCTGTCCTGGGTCACATGTGGCCTGCCGGCTGAATGTTGCACGAGCTTGGCCTAGGGTTTCTTGATGACATGAAAACTGTGATAGAGCATTCAAGCCCAAAGCATTGTTTTGTCACAATAGTTTTGGAGAGTAACCAATTTGCATTTTCTGCGTGGTTGTTCAGGTATCACAAGAAAAGAACCCCTGAGAAAGCGCCAGCTTCTGGGACAACAGCATAAGTCACGCCTTCAACCTCCAGTCCTCTGCAATGAACAAGGAGAAAACAATCGTGCTTCCTGTGGCCACCATGACACCTTTATCACAGCCCATGGGCCACGGAGTGACTCCGGCCCTGTCTAGCTCTTTCTTAAAATGTGCATTTTCACAGCACATGGGGGTAGTTGCCAGTGACGCTTGCTACTTCCCAAGGGAGTACTGATGCATTTCTAATACCGGGATGAAAACCAATACGAGACCATGGAGAGAAGCGACTTCTCAAATGCTAGTGCCTTGCAGATGTTGTGGCTGAATCTGTTTTTTTAAGAGACAGAGTCCTGCTCTGTCACCCAGGCTGGAGTGCAGTGGCTCAACTTTGTCTCCTGCAGTCTTAACCTCCTGGGCTCAAGCACTAATTCTCCCACCTCAGCCTCCTGAGTAGCTGGGACCACAGGCAAGTGTCACCACACATGGCTAATTTTTAAAACCATTATTTGTAGAGATGGAGTCTTGCTAACATAGCAAGGCTGTTCTTGAACTCCCAGCCTCAAGCAATCCACCCACCTTGGTCTCCCAAATCGTCAGGATTACAGTCATGAGTCATGGCACCCAGCCATAGACTAAAAATCACTGTCCTAGTTGTGACCTCAGGACGCCTCAGATTTGCCATGTCAGAGTTTGCATGGTCATCTGGTTTAATGATGATTAAACTGCTGTTGAAGATGCTTCATAGCAGTTCTTAAATTACCATGATGAGACATTAGCAATCGAGGCCCTCAAAGAGTTGCCCCAAATAAGTATAAGACAACAGAGCCTCTCACCAAAAAGATTCCCCCAGACTCATTCAAATACAGAAGGTGGTCGGGTGCAGTGGCTCATGCCTGCAATCCTAGAAAGTGGGAAAACTGAGCCCAAGAGTTCAAGACCAGCCTGGGCAAAGTAGTGAGACTCTGTCTCTACAGAATGTTCTAAAATTGCCCAGGGAAGGTGGTGCATGCTTGTAGTCCCAGCTACTCAGGAGGCGGAGGTGGGAGGATCCTTTAAGCCTGGGAGATGGAACTCAGGAGGCTGAGGTGGGAGGATCCTTTAAGCCTGGGAGATGGAGGCTGCAGTGAGCTGTGATTGTGCCCCTGTGCTCCCACCTGGGTGACAGAACAGAAGTGCCAGCCTAATGTCAGTTCTTAAAGGACAGGGCTAACTCAGGTATTTCTACATCACCATGAAGAGCTCATGGGGGTGGTGGGAGGAAGTAGATACTGAAGTCATCTTTTCCAGAAGTTATTACCTGTTTGTTCCAGAAAAGATTAAAATGAGGCATCTCTCTCCTGGTGTCTTCTCCCCCAGACTCCTCCACAGCTTTTTGTTTAAGATTCCAGAGCAAAAACAATAGCAGAGTTGTCATGGTCACAAATAACTGATGGCCACAAATGCATGATTATCAACATAAGATCATTTATATTTTAAAGTGGGGTGTACCAAATTAGTAAAACATGCATACACAGGTCAACAGAGGTTGCCGTAGAGATGGTCAACTATATTGCACCCAGTTTTATTGTTTGTCATTGCTTGGAAGTACATTCACGGTAATTCTCATCTTCCCAGAATGCTAAAACATGCATGCACACACACAGGCTAGACAACAGTCGAGTGTCACGTTCCTATAACATTTAGGTGATGCTCTTATTTCATTTGTGCTCTTGGAACCATGAAAACTCAGAGCTGCAGGAACTCTCTGTTCAGAGTATTATTCAACTCATTACTTTTATAGCTGTAGAGAATGAGGTCAAGGCCAGAATGGAGGCTAGGAGGAGGGTTCTGACCAGAACCCAAGTGAGCCTCTTTTCCTGAGGGTAAGATGTTATGAAAAAGACCCCGGGCCACAGGGTGCAGTGGGTCATGCCTGTAATCCCAGCACTTTGGAAGTCCGAGGTGGGGGGATCACCTGAGGTCAGGAGTTCAAGACCAGCCCGGCCAATATGGTGAAACCCTGTCTCTACTAAAAATATAAAAATTAGCCGGGTGTGGTGGCGCATGCCTGTAATCCCAGCTACTCGGTAGGCTGAGGCAGGAGAATTGCTTGAACCCAGGAGGCAGAGGTCCAGTGAGCCAAGATCGCACCATTACACTCCAGCCTGAGACGCAAGAGCGAAACTCCGTCTCAAAAAAAAAAAAAAAAAAAAAAAAAAAAAAAAAAGAAAAAGAAAAGAAAAGAAAAAGACACCTGGGAAATGCAATCGTCAAACCAAGGAAGGATTCTGTGACATTTGAGAATGATGTCTATCACACATAAAGCACCATTTTTAGGACATTACAGAGCTCTGGGATGTGAATTGTTCTTTTTTCTCTAATGTGTTCATCTAAATGCTTTAAGAGTGCAAGTATTACTTTTTGAAGCTATACTTGCAGTGAAATTATTAAGTGACAGCTGTAGTTTTTCAAATTGTGCTTCCAAAATACACATGTAACTCCTAATTTCTTGAGAATACTCATAAAATTCTAACTTAAAAAAAAAAGCAACCAGACATACTTTGCACAAATCCTACAACAATAGACTGTTGGAGGAAACGTGGGGGCGGAGAGCAGAAGGAACGTTAGAAGAGTGAAAAATGAGAAACATCACAGCATTCCAATAAGAAATAAAAGATGTGTCTCTTCTTTCCTCAAAAAGCTCTCTGGAGCATGGTGCAGTGGCTCATCCCTGTAATCCCAGCACTTTGGGAGGCTGAGGCAGGAGGATCACTTGAGACCAGGAGTTTGAGAACAGCCTGGGCAACATAGCAAGACCCCCATCTCTACAAAAAATGCAAACATTAGCTGGGCGTGGTGGCTCATCCCTGTAATCCCAGCACTTTGGGAGGCTGAGGCAGGAGGATCACTTGAGACCAGGAGTTTGAGAACAGCCTGGGCAACATAGCAAGACCCCCATCTCTACAAAAAATGCAAACATTAGCTGGGCGTGGTGGCTCATCCCTGTAATCCCAGCACTTTGGGAGGCTGAAGCAGGAGGATCACTTGAGACCAGGAGTTTGAGAACAGCCTGGGCAACATAGCAAGACCCCCATCTCTACAAAAAATGCAAACATTAGCTGGGTGTGGTGGCTCATCCCTGTAATCCCAGCACTTTGGGAGGCTGAGGCAGGAGGATCACTTGAGACCAGGAGTTTGAGAACAGCCTGGGCAACATAGCAAGACCCCCATCTCTACAAAAAATGCAAACATTAGCTGGGCGTGGTGGCTCATCCCTGTAATCCCAGCACTTTGGGAGGCTGAGGCAGGAGGATCACTTGAGACCAGGAGTTTGAGAACAGCCTGGGCAACATAGCAAGACCCCCATCTCTACAAAAAATGCAAACATTAGCTGGGCGTGGTGGCTCATCCCTGTAATCCCAGCACTTTGGGAGGCTGAGGCAGGAGGATCACTTGAGACCAGGAGTTTGAGAACAGCCTGGGCAACATAGCAAGACCCCCATCTCTACAAAAAATGCAAACATTAGCTGGGCGTGGTGGCTCATCCCTGTAATCCCAGCACTTTGGGAGGCTGAGGCAGGAGGATCACTTGAGACCAGGAGTTTGAGAACAGCCTGGGCAACATAGCAAGACCCCCATCTCTACAAAAAATGCAAACATTAGCTGGGCGTGGTGGCTCATCCCTGTAATCCCAGCACTTTGGGAGGCTGAGGCAGGAGGATCACTTGAGACCAGGAGTTTGAGAACAGCCTGGGCAACATAGCAAGACCCCCATCTCTACAAAAAATGCAAACATTAGCTGGGCGTGGTGGCTCATCCCTGTAATCCCAGCACTTTGGGAGGCTGAAGCAGGAGGATCACTTGAGACCAGGAGTTTGAGAACAGCCTGGGCAACAGAGGGAGGTCTCGTCTCTACAAAAATAAAAAATTAGCCAGGTTTGGTGGCACATGCCTGTAGTCCTAGGTACTTGGGAGACTGAGGTGGGAAAACCGCTTGAGCCCAGCAGGTCAAGGTTGCAGTGAGCTATGATCGTGCCTGGGTAACAGAGCAAGAGAGTCTCAAAAGAAAAAAAGAAAAAAGCTCTCTGGAGAACACAATAGCTGTGGATTCAGGGCACTCTTCTCGCATGCTCAGATCCCTTTGCTGCAATTAGGGCTTCAGATGTAGTCAATGCCAAGTAACACATGCACTGAATACATTTCTTTATTATCTATTTAATAAAGTAAATCCCATCAAGGTAGCCTACTTGCTGGGATCTGATGCTACTGAGCAGTTCCCTAGCCTATTATCTCCAAGTTTCTGTTGCAGCTTTCTGCTGAGTTTTAACATTAGAAGAGATATAGCTTTGGAATATGATTATTACAAACTCTTCATTTTTCAAATGCACAAAATAATCTTTTTTAGTTTCTTTTCTTGTCAATAAAGTGATTCACCTAAAAGCTGGCTATTTCCACAACAGCACAATCGTAGGCTTTTGGTGTTTCTATGTCCTGTAAAAACGGGATGGCAGCCCTTGGCTTTGGCGGTTGTGGAAGATAGAAACAGAGTAATGGAAGAAGTACACTGTACCAGTCAATGCAGGTGATGTCCCTTCTTTTCTCCAGCAACAGAATAACAACCTTCAGGTTTTTGATTCTGGATGAAGACTGGCCAGGAATGGTGGCTCATGCCTGTAATCGTAGCACTTTGGGAGGCCAAGGTGGGTGGATCACAAAGTCAGGAGTTCGAGACCAGCCTGGCCAACATAGCAAGACCCTGTCTCTACTAAAAATACAAAAATTAGCCAGGCATGGTGGTGGGCGTCTGTAACCCCAGCTACTCGGGAGACTGGGGCAGGAGAATTGCTTGAACTCGAGGGGTGGAGGTTGCAGTGAGCTGAGACCGTGCCACTCTAGCCTGGGCGAAAGAACAAAACTCCATCTCAAAAAAAAAAAAAAAAGAAAAGAAAAGAAAAGACAACTACCGCAAATAGCTGAAATTTGGAAAAAATCATAGAGGAAGTCAGTTAGCTTTGTTAAACTGGTTGCTTTCAAACCTCGTGCCAGAACCACCAATAAAGTAGCAATCCCAGCAAATTTGCAATATCTGCTGCCTTGCCCATCCTGTGATAGAAAACCCTTCACAAACTAAAATGTCATTAATCCCACCATGGCAGGGTACAAAGAGGTAAAGCAAAGGAATGAGACAATCCAGAGCAGGGGTCCCCACCCCTGGTCTGCAGACCAGTACTTGTTGCCTGTTAGGAAGCAGGCAACATAGCAGGAGGTTAGCATTGGGTAAGTGAGCATTACCACCTGGGCTCTGCCTCCTGTCAGATCGGTAGTGGCGTTAGATTTTCATAAGAGCACCAACTCTATTGTGAACTGTGCAGGTTCTTCTTATGAGAATCTAATGCCTGATGATCCGTCACTGTCTCCCATCACCCCTAGATAGGACGGTCTAGATGTAGGAAAACAAGTTCAGGGCTGTCACTGATTTTACTTTATGTTGAGTTGTATAATTATTTCATTACTTATTACAATGTATTAATAATAGTGAAAATAAAGCATACAATAAATGTAATATGCTTGGATCATCCTGAAACCATCCTCCCCAGTCCCTGTCCATGGAAAAATTATCTTTCATAAAACTGGTCCCTGGTGCCAAAAAGTTTGGGGACCGCTGATCTAGAATAACTAACTGATTTCTAGAGTTTACCCTACCCACATAATTCGCTGCCTTGAATGATAGCAATACATTTCCTTTCTTCACTTTTAATTTATTTTTATTTTTTGAGACAGGGTCTTAGTCACCCAGAATGGAGTGTGGTGGCACCATCTTAGCTTATGGCAGCCTAGAACCTACTGGGCTCAAGCAATCCTCCTGGCTCAGCCTCCCAAGTAGCTGGGACCACAGATGCATGCCATCATGCCTAGCTAAATTTTTTTTATTTTGGTAGAGATGAACTCTCACTATGTTGCCCAGGCTGATCTCCTGGGCTCAAGCAATCCACCTGCCCCACCCAAAGTCCTGGGATTCCAGACATGAGCCACCAGGCCTGGCTCACATTTCCTTTTCTCTTTTTTAAAGCTTATGAATATGAATATAATCATATTCATTAGAACTGAAAAGTGAAATGTAGTTTTCTTTTCTGTAAACAGATAAAATTGCTTTTAGGCATATGTTAGAAGAAAGGGTGTGGCTCTGGAGAGAAGATCTAGCTAAAGGTACCCCTACTTCCTACAAGAACCTGGGCAATATGTCCAGCCTCCTGAGCAGCTGCTCTATCATCTGTGACATGAGAGTGATCAATACCACTTCCCAGAGCGTTATCACAGAGGACAAATGAGAATCTACCTGAAAGCCCTTTGTAATTTGGGAAGTCCCATATACATTATTGCTTTTATGAGATTAGAGCAGTGCACAGTTTTTAATAATTATTAAAGTATTTTGGTGACTTATGCTTGTAATCTCAGCCCTTTGGGAGACCAAGGTTGGAGGATGGCTTAAGCCCAAGAGTTCCAGACCAGCCTGGGCAACATGGTTAGACCCTGTCTCTACAAAAAAT
Organism: Macaca thibetana thibetana; assembly: GCF_024542745.1. Lineage (NCBI taxonomy): Eukaryota > Metazoa > Chordata > Mammalia > Primates > Cercopithecidae > Macaca > Macaca thibetana. The sequence continues at coordinate 46,160,312 of NC_065597.1, read as the reverse complement.
ACAAAAATTAGCCAGGCATGGTGGTGGATGCCTGTAGTCCCAGCTACTCAGGTCACCTGATCCTGGGAGATTGAAGCTGCAGTGAACCATGCTCACGCCACTGCACTCCAATCTGGACCACAGAGTGAGACCCTGTTACCAAAAAAGAAGAGTCAAAGTCAAGGGAAGGGAAGGGAAGGGAAGGGGAGGGGAGGGGAGGGGAAGGAAAGGAAGGGAAAGGAAGGGGAAAAATGAGGTTAAAGCTGGAGAGAGGGGCAGGAAAGGCAGTAGTGTTACCAAAATAACACAGAATTTGCTGGCTTCAGAACAATTTCCTTTTGGAAAGAGAACAATCCTCTCTACCTCTGCCCCATTACCAGCTGGGCACAGAGAAGCCTACTGCCTGGGAAAGAGAGAAGCAGAAAATAACCTCAGCCAGATTAGTGCTATAGAAAACCAAGACCAAAATGTTGTCAGGTTCTAGGGTAAAAAGAAGCAAGATTTCAGAGCTGTTGAGAAGTTAGGATGTAGATTTTCTATGGCAATGGGAGAAAAACTGGATGGTCCCTTGAAACCCTGGTTTCAAACATTGTTCATTTTTAACAATACCAAAAAGCTATATTTACACTTAAGTTTTCTTCTATGGTGTTGTTACATATTGTTTTTACCATTTTATAGAGTAACTAACACAGGCAGTGATCAGATCAGTGGAGTGGCTGGTGAATGCATGTGGACCATGACCAGCCATGCATTGCATCCTATGGAAACTTTAATTGAAGATCCAGAAATAGTGAGGGGTTACACGCCATTTCTGTAAAGGTCACCCACGTGCTACTCATTTTCCTTGCTTTTCTATTCCCCCTTCTTGTTTTCATCTGCTTTCCTCTCTTTATAATTTCTGTATCTCTCTCCCCTATCACCTTATTACACTGAAAGAATGAGCAATTTTTAAAAGGTGCAACAACAAAAAGTTTTAAAACATATAAATACGCATGCTGGCATTCATTTTTGTCCAGTTAAGGAAACCTTTTTTTTTTTTTTTTTTTTTTTTTTTTTTTTTTTGAGATGGAGTCTCGCTCTGTCGCCCAGGCTGGAGTGCAGTGGCCCGATCTCGGCTCACTGCAAGCTCCGCCTCCCGGGTTCACGCCATTCTCCCGCCTCAGTCTCCCAAGTAGCTGGGACTACAGGCGCCCGCCACCATGCTCGGCTAATTTTTTGTAGTTTTACTAGAGACGGGGTTTCACCGTGTTCGCCAGGATTATCTCGATCTCCTACCCTGTGATCCACCCGCCTCAGCTTCCCAAAGTGCTGGGATTACAGGCGTGAGCCACTGCGCCCGGCCCAGTTAAGGAAATTTTTTAAATGATGAGGTTTATGTTGGCACACACGCAAACAAACAACAACAACAACAACAAATCATAAGGATTTCACATGATGGATTATCTTTTTTTTGGATTTAAAGAATTATACAAATCCAACAGTGTTAAAAGTAATAAATGTATGTATGTGGATTTTTTACAATCCGTGTTCCTGTCGCTCCTGGGATTAGAAACTTATCAAGGCAGCTTAGCCCTGGATCGCCGTTTGCCTCCGCACGCGTTTGCAGCCCTCTCCGCGACGACGCCTCTGGTGCGCTGCTTGGCAAGCATGCTGAGCTCAGCCGCGGCGGGCCTCTGCGCTGCGGCGCCCAACTCGCCTTTCCCGCAGTTCCTGCAGCGGCGCGTGGGCCACGGGCCTGGCACTCCTGGCTGCTCAGAGTGTGCGCAGGGTGTGCAGGGCGGTCCCATCTCCTGCGGTCTGGAGGCTGTGGCTGTAGCGTGGCTGCAGCATGTCTGCGCACAAAAGGAGAAAAAGCTTTTGTTGATTTCCTAAGTGATGAAATTAAGAAGGAAAGGAAAATCCAGAAGCATAAGACCCTCCCTAAGATGTTTGGAGGTTGGGAGCTGCAATTGAATGGGACAGAAGCTAATTTAGTGTGGAAAGTTGCCGGGGAAAAGATTACTGACACTTGCAACATTAACACAGCATTCCTCCAACATTTGATGGTGAAAAGGAACTCTCGCAATGGCAGAAGGTTGAAGAACAGGAGCCTCAATTGACATCCACTCCCAATTTTGTGGTTGAAGTTATAGAGAATGATGGCAAGAAGGCCCTTGTGCTGGACTGTCACTATCCAGAGGCTGAGGTTGGACAAGAAGAGAAGGCTGAGAGTGACATTTTCTCTATCAGAGAAGTTAGCTTTCAGTCCACTGGCGAGTCTGAATGGAAGGACGTTAATAATACACTCAACACAGATTCCCTGGACTGAGCCTTATACGACCATCTAGTGGATTTCCTTGTGGACCAAGGGATGGACAACACTTTTCAGATGAGTTGGTGGAGCTCAGCACAGCCCTGGAGCAACAGGAGTACATTACTTTTCTTGAAGACCTCAAAAGTTTTGTCAAGAACCAGGAAAGTAGACAAACACTGAAAGCTGTAGTATTATGGCAGGTGTTAGCCAGTGAACCAATCCTATTCTGAAGCCAGATACATGTACTTTGAAATGATTATCCTAACATCATGGGGAAAAAATAGCAAATTTAAATAATTTCTTTTGCACTGTCATTTGTTATCATTTGTTTTCCTGTAAAAATCCATTATTTCTAGATTTTTGTATAACATAATAGAAAATAAAATTGGTTTATCTCCTCCCCAAAAAAAGTTAAGGCAAAAGTTTGAATAATTACTGAGCCAACTAAGCTTCTATCTCAAGAAATGAGAAAAAGAAGAGTAAAGTACATGTGTATAAGTTTGGAGAAAGCACTTCGGCTTGCGGCCAAGGTGCAGCAACAAGGACAAGACTTACCTCCTGCTTGAAACAATAGAGCCGGACAAAAATACATGCAATGACAGTTTTCAAAACAGTGAACATCAGAAAATGAAGGGCAGTGGATACAAATGAGGTGAGCCTGTTAGCAGTGGCAACTCCGTCCAGGTCTGTAGCAACCTCAATTCTTGCCTCCTCAGAATAAAGAATTTGACGGACAGGCATAAGGCAGAGAAAGAAACTGAGACAAGTTTGAGATTAGGAGTGAAAGGAAATAAAGTACACTGGGAAGAAAGCCAGCTGGGCAACTTGAGAGATCAAATGCACCATTCACCCTTTCACTTGGGCTTTTATACATTGGCATGCTTCTGGGCGATTGCATCGCTTCTCCCCTGATTCTGCCATTTTCCGTTACTCTGCGTGCATACTCTGCCCATTTGCCCAACTCCTGAGATCTTATCAGGAAGCTGCTGATCACTGCCTTCACGTGTTTCTATCAAGAGACTGCCTTTCCCGTGGGCCCACTGAGACCCATTAATTGTTACTTTATTTTTATTTTATTTTATTTGTTTTTGTTTTGAGACAGAGTCTTGCTCTGTCACTCAGGCTGGAGGGCAGTGGCACGATTTCGGCTCACTGCAACCTCCGTCTCCCAGGTTGAAGAGATTCTCCTGCCTCAGCCTCCTGAGTAGCTGAGATTATAGGTGTGCCCAACCAGACCCAGCTAATTTTTGTATATTTACAAAATATTGGGTTGTAATATTTTGGGATGGGGTTTCGCCATGTTGGCCAGGCTGGTCTCGAACTCCTGACCTGAGGTGATCTGCCTGTCTCGGCCTCCCAGAGTGCTGGGATTACAGGAGTGAGCCACCACACCTGGCCCAATTGTTACAATGTAACAATGGCCTGACCATCACTTGATGGTCACCTGGCATTCCTGGGGGTGGGGAGCCTCTCCCATGTCTGCCTGACTACCTATTGCTCATGTCTGCCTGACTACCTACTATAAGAAGTCCTAGGAATTTCCAGGTTCCATGCCTTAACCTATTTTCCAGACCACGGCTCAGGGAGGGGAACCCAGGCAGAGTCTGGCAGACTCCCCAAGTTGAGGAGACAGAGCTGAGAGTCCACAGAGACCAGCACAGCTAGAGTTCATAAGACAGAGAATCAGAGATGAGAGCGCTGCTGACAGAGAACCCTAGAGACTGGCAGAGGGTCCTCCCAGCGTCTTCAGCAGAGTATCAATCACTGCATGTGTATGAAGACACTACTTGAGGCTGGGGCAAGAGCCATCTGAAAGGATTGTAGGAAATGGTGCTGAGCACTCACTCACACAGGGTGGGTAACAGTGGCTGATCTCACCAGCTAAATTAGAAATGCTCATAATTCACAGGTCATTGGATACAGAACTCAACAAATCATGAAAACAAGACCTGAAAGGATCAAACTGTTTCTAAGAAAATAAAATGTGTCATACAACCAAAGCAATCTACAGGTTCAGTGTAATCCCTATCAAAATACCAGTGATGGCTGGGTGCAGTGGCTCAGGCCTGTAATCCCAGCACTTTGGGAGGCCGTGGAGGAATGATCTCTTGATCCAAGAGTTCAAGACCAGCCGGGGCAATATAGTAAGACGTTATGTCTATGAAAAAATAAAAAAAATAGTTAGTTGTGGTGGTTCACAACTGTGGTCCCAGCTACTTGAGAGGCACTTACAGGAAGATCACTTGAGCCAGGGAGATTGAGGCTGCAGTGAGCTGTGATCATGACACTGCACTCCAAACTGGGCAACAGAGTTAGACTGTGTCTCAAAAAACAAAAAATACCAAGGAGGCCAGGTGGCTCATGCCTGTAATCCCAGCATTTTGGGAGGTTGAGGTGAGTGGATCACTTGAGGCCAGGAGTTTGAGACCAGCCTGGCCATCATGGTTAAACCCCATCTCTACTAAAAATACAAAAGTTATCTGGGTGTTGTGGTGCACATCTGTAGTCCCAGCTTGTCAGAGGCTGAGGCACAAGAATCACTTCGACCCAGGAGGCAGAGATTGCAATGAGGCGAGATAGTGCCACCACGCTCCAACCTGTGCAACAGAGTGAGACTCTGTCTTTAAAAAGAAAAAAATATGGCCGAGGGTGGTGGCTTATGCCTGTAATCCCAGCATTTTGGGAGACCGAGGCGGGTTGATCATGAGGTCAGGAGATGGAGATCATCCTGGTTAACACGGTGAAACCCTGTCTCTACTAAAAATACAAAAATAAATTAGCTGGGCGTGGTGGCACGTGCCTGTAATCCCAGCTACTTGAGAGGCTGAGGCAGGAGAATTGCTGGGACCCGTGAGGCGCAGGTTGCAGTGAGCTGAGATGGCGCCACTGAACTCTACCCTGGGCGACAGAGCGAGACTCTGTCCTCAAAAAAAAAAAAAAAAAAAAAAAAAAAAAAAAAAAAAAAAAAAAAAATTACATTATTTACAGAAATAGAAAAAACGATCCTAAAATTTATATGGAATCACAAAAGATCCAGAATATCCAGTCTGTCCCTGGATCTAAGGAACAAGGTAATAAAAAAGAGACTCCTAAAATCCAAGAAATCTTGAGCAAAAAGAGGAAAGCTGGAGGTATCACACTAAACCACTTCAAAATTTATCATAAATCTATAGTAACCCAAAAAGCATGGTACTGGCATAAAAACAGTCACATAGGCAAATGCAACAGAATAGACAGCCAACAAATGCATCCATGTATTTACGGCCAACTGATTTTCTACATAGGTGCCAAAAACACACAACAGGGAAAGAACAGTTGCTTCAAAAAAAATGGTCTTGGGGAAACTGGATATTCACATAAAGAAGAATGAAATCAGACCTTTATCTCACATCAGACACAAAAGTCAACTCAAAATAGATTAAAGGCTTACATGAATGTCCTGAAACTATGAAACTACTAGAAGAAAACATAGGGAATAAGCTTCATGACACTGTTCTGGACACTGGATTTTTGGATAGGATCTCAAAGGCAGAAGCAATGAAAGCAAAAATAAAATGGGATGACATGAAACTAAAAAGCTTCTGCACAGCAATGGAAATAATTCACAGAATGAAGAGACAACCTACAGATTGGGAGAAAATATTTGCAATCCATGCATCTCTGAGGAGTTAATATTCCAAATATGTAGGGAACTCGACTCAATAGCAAATCCAATTCAAAAATGGGGCCATGGTGGTTCTTGCCTGTAATCCCAACACTTTGGAAGGTAGAGGCAGGAGAATTGCTTGAACCCAGGAGTTCTAGACCAGTCTGGGCAACATGGTGAAATCCTGTCTCTACAAAACAATACAAAAAATTAGCTAGGCATAGTGGTTCATGCCTGTAGTCCCAGCTACTTGGGAGGCTGCTGTGGAAGGGCCACTTGAGCCCAGGGGGTCAAGACTTCAGTGAGCCATGATGTAATCATGTCACTGGCATTCCAGCCTGGGTGACAGAGTGAAACCTTATCTCAAAAGGTGGGGAGCAAAGAACCGAATAGACTTTGCTCAGAAGAAGACATATGAATGGCCAATATGTCTATGAGAAAAATGCTCAACATCACTAATCATCAGCGAAATACAAATCAAAACCACAATGAGATATCACCTCACACCTGATGGAATGGCTATTATTGGAAAGGCAAAAGATAACAAGTGTTGGTGAAGATGTGTTGAAAAGGGAACCCTTGCAGGCTGTTGGTGGGAATGTAAACTAGAGTAGCCATTATGGAGGCTACATATGGAAGAACGTATATGGAGGTTCCTAAAAAAGTTAACAATAAAACCACCATATGATCCAGCAATCCCACTACTGGGTATGTATCTAAATGATATAAAATCAATATGTTGAAGCAATATCTGCACTCCCACGTTTATTACAGCACTATTCACAATAGCCAAGAAATAGAGAAACAAATGCATCCCAGAACAAAAGCTCCAGGTTACCTATAGGAATACAAAAATATCCACCAACCAATAAAGTAAAATGCACAATGTCTGAGATCCAATCCAAGGTTATCAGAAATGCCTTTGCAGGGAAAAAGGACCCATAATAAGGAGAATAATCAATCAATCAAAACTGACAAGGATGTTAGAATTAGCAATGAACGATATTAACACTGTCATTATAACTTTATGTGTGATATTGTGATAGAAGAAGTATATATTTGGTCTTTGTTCCTGGTTCCTGGCACAAAACTCTTGTAATTTCCTGAATGACAAGGTCAGAGGATCATCCTGTTATTCATAATATGCCTCTTTCAACCATCCCTGAGTTTACGCTAATGAGATGATGCTCAGTGGGCCGCTAGATATCTTCAGATGAGGGCTGTTTGCTAGCCCCACCCTGGGCCTCTGGAAAGGGGAGAGGGTTTGGAGATTGAGGTAATCATCAGTTTCCAGCCAATGACTTAATCAATCATGCCTACATAATGAAAATCTATAAAAACCCCTGAATGAAGGGTTTGGAGGGCTTCTGGGCTGGTAAACACATCAGCGTGCTAGGAGGGTGCCCCTTCCGTATCTAGTCCTATACATCTCTTCCATTTAGCTATCCCTGAGTTGTATCCTTTATCATAAACCAGTAATGCTAAATAAAGTGTCTTCCAGAGTTTTGTGAACCATTCTAACAAATTATGAAACCCGAGGAAGGGGTTGTGGGAACCCCTGATTGATAGCCTATCAGTCAGAATTATGGGAGGTCTGGGGTTTTCAATTGGTGTCTCAAGTGGAGGCAGTTTTGTGTGACCAAGTCCTTAACTTGTGGGGTCTGACACCAATGCCAGATAGTTAGTGTCCAAATTGAATTGAACTGTTGGATGCCCAGTTGGTGTCTGGAGAGTTGGAGAACTGGTTGTTGATGTGGAGAAAACCCACGCATTTGATGTCAGAAGTGTTCTGATGAGAAACAGTTCAGAGTATGCCATATGTTAAAAAAGTTAGAGACTTTGAAGATATAAAAAATACATTGAATGGAATTAATAGCACATTAGACATTGCAGAAGAAAATATTAGTCAACTTGAAGACATAGCAATAGAAACAATTGAAAACAAAGCACAAGGAGAAAAAAAACTCCACAAAAATGAAAACGGCATCAATGAAACATGGGACTTCAAGCAGCCTAATTTGTGAATAATTTGTATCCATGAAGGAAAACAGAGGAGAGAGTCAGAAAAAAAAAAAAAAAAAAGCACGTGTGAAGAAATACCCGCCAAAATTTTTCCATGTTTGATGAACACCAGAAACCTACAGAGCCAGAAGGCTCAAAGGACCCCAAGCACATGAAGAAAATTACACCAAGGCATACCATAATCAAATTGCTCAAAACCAGTGCTAAAGATAAAATTTTAAAAGCGGACGGTGGGAAAAATGGAACATGCTATGTACACAGAACAAAGAGAAGGATGACATCATATTTCTCACCTGAAACAATGCAAACAAGAAGACTGGGAAGCAATATCTTCAAAGTATTAAAAAGAAATAAAAAACTGTCAACCTACAATTCTATACCCATGACAATATCTTTCAAAAAATAAGGTGAGTCTGGCCATGGTGGCTCACACCTATAATCCTAGTGCTTTGGGAGGCTGAGGTGAAAGGATTGTTTGAACCCAGGAGTTCAAGGCTGTAGTGAGCTATGATTGTGCCATTGAACTCCAGTCTGGGTGACAGAGAGAGACTCTATCTCTTAAAAACAAACAAATAAAAAAGATGAAAGAAAGACATTTTCAGACATACAAAAACAGAAAGAATCACCAGTAGATCTGTACTACAAGATATGTTCAAGGACGTCTTTCAGACAGAAAGAAAATGATACCAGATAGAATCAGGAATGAAAAGCGCTGGAAATGGTAACTGCATGACTAAATACATATTATTATTTTTCTTATTATTTAAGTCTCTTTAAAAGCTAATTGACTGCTCAGGCCAGGTGAAGCGGTTCACGCCTATAATTTCAGCACTTTGGGAGGCTGAGGCAGTCAGATCACTTGAGCCCAGAAGGTTGAGACCAGCCTGGGCAACATGGCAAAACCCCATCTTCCCCTAAAACACAAAAATTAGCCAAGCATGGTGCCATGCATCTGTAGTCCCAGCTACTCAGTAGGCTGAGGTGGGGGCATCACCTGAGCATAGAGAGGTCAAGGCTCAGTGAGCCACAATCACACCACAACACTCCAGCCTGGGTGACAGACTGAGACCCTCTCTCAGAAAAAAAAAAAAAAAAAAAAGATAGCTATTTGAATAAAAACCGCAATGTATTTTCGAGTTTGTAACACATGAAAAAGTAAAATGCATGATACAATAGCATAAAGGCTGAGCAAGGATCAATGGAAACACACTAAAGGTCTTATACTATATGCAAAGTGGTATATATCACTTGAAGGCAGACTATGATAACTTAAAGGTAAATACTATAAACACTAAAGCAATCAGTAAAACAAAACCAACAGTTGGCTGGGAGCGGTGGCTCATGCCTGTGATACCAGCACATTGGGAGGCTGAGGTGAGAGAATCACTTGAGCCCAGAAGTCTGAGACCAGCCCTGGCAACATGGCGAAACACCATCTCTACAAAAACTTCAAAAAAATTAGCTGGGCATGGTAATGCATGCCTGTAGTTCCAGCTACTTGGGAAGCTGAGGTGGAAGGATCACTTGAGCCCAGGAAGTCAAGGCTGCGGTGAGCCATGATTGCACCACTGGACTCCAGCCTGGGAAACAGAGCAGGACCCTATCTCTAAAAATTAATAAAACTGTGCCAGAGCTCTGGAAAACAGTTGATATGATTTAGACTTGGGTCCTCGCTCAACTCTTATGTCGAATTGTAATCCCCGATGTTGGAGGAGGGGCCTGGTAGAAGGTCGTTGGATCATGGGGGCAGATTTCTTCCTTGCTGTTCTCCTGATAGTGAGTTCTCATGAGACCTGGTTGTTTAGAAGTGTGTGGAAATGTAAGACGTGCCATGTAAGATGTGCCTGCTTCCTCTTCACTTTCCTCCATGATTGTAGGTTTCCTAAGGCCTTCCCAGCCACGCTTTCTGTACAGCCTGCAAAACTATGAGCTAATTAAATCTCTTTCCTTTATGAATTACCCAGACTCAGGTATTTCTCTACATCAGTGTGAGAACAGACTAATACACTGGTTAAAAGTTTATAGGAACTGATTGCCCAGTCAAGAAAAAGTCATCTTCAAACTGGGTGTATTGTGGCACTTTTGCTTGATCTTCCCCCACTGTCTGCCTGGCACAGTGGCAGTCTTGGTCTGCCTCAAAGCAGCCACCTAGTTTCCAGTCCCCTCCTTTGAACTGCAGGGAGCAGAGATTTTATTCACAAATTGCTGTGTACCTGCTTTCTTTCTCTTTTTTTGTTTTGTTTTGTTTTGTTTTTTAAGACAGAGTTTCACTCTTGTTGCCCAGGCTGGAGTGCAATGGCATGACCTTGGCTCACTGCAACCTCTGCCTCCCAGGTTCAAGCAATTCTCCTGCCTCAGCCTCCCGAGTAGCTGGGATTACAGGTGCCTGCCACCACGCCAGGCTAATTTTTTGTATTTTTGGTTGAGACAAAGTTTCTCCATGTTGGTCAGCCTGGTCTCAAACTCCTGACCTCCACTGATCCACCCACCTCAGCCTCCCATAGTGCTAGGATTACAGACATGAGCCACCACACCTGACCTGTGTACATGCTTTCTATATGTCCATCTGTTCTGTGTTCCTTTATTCTCACCTTCTTCTGGATTAGAATTCTTCATTCTCCTTTCCCCATTTGTCTGAAACTTATACATTTTCTGTTATTTAGTTTGATATCAAACTATTAATTTATCAAAATATTGGTCTAGGCCAGGCACAGTGTCCCACGTGTATAATCCCAGCACTTTGGGAGGTTGAGGTGGGTGATCACTTAAGGCCAGGAGTTTGACACCAGTCGGGCCAACATGGTGAAGTCCCATCTCTATTAAAAATACAAAAATTAGCCAGGTGTGGTAGCACACACCTGTAATCCCAGCTACTTGGAAGGCTGAGCTGGGAGAATCACTTGAACCCAGGAGGCAGAGGTTGCAGTGAGTCGAGATCGTGCCACTACACTCCAGCCTGAGCAATAAAGCAAGACTGTCTCAAATTAAAAAAAGAGCTGGGCACAGTGGCTCACACCTGTAATCCCAGCTCTTTGGGAGGCCAAGGCAGGTGAATAATGAGGTCAGGAGTTTGAGACCAGCCTGGCCAACATGGAGAAACCCCATCTCTACTAAAAATACAAAAAATTAGCTGGACATAGTGGTGGGCACCTGTAATCTCAGCTATTTGGGAGGCTGAGGCAGGAGAATCGCTTGAACCCAGGAGGCAGAGGTTGCAGTGAGCCGAGATTGTGCCACAACACTCCAGCTGGGGGACAGAGTGAGACTCTGTTTCAAAAAAAAGAAAAAGAAGGAAGGAAAGAAGGAAGCAAAGAAGGAAGGAAGGAAAGAAAGAAAGAAAGAAAAAGAAAGAAAGAGAAAGAGGAAAGAAAGAGAAAAAAGAAAGAAAAGAGAAATGAAAAAACCAAAATATTAGTCTAATGTAAAATATTTTAGAGGATGCATAGTGTGACTAGATGCTGTGGCTCACACCTGTAATCCTAGCACTATGGGAGGCCAAGGTGGGAGCATCACTTGAGTCCAGGAGATCAAGACCAGCCTGGGCAAAATGGTGAAACCCTACCTCTAAAAAAGTACAAAAAATTAGCTGACTGTTGTGGCATGTACCTGTAGTCTTAGCTACTCAGGAGGCCGAGGTGGGAGGATTGCTTGAGCCTTGGGAGGTCAAGGCTGCAATGAGCCATGATAGCACCACTGTACTCCAGCCTGGGTGACCAAGCCAGACCCTGCCTCAAAAAAAAAAAAAAAAAAAAAAAAAAAAAGATGCTTAGTGTGTTTGTCTGTTCTGTATTGCTATAAAGGAATACCTAAGGCTGGGTAATTTATAAAGAACAAAGGTTTATTTTGGCTAACAGTTCTGCAGGCCATACAGGAAGCATAGTGCCTTCCAATCATAGCCAGAGGTGAAGGGGAACCAGCAGGTCACATGGGGAGAGAGGAAACAAGAGAGAAAGAGGAGGTGCCAGGTTGTTTTAAACAACTAGCTCTCCTGTAAACTCATTACCACTCATTACTCGAGGGAGGGCACCAAGCCATTCATGAAGGATCCACACCCAAGACCCAAACACCTCCAACATTAGAGGTCACATTTCAACATGAGATTTTTGTTTTCAGGCATGTTCTTGCTTTGTTTGCTCAGGCAGTGGCATGATAATGGCTCACTGCAGCCTTGACCTTCTGGGCTCCCACCTCAGCCTCTAGAGTAGCTGAGACCACAGGCATGTGCCACCACACCCAGCTAATTTTTGTATTTTTTTTCCATAAAGATGGGGTTTTGCCATGATGCCTAAGTTGGTCTCAAAACTCCTGGGCTCAAGAAATTCACTCACCTCAGCCTCCAAAGATGTCAACATGAGATTTGGAGAGAACAAATATTCAACCCATATCACACACCTTAATACACTTCAACCTGTATTTCAATTCACAGATTCCCTCTTCAGCTATGTCTAATGTGTTGTTAAACTCAACCACTGACTTCTTAAATGTTGTTGTCTATTTCAGGTCTATCATCACTTCCACTTGTGTGGGCGGCAAGTCACCCAGGTGCTGAGGCAAGAGACCGAGGGCACAAGCTGTTCCAGTATAATAAAGAAAATATATAGAATAAGAATAGTTATACTAGAAATAGAATATAGGTATGATTATATATGAATATTATTAATCATTAGTTTGTAGCATTACTCTTTTTTCCAATATTACAATAATCTCTGTTCTATAATTATAACCTAGGAAAAACCAGGCCATACAGAGATAGGAGCTGAAGGGACATGATGAGAAGTGACCGGAAGGCCAGTGTGAGCCCTCTGTCATGCCCGGACAGGGCCACTAGAGGGCTCCTTGCGCTAGCAGTAATGCCAGTGCCTGGGAAAGCACCCGTTACTTAGCAGACCTTGGTCTAGTGGTAGCGCCAGTGCCTGGGAAGGCACCTGTTACTTAGCAGACCGGGAAAGGGAGTCTGCGGGGGAGTTAGAGAACACTCTGCTCCACCACCTGTTGTGGAAGGCCTGGTGCACCCGCAGCCATCCAGAGGCCTAAACGCCTCCCTGTGATGCCGTGCTTCAGCAGGCACGTTCCTGGTCTGCTTTCATGTTCCACCCTGTACAACTGGCTCCACCTTCTAGATAGCAATGGCAGAATTAGTGAAAGTACTAAAGTCTTTGAAATGCATAGAAGAAATAATGATGTAAGCTGTCCCTCTCTCTTTCCGCCTTGGCTACCAAATAGGGAAGGGCCCCCTGTCCAGTGGACACATGAGTCGTGTGACCTTACCTATCATTGGAGATGACTCACACTCCTTACCCTGCCCCCTTGCCTTGTATCCAATCAATAACAGTGCAGCCAGGCATTTGCGGCCACTACTGGTCTCCATGTCTTGGTGGTAGTGGTCCCCCAGGGCCCAGCTGTCTTTTCTTCTATCTCTTTGCCTTGTGTCTTTATTTCTATGATCTCTTGTCTCCACACACAAGGAGAAAAAAACCCACAGGCCCTGTAGGGCTGGTCCCTATACAGTTGGTTCTTTTTCAACTCATTTTCTTTTTTCTTTTTCTGTTTTTTTAATTTTAATTTTTATTTATTATTATTTTTTTGAGACAGAAACTCACTGTTGCTGCCCAGGCTGGAGTGCAGTGACACAATCTCAGCTCACTGCAATCTCCACCTCCCAGATTCATTTGCTTCTCCTGCCTCAGTCTCCCAAGTAGCTGGGATTACAGGCATCTGCCACCACACTGGCTAATTTTTGTATGTTTAATAGTGATGGGTTTCACCATGTTGGCCAGTTGGTCTCGAACTCCTGACCTCAAGTGATCTGCCTGTCTCTGTCTCCAAATTACACGTGTGAGCCACTGAGTCCAGCCTCATTTTTAAAAGCTTTAAATTTCTCGTTCACTTTTAATTATTTTTACCTCCATGACCATAGTAAGCTTGTCTCACACTGGTGTCTGATCTTTCTAAAATGAGGAGTCTGTGTAACTGTGTCTGTTGTCTCTTATTTCTCCTGAGTCTCACACATGTCTTGATTCAAGACATCTTTGGTTAGGTAGGGAAGTAATTTTAAATGAATTTACTTTAGGTGGGCTTGGTCTGGGACTGATTATCAGAAAGGAGGCATTCCTGTACTTACAGCCCATTCTTAGCTCTTTATGCCTGCTTCCTCATCTGCAAAATGGGGTAATGATAATGCTTCTGTTTTATGTCTCTTCATGAGTCTTTAATGATAGCTTCTGAGTGCCTGGATCCAGTCATACCTGAAAGTAGTATTTCCATTCTTACTTTTGCTTGTCAGTTTAAGCTGGGCTCCTCACAGCAACTGCCTTGATTCCTGCCTAAGCCAGCAGAGTGACTGGGAGATTTGTGGGTGGTGATGCCGGGGTCGAGTGACCCTCACAGTGAGTCTGACCAGACCCAGTGCATAGGAAGCAGGCTGGGGGGAGTGTTGAGGCTGTGGTCCTTCAGCTGCCACCAATTAGGATTCCCCCCACCATCAGTGTGAAGGGTTGCATGGCTCCTTTATGTCCAGATTCCTGTGGTAGGTGTTCCATCTTGTTTGGGGTGAGACTGGAGGGACGCTGCCTGGTGGGGGAGCTGGGGTCATGACGGGAGAGGGGGTTGACTGCAGGGGCCACACAGACACAGCACATTTGTCCTGTCTGCCAAGTGCATGTATCATCTCCACAGGAGGTCGCAGGGGGATAAAATCTTTTCAAAGGATACTTACTACTGGGGGTCTGTGAGGTGGTCTGGAGACTAGCATCCTTTTTTTTTTTCTTTGAGCTGGGGTCTTGCTCTGTGGCCTAGGCTGGAGTGCAGTGGCATGATCATAGCTCACTGCAACCTCAATCTCCTGGGCCCAAGTGATCCTCCCGCCTTGGCCTCCCAAATTGTTGAGGTAACAGGTGGCACCTGGCCTGAGAGCAGCCTTTTTATGTCCCCAAATCACACATTTGCCTACATGGATGCATCTGTTCCATGTACTCTATTTTCACATTAGCTGTGGTGCAGCTCATGTCCGAAGAGTGGTTAGCAGTCCTGGGTCCAGACAAGTCAAACACCACCTCCAGGAACGGACTTCAGTGTAGCACATGGCATATACTGACCTCCTGACAGAACCTGAGCCATTCCATGACCTCTGTCGCTCAGTATCCCCGTCCAAAACTGGAGGCGACAATGTGTGCATGAGATTGTTGTGAGGATTATGTATCAATCTTTGTAAAATGCTTTGGAAAAAAACCGGGTACACCGTTGGTGCTTGGAATAGCGCCTGGCACACACAGGGTGTTTTTAAAAGCACTTAGAACAGCAGCACCTGGCCCACTGCTGGTGTTCACTAAGCACTCAGAGCTGTACCCATCACACAGCTGGCGTTCAATAAGCACACAGAGCACAGGCACAAAACTGGTGCTCACTTAAGTACATGGAGAAGAAAACCACGCTGCTGAATGAGGGGCAGACTGGTGCTTTATATAACACACACACAGCAGAAGGTACAGAGCCTCAATAAGAAAATACGCTCTGTTCAGGTGAACCCTCCATGCAGAACACGGGGTAGAGAAGAGGGAAGGGCAAAAACGTAAATAAAGACTAGGAAAGAGGGTTACTACTGGAAGGGCAAATACAGGCGGGGAGCACACTGCGGGTGGGAGACAGGACCTGTTCTTCTCTGGGAGACAGCAATGCAGCACGGAGGAGAACAGTAGTCACGACTAAGCCTGCAATGCCTGGCGGGGGCACCTAACATAAATAAGAGAAGAGGGGTGGACCCAAGAAGAAATGACTGCAGAGAGGGCTTCCTTTTCTGTGGCAGGACCTAGGGCTCTCAATTAACATCCATGAACTCAAGAGCTGGGAAGAAAGCTGCAGGCAGGGGAGACTGGGGTGCCAGATGAGTTGGGCTGGCACAGTAGGCTTCACATCATGTCCTGGTGTTGATAGAAGGGAAGAAAGGCTGCCTTGGACCGCAGGGAGATGACAGGAGTCAGTGTGGATTGTGTGGGTGGGTGCGAGGTGGGGCGGCAGTGTCAAAAGGGAAGAAGGGGAGGAGGGAGGATGGATCTGATGGACCTTGATCTGATTCTCATGCACAAGTGAGATGCTGTTGTCATAAAAGTAGTGCCACTGGCCACTGTCCTTGTTGCAGTCAAATGTTGTGTCTGAAAGGGAGGGACAGTTATCCTCACCCTCCCTTCCTGCCCCTAGGACATGTCCAGATTCACTC
Organism: Macaca thibetana thibetana; assembly: GCF_024542745.1. NCBI lineage: Eukaryota > Metazoa > Chordata > Mammalia > Primates > Cercopithecidae > Macaca > Macaca thibetana. Next base: position 46,144,160 of record NC_065597.1, on the reverse strand, counting down.
TGTCATTCTTCCCACCATGATAACCTCACCACTGGCTCACATCCCTAGTCACCCACTGAGAAGGTACTGACTTCCCCAAGCCCAGATCCCCCAGAGCAAGCCCCTGCCCACAGCCTGGCTCATCCAGTGTCCATCAGGCATACCCCCATAATGGTTGGAAGCTGCGATGAGGTCGTCCCTGTACAGCTCTGGATTCAAGTCATTCTGTGGTTTGATGACAAACTCAGAGAAGTCCAGGTCCCTGTGGGTGGGGAGAGGGTTAATCCTGGTACACCCCCTCCTTTCCCTGCCTTCACCCAGCCATCCTCACTTTGGCCCTTGACGGGATAGAAAACTCCACGAGGGTGTCCATCTTCTCTCGGGAGAACTTGGTGTAGGGAAAGCATTTCAGGTGGATAACGAGAACACAGGCAGCATCCACAGGTCCAGCTTCTTGGTGGCCAGCTGGTGCTGCTTGCAGGAGGGGCAGCGCCTACAGACAGAGCCCAAGTCAGCAGACATACTTTTTCCGAGCACCTACTGTGTGCTGTTTGTACTGCCTGACTCTCATGTACCATTTCAAGGCCACAGAGACACTGCCCTTACTATTAGCCCATCTGGTATTCTAGTTTACTCTGTTCCTGTTAAAAGCCTTTCACTCACTCATCAATTGCTTACTAATTATCTTTTGTATATGCTTTCATACCACGTTTTGTATTTTTGTTTGATTTCTGATCCATGAGATGCTAGTCTTATTTTAGAGCCCACCTCTATCCCTTCATATTTTCATCATTTATTCATTCACAAGGCATTTAACCCTTTGGTACTGTTTTGTATTTCTGTTCCATTTCTGCTCCACAGAGATGCTGCTCTTATTTCTGAGACTGGCCATATGGTCTTGGTTCTCTCTTTTTGTTTATTCTGCAAGTGTCTACTGAGCATCTACTAAATACCCAACACTATTATAAACAGGGAGAAGCAACACACAGTGAACTGAAGTCTTCACCCTCAAGGAGTTAACTCTAATAAAGATGACAAATAACACAAAAGGGGATAGAAGACATCACATCATGTGGCATTCCTGAGCTAGAAAGAAAGTAATGCTTGACTAGGAAGAAAAGAGCACAGAGAGGGGGTGGAGAGGGGACAGTGGGGAAGGGTGGGGTTTTTTGTTTGTTTTTTTTAGACAGAATCTTGCTCTGTCACCCAGGCTGGAGAGCAGTGGCATGATCTCAGCTCCCTGCAACCTCTGCCTCCCAGGTTCAAATGATTCTCCTGCCTCAGCCTCCCGAGTAGCTGAGATTACAGGTGCCTGCCATCACACCCAGGTAAATTTTTGTATTTTTAGTAGAAACGACGGGGTTTTGCCATGTTGGCCAGGCTGGTCTTGAACTCCTGACCTCAGGTGATCCACCCACCTCGGCCTCCCAAAGTGCTGGGATTACAGGCATGAGCCAACGCGCCTGGCCGGGAAGGTTGATTTTTAACAGGGTAGTCAGAGGAGGGCTGTCTGATGAGGTCATGTTTGGTCGAAGACCTGAGCATAATAAGGAGTGAAGTCCAGCAGATCACTGGGGAAAGAACATTCCTGGAGAAGACACAACCCAAGCCGAGGCACTGAGGTAGGAGTCTGCTCAGGGTATTGGTGGCCAGGGTGGCAGGAAGGGTTTCAGTGTGGAGGAGACTGGAGGGAAGTATATTTAGAAAGGTAAATATAGTGGTACAACCCAACAAAGCCCTCACAGGCCCCGCTCTGGCCCCTTCTCAGGGGTTTTCTTTCTCCAGGGTCTCCACAGTGGTGAAGAGCTGAATGCACTCCTACAGCTGCAGACAAGCCTCCTTCATCATGTACCCAACATAGTCATGCTTTACACGGCCCTAGGTTGGGTGAGCCGAGGCCAGCTGTGAAGACTGATGTAGAGGCTGACTGTGAGGAATGGTGAAGAAATGTGGAGTCAGAAGGTGGGGACACACGACACGTCGAGTGGGTCAAAGCATAGACTTTGAAGTTAGGAACCTCAGGCCCTGGAGCTCTCAGCAGGTGTTCAGGTCCCAAGGCCAGGCTGGACCTGGATCTCTTGGCTCTGTTCCTGCTGGAGGAGTTCAGGGCGAACGTGCAAAACACTCTAGATTTTAGGCACAATGAAAAATTGTCAGCAAAAAGACAAATAACCAAGACTCTCCCAGCAGACAACGAAAGACAGGATGAAGTTGTCTGTGTTTTGAGTGTCTTGTTCACCTCTGTATCACCAGCACTCAAGAGAGACAGTAGCAAGGTCAGAGGTCTAGAGAAAGAAAAATCCCTACAAGTCATTCCATGGCCACGTTAAGTTTGAACTGTCTTTTGCACGTTGCAGGGGAGGTGTCAAATAAGCAGCTAAACACCCAAGTCTGAGTTCAGACCCCACCGGGCCCCGCCCCTGGGAAGAGGACACTTATGAGAGCTGATACATCAGAATGTTATACAGGCCCTCTGAAGAGAGCTGGTCCCAGGGCACCGACCCTAGAAGCAGGTGCCAGAAAAGCATCAGGTCGTAGTAGGAGTTGTCGCAGTCATGGGCAGGGGTGCGCTCCCACAGATAGACAGGAACCACGATGTCCCCTGTTGATCCCTTGATGGCCTCAATCTGACCTGACGCATCATAGCTGTGGGGGGTGGACAGCAGGAACATTTGATCAGCAACCCCCACCTTCCCCGAGACTCCCTGACTGCCCAGTTGCTCCACCCACTCATCCCCCGCAGTCTGAAGTTACTTTTTAACAGAGCTGAAGAGTTACTAAATGTCTTATGCTTTACAATCTGTTGGATAATTTGCACAGCACTCTGTTTACGTGCTATTTCATAAAGTCCTTTGGTGTTATCAGTGCGCTGAGGAGGTTCACTTTTAGTGACAAAGGGATTTAAAAACATTTTCTTTTTGGACACCAACGCTTGGTTTACAAAGAACTTTCCTATTCACAGAGCACTTTCTATTTTAGTTTTTAGTTATCCAAAGATTTAAACATTTTCCTGAATGCCCCTATGTTTAGAAAGTGTCTTAAGCGTTCCATATTTCAAAAATCATTTTTTGTTTTTGAGGCCCACAATAAAGGATGGAGCTCAGCTCAGAATCTGGTACCTAGGAGAGGCCTCATAAGTGCTGAATGAGAAGTAAGAAACAGCAGCCTCCCTCCTGTGATGAGGAAGAAAACACCCAGAGACACCCTGTACAAGGGTCTGTGGCTCCACCCCATTGAAAACTTCAAGCCCCCTCCCCTTGTAAGGCACGTGGCTAAAGCTCTGTGCAGCGTAGGTGCCCAGTGAACAAGGCAGAGGAGTGAAGAGAGAAGATGGTGAAGGCAGGCCCATATAAAAGAAAGTGGACCAAGTTCCTGAGGGACTCCATCTCCCCTCCATCCCCTCACTCACAGGAAAATATCATCGCAGTCCAAGATGCTGCTCAGAGGCTTATCCAGCTGGTAGAGCTTATAGAAGCGATGACTGAAGACCTCAGCTATGATCATCTGGGAATGAAAAACAGAGAGGGAGCTAGTCAGTCTGCAAGGCCTCCCCAGGCCCTTCCACCTACTTTCCCCTGAATCACATCCAACCTCCATCTGCAGTCTCACCCTCTCTGGCGAGGTACCCGTGTGTTTGGACAGAGCCACACACAGATCTGAGATCTTGCCTTTCTTGGGGACCACAAACCAGTCCAGAGGGATAAACAGTAACCAGAAAAGACCAAAAGGCCGTGTGGTGACTTAATGCCGGAAGCCTTGAGGTATGACAGATAATCAAACTCTGACTATGTATCCTTCATTATGTCCCCATGTCCCCACTGCCCCAATACCTGCTCTGGCTTGTGGTGGGGATCACTTAAAATGGAGCATTTACAGAGTTAAAAGCTGACAAGACCTATCCTGGGAGAAAGGGGGAGATTAGATACATCTCTGCATTTCTTTTGATACAGATTCAATATTTTAAGAGCCCGTACCCTAAACATGACCTCACAGTTTTTATAATAAAAATTTAAACTCACAGCACTGGATGATGTGACTACAAGAGTGGTCAGCAACCTTACAATTTTTCCAAACAGTCCCATCTCATTATAATACATGGCATCATTCCAAAACAAAATAAAAGAATTGTTTACTATGTCAACCTTGGCATACATATGCTAAACTGTTTTTTGATAAGACCTAAGTATTAGGTAGAAACTTGAGAAAAATAATTTTCTCAATTGCAAATTCTTACTATGAGAATTTTTTAAGCTCATGGATGTATATTTAAACAATCTGAGTATTTCCAAAATAACTTGACCGGCTTTTAAACTTTTCTTCTTAAGAGGTCAACTTATTTATCTACTAAGTACCTCCTTTCTTCTCTCAAATTATTTCATTCAACCTATTTTTCACATATGTAAAAATAGATATAATGTACAATCAACTACCTGCAATGCTACTACCATATAGCTTTGAGTTTAGGAGGTATATCATTTCAGAAAATGTTACGTGATTGCAGGCATGAGTTAGCTTGCAGTTTGAATCATCAGGAAGAACACCAAGATTGTAGCTATCAAAACATTAGTATAGTTTACCTATTAATATTTCTCACATTCAAGCCTCAAATGAAGGCAAACAACTATCGAGACTTGGGACATGTCTCTTAATGAGAATCTTCCCAAATGCATGCTGTAGGTTCTTTTGACTATCCTATCCCTGAACTTCTAGTTCAGTGAAATATTGGGGAATTGACTGGATTGACTTAGAGAAGTCACAGTTCGCCATGCCTTCATTTGACTGTGTTCACGTTACACGGTTTTTTCAAACTAATTACTACCTTTTACCTGGAATAGTTCTCCATTACCATTATATGTTCCATGTGGCCCTATTCTTAACTTCTGATTCATACTCCTAATTAAGACTGAGACCTTTTTCAGAGTTAACTATGAGTATGCTCAATGTTAGAAATATGTTATTTTCTACTTCTGGCCAAAATTCAAACTTCAATATTAGTTGTAAAATTAGCATAAGAAAGTTCACTCCTTTGAGAATGATTGCTATGTGCAAAGTCCCCACAAAATCCCACATTTGCCTTCATACTGGCTCTATCTTTTTTTTTTTTTTTTTTTTTTTTTTTTGAGACGGAGTCTCACTCTGTTGCCCAGGCTGGAGTGCACTGGTGCTATCTGGGCTCACTGCAACCTCCGTCTCCCTGGTTCAAGTGATTCTCCTACCTCGGCCTCCCGAGTAGCTGGAATTACAGGTGCATGCCTCCACCATGGCTAATTTTTGTATTTTAGTAGAGATGAGGTTTCACCATGTTGGCTAGTCTGGTCTCAAACTCCTGACCTTAGGTGATCCGCCCACCTCGACCTCCCAAAGTGCTGGGATTACAGGCATGAGCCACCGCACCCAGCCTTAGTTCTATCACTTTTGACGTAATCTTAATTTGTTAGGAAACATTCCACATAAACGATTTCATCCTCATAAAAATATTCCATAGTTTCTTCCCATAGACAGATTTAAATTCACAGAATGCCGCGTTGCTGTGTTCTGTTGCTGATTACACAAAGGAGGCAAGCACTCAACTTTCCAGCTCTAAAGCATTCACATTAATGCATTTTGCTACTGACAGGTCTAGCTTGGAATAGATTCTTAGGCTGAAGGAGTGATTATAGAAGACCAGATTTCTTAAGATAGGTAATGAAAAAGAAAGTTGTTATTCGCTTAGCTGAATTATTCTTTTTCATTATGAGTGCCTTACATAATTAAACAGCATGGGCTTGAAGTTACTTTACGCTAAGCGGGACTCGTGTTTTCTCTTTTAATTGGTTAATATGATAAATTAGAAGAAGAAATAAAAAATGTTAAAAATCAGGCAAAATAAATTTGTAACAATAATATGTTTTGAAAGACATGAATAGCCTGAACATTTTATTAAATTACAGTTTCTCATAATGAGAAACTGAACTGAAAGATACAGATCATTTGTTTCCATTAATAGTTTGTTCTTCTTAGATATCCCTGGGATCACACCTTAAAGCAGGGTATTAGTATTCACATTTTAAATAATATCTTGGGCTGTCGCTAATAAGCCACATTTCAAATAAACGTATCAGTTACTGAGAGTCCATGTTGCTAATAAGCCACATTTAAAATAAAGGTATCAGTTACTGAGAGTTCAACAAAAACAGATTCCTTTTTGTTTTTTACTCTATAATCACTCATGCTTCTATCCATATTTATGGACTGCCCACAGGCTCAGTGTTGTCCCTAAGCCTGTTTTGTTTGGTCCACATTATGTCTACAATTTTGGAGTTATTTTTCTCTCCAACAGGTAACAGGCAATCTCCAGTTTATCATGGTCCCTCACCTCCCTCAAGATTAATCCAAATCTCATTTGACTAGTTTCTGCAATATGTAAAAAATGAAGAGAAGGGCTAGAGTAGCAAGTGAGAGGGTGTGGCAATCTACATATGATGCTTCCAAAGCTGAGAAAGGCATGTGCCTTTATTTTAATCACAGGAGAACAGGCAGTGAGCCACTTGACCTGAATGGGAACTGAACAGAATGAGAATCAGTCTAGTACCTAACAATATAGATTGGTGTACTAGTGAAGTAGTCAGTGGTTGTTGGGTTTAGGAATAAGTGAGTAAGGAATAGAAAGCATGAATGGAAAAATAGCATATGCAAAAGTCCTGGGGTGATAGAGAAACGCTGAGATTGGCATAACTAAAAAAACAATAAGAAGAAAAAGACTGTAGCCTGTACGCAGACTGCAGGGGAACCTGGTGAGAAAAAAAGTTGCAGCAATGGGTAGGAGAGTAAGATGGAATAACTACAGCATAAGTAAAACTTACCTCCTAAGTATTGTTAGTAAATAAATATTTACATCAACCCAGCATTTATATTTGCATTTTAAAATCACTATGGAAAGTTTCCAAGGGTACAACAGTAGACAGAATAGTACCTATAATGAATCTCTGTGTACCCTTCACCCAGCTGTAACATAATTTTGCTTCATCCAGATTCATCTTCTTTTTCCCCTCATATTGTTTTGAAGAAAAACCTTAGAAATCCTATGATCTCATCTATAGGATATTTGTCTTTACGGTAACTTCCTACTGTTGTGGAAAAAAAGTTTAAAACTAAATGTAAAGGTGGAGTGTGGTGGTTCTCACCAGCGATTCTGGAAGAGCACGAGGATTTCCAAACGGGCGTTTCCTCTACAGCTCAGCACTCCCGATTCTCTCATTGGTCCAGGTAAAAGGAGGAAAGGTTCCTTTCCCTCTAGACAACAATGGCAGCAGCTTCCACTGCTACTCACCTAAGGACCCCTCAGATCTTTGTTTCAGACAGAGTTTTACCTGCCATGAATGGAGATGCACTTCATGTAATGAAAGGGGAATGCTTGGGTCTTCAGCTCTGTGCCCCTTGGTTTCCTGGATTTAATTCCAAACTCTGTGCTTTCACATACCAGTAATTTTGTTTACAGTTTTCTGCCTAGGATGGTCTAATCTTTTTTTTTTTTTTTTTTTTTTTTTTTGAGACGGAGACTCGCTCTGTTGCCCAGGCTGGAGTGCAGTGGCCGGATCTCAGCTCACTGCAAGCTCCGCCTCCCGGGTTTAAGCTGCCTCAGCCTCCGGAGTAGCTGGGACTACAGGCGCCTGCCTAGTTTTTTGTATTTTATTTTAGTAGAGACGGGGCTTCACCGTGTTAGCCAGGATGGTCTCGATCTCCTGACCTCGTGATCCGCCCGTCTCGGCCTCCCAAAGTGCTGGGATTACAGGCTTCAGCCACCGCGCCCGGCCTAATCTTTTTTTAAAAAAAAAAAAAACAAAAAAAACAAAATTAATACAAAATACAAACAAATAGTAATGAGTCAGTTTACACTTTAAGAAATGTTTACTTTCCACTTAAAAAAAAAGACATTAATTTTACATGGTCCTATTTGCTCATTTAGCGGACACTTACTATAGACTGGAGCTTGGTAAATATTTTAGCTTAAAATCCAAAGGCTGTTTTAAGAATGAACACACTGGCTGGGCATGGTGGCTGACGCCTGTAATCCCAGCACTTTGGGAGGCCGAGGTGGGTGGGTCACCTGAGGTCAGGAGTTCAAGACCAACCTGACCAATATGGTGAAACCCCGCCTCTACTAAAATTACAAAAATTCGCCAAGCATGGTGGCGTGCACCTGTAGTCCTAGCTACTTGGGAATTTGAGGTAGGAGAATCGCTTGAACCACTGGAGGTGGAGGTTACAGTGAGCTGAGATCATGTCACTGTACTCCAGCCTGGGCGACAGAGCAAGACTCAGTCTCAAAAAAACAAAAACAAAACAAAACAAAAGAATGAACAGACTAGGTCATGTAAGTGATGAAGGCTGGGTGTCACAAGAGAGCATTCAAGTTTTAAATAACATTCTGGGCCTTTCCAAAGTATGAATTGTACCTATAAAAAAAAGATATTGTGAATAGTGCTGCAATAAACATACGTGTGCATGTGTCTTTATAGCAGCATAATTTATAATCCTTTGGGTATATACCCAGTAATGGGATGGCTGGGTCATATGGTACATCTAGTTCTAGATCCTTGAGGAATCGCCATACTGTTTTCCACAATGGTTGAACTAGTTTACAATCCCACCAACAGTGTAAAAGTGTTCCTATTTCTCCACATCCTCTCCAGCACCTGTTGTTTCCTGACTTTTTAATGATCGCCATTCTAACTGGTGTGAGATGGTATCTCATTGTGGTTTTGATTTGCATTTCTCTGAGGGCCAGTGATGATGAGCATTTTTTCATGTGTCTGTTGGCTGTATGAATGTCTTCTTTTGAGAAATGTCTGTTCATATCCTTTGCCTACTTTTTGTTGGGGTTGTTTGTTTTTTTCTTGTAAATTTGTTTGAGTTCTTTGTAGGTTCTGGATATTAGCCCTTTGTCAGATGAGTAGATTGCAAAAATTTTCTCCCATTCTGTAGGTTGCCTGTTCACTCTGATGGTAGGTTCTTTTGCTGTGCAGAAGCTCTTTAATTTAATGAGATCCCATTTGTCAATTTTGGCTTTTGCTGCCGTTGCTTTTGGTGTTTTAGACATGAAGTCTTTGCCCATGCCTATGTCCTGAATGGTACTACCTAGGTTTTCCTCTAGGATTTTTATGGTATTAGGTCTAACATTTAAGTCTCTAATCCAGACTTGGAATCAACCCAAATGTCCATCAGTGACAGATTGGATTAAGAAAATGTGGCACATATACACCATGGAATACTATGCAGCCATCAAAAAGGATCAGTTTGCGTCCTTTGTAGGGACATGGATGCAGCTGGAAACCATCATTCTTAGCAAACTATCACAAGAACAGAAAACCAAACACCGCATGTTCTCACTCATAGGTGGGAACTGAACAATAAGATCACTTGGACTCAGGAAGGGGAACATCACACACAGGGGCCTATCATGGGGAGGGGGAGGGGGGAGGGATTGCATTGGGAGTTATACCTGATGTAAATGACGAGTTGATGGGTGCAGCACACCAACATGGCACAAGTATACATATGTAACAAACCTGCACGTTATGCACATGTACCCTACAACTTAAAGTATAATAATAATAAATAAATAAATAAATAAATAAAAAAGATAAGCTTAGGTACCATAATTCTTATTAAGAAAAAAAAATATTTTCCCTTTATGAGACAAATAAAACTACATGGTATAATCAAGTGCTGCAAATTACTTAAATAGGCACCAAAAGTCCTGGAATTTTTGGTTAATAAAATTTCTTCCTAAAAACGTCTTTTACTTTGCCCAGAAAGTTATTTTAATTTCATAAGTAGATTAATAGTTTCAACATACATCAAATTAGACAAGACCTTTTGAAAAATTGCATATTAATTAGAGACAGAGTAGAAGTTGTCCTAAGAAGAATTTTAAATCACAAGATAATTTTAAATTATAAAACAAAGTTTTCTGGTTCTTATTTGAATACCAAAAGGGGAAAAGACCATACAATGCACTAATTAATTAATTGGAAAATATCATTGTTAAGTCATAAAATAATTTATTTTTAGGAATTTTGCAAGATAAGCTTAGAGAAATTAACTTTCAAAAAATTTCTTTGAAATACGCCATCCAGTATGTTAGCCACTAGCCTTATGTAGCTATTTGAATTTAAATTTATTAACATTAATAAAATAAAAAACTCAAGACCTCCGTCTCAATAGACACGTGCAGCTAGTGGTTATCATACTGGACAGTACATATACAGAGTATTTACAACAACTCAGAATGACGACCTCTCCTTTTCTGAAGCACTGTGTGGGGGTCCTGAGTCTGGGGCTCATGAGCCTGGGTGCCTGAAATGGTTTCGAGTGATGTTTGGTTCTTATGCATCCATGTGTGGGAGGTTTCAGTCTTGAGTTTCAAGCCCTCTTGGGCTGGAGTTGTCTGGTGGTTATCAGTGGTATTGAGAAATGGGTCCCAGTGGGGAAACCCCCTCACCACTTTCCTTCTTATAGTGTCCCTGCTAGCTTGAGAGAATTGAGGGGAGGGTGCTTGGAGCCTAGATGGTCATGGCCTGTGATGTGGCCCTTCCTGAAGTCTTGGAAAGTGGTCACATCTGGAAGAGACGTAATCTGATGGGGACTCTGTCCTTCCATCCCTTTCCTTGTGGCATTGGCTGGAGGGGCAGCTCAGCTCTCAGCTATCAGGATGTAGCCATTGGGGGTTAGCTCCCAGGGGTCACTACAATGACTTCCCGCCCCCTTGGCTGTCTCCTGCACACCAGGAGCTCTATGGGTAGAGGAAATATCTTCCCCAGAGGTGGCCTCAGTCTTGGCCACACCTGGTGGTCTTCAGGGCCTGGGATGGGTGTCTGAATGGGGACAACTTGGTGACTCCCCAAACCACTTTCTGGAGTCCTCTCATTCTTAGAGGGTCGAGGAGCTGTTCATCCTCCCTGGGACTCTAACTTGCTAGGCCGACGGTCATAAGGGAAGGGGTTGGTTACAGCTAGTTCTGTATGGGGCTCCTAGGATAGAGGTGTGTGCCAGAAGTGTCACCTCATCTGGGGGAGATTAGGTGATGAGGGGGAGCGACAGCTGGCGGTGGCGGGTGTCAATTCCCCCTTCCTGGATGGGGAGGTGCGTGGTCTGCTGCCTGGTCAGAGAGGGGCAACGTGGGGGGCAGGCCACCATCTCTCCAGCCACAGCTGGGATAGGAGACCTCCTTTCTTCTCCCCTCACTTTTCCCATCCCTTTCTTAAAAATCGCACCTCATTACTTGCCCCCTTTGCCACCAGTTCCCACCAAGGAAAAGAAGAATTGCTGGAAACCCACCCCCCACAGAGCCCAGGCCCCGCAGCCCAGCCCTCCCACAGCCACTTCCAGTAGCTAATCCTTTCTCCCTGTTACTCTCTCCTAGAATTTTGTAGCCACCTTGGCTAATGGGATGATCCTCCAACCGCCTCTTGAAAAAGTAAACATCCTTTTGTGAGACCCCTCCCGACCCCGACCTCCACATCAACATATCTCGTCACGCATCTGGCCCTTTCTCGGAGTCTATCCAGACCTCTTGCTTCAAACCAGTTTATCCCAGGCCCCCAGACACTTAGGACCAACCCCTCCAGGTTCGCGGCCCCCGCTGGCCTCCCGCAGTATCACGGCTACTTCTCTATCTCCACCTCCAGCCCCACTTTGTCCTTCCCTGTGTCTGCTCCTGTTTTCCTTCCCCTCCGCTCCCCAGCTGTGGACTAAGCTGAAGACGGGGGCAGAGACACTGGAGAGATGGTAGGCGTGCCTGAGATATTGGGGTGCTCCCCTGGATGGTGCTCTGGTGGGGTCCTGGAAGTGAAAATTTGAATTGTTAGGTTTTGGGGTTCCTGGTGGGGGCAAGATAGCAGGTAGGGACTGTGGGGTTGTCATGGTACAATTTTGAGGCATTCTATACTACACTTCAGGGAAAAGTAGGGACCTGGAGTTTTAAGAGGCTGTGGGGAGGCCCCAGATCTGACCCATGCTCCCATCGGCCCCCTCCCAGGTTTCCTGTGGCCAGGTGGAAAGCACCCAGCCCAATGCTGAGGACAGGACGTCCAAAGATTACTACTTAGACTCCTATGCCCATTTCGGCATCCACGAGGTGAGTGCGGACAGCCCCACAAGCCGGCGAACCTTAAGGGGGTTAAATACTGGGGGGGGGGGGGGGGGGGGGCGGAACCTAATTTCCCACGCATGCGCAGTGTGTCCCCCGGCAGCAGGCCGCCCCTGTGCGCCTCTGCTGCGCACCAACCAGGGTCGCCTCGCCAAGCCTTTGCCTAGGAGACCGAGGTTAGTCTCAGGCTCCACAGGGGTCCCTCCCTGAAGGCTAGGGTGGGAGCGCGCATGCGTGCCTGGGGCCTTAGCCTGAGGTCAGGCAGGGCCCGCTGGTATCTGCCGCCCTCTAGAGACCGGTGGTGCAACTGCGCCCTGGCCTCTCCCGGCCTGACAGCTTCTGGACCCTTGTGACGAAAATACTGAGATCCCAGAATGCAGCTGGGGTGGCATACTAAGGAATTTTCTTCTTCCCCTGAGACCACTTTCATAAAATTGTGGCAAAATATACACAAATTACCATTTTTTATTTTTAGAGACAGGGTCTCGTTCTGTCTCCCAGGCTGGAGTGCAGTGGTGCAGTCACCAGCCACTGCAGCCTTGACCTCCCAGGCTCAGGTGATCGTCCCACCTCAGCCTCCGGAATAGCTGGGATCACAGGCGCCACCACGCCCGGCTAATTTTCTTATTTTTTGTAGAGGTAGAGTCTTGCTTGGTTGCCCAGGCTGGTGTTAAGCTCCTGGGCTTAAACTATCCTCTCGCCTTGGCCTCCTGAAGTGCTGGGATTACAGGCGTGAGCCACTGCCCCCGACCTGAGGACTTTTAAAAGCCAGGGTTCACTGGTTCTTAGGTAGCAATGGTAGCATCTGGCTTAGATGAGAGTTTAGTCCATCTAGTCTGCTTTTACAAATAGGGAAACTGAGGTGCACGGAAGGAAGTGAGAGGGCCTAGAGCTGTCCCTGGCCGTCCCAGCTGTCAGGACACCCTATTCTCTAGCTGAGGATGTAGGGCCCCTCACGACGTCTTTGTGCTGCTCTTCCCCCACGAGATGCTGAAGGACGAGGTTCACACCCTCACATAGCAACTCCATGTTTCACAACCGGCACCTCTTCAAGGACAAGGTGGTGCTGGATGTGGGCTCAGGCACGGGCATCCTCTGCACGTTCGCTGCCGAGGCCAGAGGCTGAAGGGTCATCGGGGTGAGTCTCCAGGGTGGCCAAGGGGGCCTGAGCCTGGGTGCAGAGAGGGGCTCAGGGATTGGATGGAGGGGGATGGGGGCTGAGGATGGAACTGGGGGGGGGTCTCACCCTCCCTTCTTCCTGGGCCCTCAGATCGAGTGTTCCGGTATCTCTGATTATGCAGTGACGATCGTCAAAGCCAACAGACCACGGTGAGCTCAGAAAGAGTATGGGTTTTTGGGAGTGGAGTGGGGAAATGCCCTGCTTCCCCAGGGCCTCCAGGAAGAGTTGTGGGGTCTACAGATGGGCCACAGATTCAGCGGCTCCTCTCCCATGGACTTTTGGGCTGCCAGCAGCCTGAGAATCTGAGTGTCAAAGTCCTAAGCTTAGCACCTCAGTCTTAAAGTTAGGGCAAGAACCACTCTCTACTTTCTTGAATGAGTAACAGAGTCCCATGGTTGGCGGCTGAGGGCCCACAATGAGAAGTCTCCCCTCTGATTCCCAGATGCCCTCCTCTAGTTTGACCAACACTAACTTCCAGAAAAGTCTACACCTACAAGCACATATATGAGTAAATTTCATGCCAGTAGCATTTCGTACCAGGCTCTTCCCTTGGCTTCTTTCATCTGTGTATTGTGTAGCTTGACACTTTCCAGGATGTTGAGGCATTGCACTCTTTTCCACTACCACCATCATAGTATGTCCCCCACCTTTTTAAACCAGTCTTCTGTTGATGGGCGTTTAAGCTACTCTGAGATTTTCTTTCTTTTCCTTTTTTTTTAGACAGGGTCTGGCTCTGTTGCCTAGGCTGGAGTTCAGTGAGTGGTGCAATGATGGCTCACTTCAATCTCTACCTCCTCTGCTCAGGTCATCCTCCCACCTCGGCCTCCCGAGTAGCTGGGACTACAGGCATACGCCACCATACCTGGCTTTTTTTTTTTTTTTTCGTAGAGGCAAGGTTTTGCCATGTGGCCCAGGCTGGTCTTGAACTTCTGGGCTCAAGCAGCCATCCGCTCACCTTGGCCTTCCAAAGTGCTGGGATTAAACGCATGAGCCACTGTGCCCAGCCTGCTCTGATTTTCATCCCCTGCACATAATGTCATTTCATACACAAACTGATATATTTGTGAGGTCAATTTATAAAAGCACATTGTTTGGGCAAAAGGTTAGTTAGTGGCCAGGGCAACTGGCCATGCCCACTCTCTCACTTTTATGCTACTTAGGGTCCACCACGTCCACTAGGAGGTCCTTGATGGCCACATCTTTGATGCAAGACATGTCAAAACCATACAAGATCTCCTGCCCTTGGGAGGCAGGCAGGGAGGGTTGAAACCAGAGACCATCCCCGAGACCTGGTGCAGGACTTTGGAAGGCAGAGTGTTGGCCTGAGGTCTCGGAGCCTGACCTGTCAGCTAGAGGTGGTGCTAGAGGCACAGAAAAGCCACTTTGTCCTTTAAATATCTTCGTGAGCTCTGCCTTGTGACAGCTATGCTTTGTGCTTGGCGTCCAGGCTCCAGGAACGGTGGTGAGCAACGCAGGCTGGCCCTGCCCCAGGGGGACATCCTCTGGAGGACACACCTAAGCCGGCAGCTCAAGGCCTGCAGCACGTGCACTGGAAGGCAGGACTCCAGGGTGATGAGCCGGTGCACACGAAGACGGACCACTGCAAAAGAGCATGGGGACAGGCTGGACTCAGAGATGTGCCTGTGGTCCAAGCTACTTGGGAGGCTGAGGCGGGAGGATCGCTTGAGCCTGGGAGTTCAAGGCTCCAGTGAGCTGTGATCCCACCACTGCACTACAGCTTGGGCAACAGTGTTTGTTTGTTTTTTCTCTTTTTTTCCTTCAGAGACCCGTTTTTGTTTTTGTTTTTAAGTATGGTGATAGTGAGTATTTATTGAGCTGGAGCTAGGGGGATAGGGTTTGGTATGGGGGGGCAGAGGAAGTTGTTGAGGGGGAGAGGAAGTTGTTGAGTGGCAGAGGAGAGAAGGCTGGAAGGGCAGGCATCCCAGCCAAGCCACCCTCCTGAAAGCAGATGGGAAGCTGGCGCAGGGTTTTAGGTCGGCATTTGGGTCAACATTTGAGGTCATCACATTGGCAGACTTGTCAAGAAGGGGTCAAGAAGAGGACAAAGCAGGGCCCCTGCATTTGAGTGAAATTTGGCCAGGTGGGGGGCAGGGCAGGAGTGTGCACTGGACAGAGTTAGGGTGGAGCTCCCAGGTTTGGGTGTGAGAAAGAAGGGAACAAGGAATACAGGTTTGAATCTAGGGCAGTTTGTTGGGAGCCAGCCAGGCAGGATGAGAAATGAATGATGAGCCAAGGCCAGGCACCAGTGAGTGAGGACCGCAGGAGGGGGACAGCAAGGTCATGGGCCCTCCAGGAGCTGGGGAGGGTCGGCAGGAGGAAATGAAGTGGGGTGGAGATACATCCGGAGCTTTCCCTCTCCTGTCCTGCAGGAGGTGGACATCTACACTGTCAAGGTGGGAGACCGGACGTTCACCTCCCGCTTCTGCCTGCAGGTGAAGCAGAATGACTATGTGCACGCCCTGGTGGCCTACTTCAATATCCAGTTATAGAACTGATAACATCCCTTTCTCTGACTCTGCCCTCACTCTTCACTCTCTCTGGGTCTCTAACCCCCATCTTGTGCCCTGACCCTCCTCGGTCTTTGTCTTTCCTCCTCCTTCTAGGACTCTGTCCCCCCTCATTCCTGTGCTCCTCTGTCTGGGTCTCTGTCCGCTTCTCTGGGTGCCTGTTGCCCTCTGCTCTCTGGTTCCTCACCATCCCGTCTCTGATCTCCCTGGACTGATGCAGACGTTGCTGTGTGGGCGGGACACCTCTCCTCGTCACAGGGCTCTAACAGTTTTCCCTTCCAGAAGGGCATCCTGGCCATTTCACCCGTGGACTTGAACTTGCCCGTGGACTGAGATCTTCCTCAGAAGCTGCTACAAGATTGGACCTCATGTTGCTGCCCTCTTTGTGTACTTTTCCAAGCCTTCCTATTCTACTCGGGGCTGTGAGGTGATGGTTGTCCTTCCAATTTTTGTCAAAAATAAATTGTTTAAAAATTGTCATATTAAAAACATTACAAAGTATTCAATTGTCTGTTCTTTCACTCGAGAACTAAAGTTCTAAGTAGAGAAGATTTGGTTCAGAGATCTCTGTGGTTTACAAATTGAAGGATATCTATTTGGAGTACCTACAAGGGCCTATTGCCTGGATGTGTAACATATTTGAGGATATCTGTAAATATGATTCCAGCAACTTGCATTTTTTTCTCCTATTGTGCAATCTGGTTATTCCAGCTAATCATGTGTTGACAGTCATGAAGTCTTTCCAGCGAGTTCCAGAGAAAGGTACAGTCTAACTTCACCTGTGCCTAGGACACTACCATCTTCTTGCTTTTCTCCTCCTATTGCTCTTTTTGAGTCTTTTTTGCTGATTTCTCATCTACCTATAGACAGTTGTTTGTCACACACCCATACCCAACTTATTTTTTTGAGACAGGGTCTTGCTCTGTTGCCTAGGCTGAAATACAGTGGTGCTACCATGACTCACTACAGCCTTGACCTCCTGGGCTCAAGTGATCCTCCCGCATCAGCCTCTCCAGTAGCTAGGAATAAAGGCATGTACCACTACATCTAGCTAATTTTAAAAAAATTGTAGAAATGTTGTCTTGTAACCTTTGTTTTCCCAAAGGTTACTGAACTGCTGCCTAAGCCTATGCACCTTGATTTTAAGAAGGCCTCTGCTTGAGACTTAGAGAGGTTTAGTGGCATCTACTGTCATCCTGTGTCTTAAAATATCTTGAGTTTGGCATAAAAAATGATGAAAGGAGATTAAATTTTTTAATTTAAAAGAACAACACTAATTTGGAAGGATGAGAAGCAGAATGCCTTTCCTTTGTTTTTTTCTGTCGTCGGGTTCTATTCACACCAAGTGGACTTAAATGGAAAGTAAATGAGTTGATAAACAACTAGATTCAAATTAGAAGCAACTTTGTTGCTTGGGGTTCTATACAGAGCTGTCAAACAGAGGCAGCCCACTAAGGCTGCCCTATATACCACCCCACACTCTGAAGCCATCCTTGCAAAATATTTAATTAAAAAATTCTCATTTTATAATGGTTTGATATTTTTAAAAGCATACATTTAGAAAACTATGTATCCCTCAAACATAACATCTATCCACTAAAGTTTGATAAAACATGAAAACTAAATCTGTAAACCAGAACAGGGGAATGAGCATTTCGAAATGCTTTTGTAGAGTGTTGGTAGTTTGATAACATGACAGTTTAAAAGCAAGATCCTTTTCTTTTTATTTTTTTAATTGCAAAATTCACTGATATAAATTGTCAAATTTTAAATATTTTAAAGAGGTGAGCTACTAATCATTTGAACATATTGCTATCAGTGGCATAGTAGCCATTTTCATGAAGTTGAACATATACTAATAAGCAGAAATTAGCTCTATTATAATCCTCAAAGTCTGAATTTATTGAAAGTAAGGTTTGCTAAAGAAACCTTTGTTCTAATGAAAACACTCCACACAACTTTACTAAAAAGCAACAACCATATTAAGCTGTCTTGTGACCTATTTTTTCTATAAAGCTGTCCAACACAAGCATTACATGTCCTTTTTGAGCTATATGGCCTTTCCTACAGTTATAGTAGTTAAAATACATTAAAATGTTTAAACTATCTTTAAGAAACATGTACATTTTTTTCAGCCTACCAACAGGATAAAGTCTGCTTCATAGGATCTCTGAGCTCCTTTTGAAGTGCTATAATTTCCATCAACACTTACGGTACAAATTATTGTACCTATTAATGCTGATTGTGGATTAGGAAGTATATGAGAAATAACAAAAATTAAAATAAGATAATAAAATATATGAAGCCTCCAATATAAAACAAAAAGATACATACTCAAACTCATTTTTCTCATTAATTAAAGCTTCAATTAAACCTTTCAAAGTAACTAATGAAAGGCTTTCTTGATTTCATGTAACTTGATATAGAGAAGTTAAAATGTATCTTGAAAGACATTTTGACAATGGCAAATTAGAAACACACTAATAAAATACAATCAGAAACTTTAATCCCCCCAAATCCTCCTCATTCACTGTAACAAATACCTAGCATAGTAGCAAATCACAGCATAATCCTTGGGAAATGTTTTACAATTTAATTTTGAAAATACGTATTATAGCAACATGTCAAGTCTAAGGTTAACACAAAATACTCTTCAGTAGCCCAATATTTTAAAAGTACAAGATTTTATATTAATCATGTTAAATTTCTTGTTGACAATATATGCAAAGCTAGCACAGGCTTTTTAAAAGACAATAAAACTTTAACTGTGTGTAGAATCTTGCTATAGAGGTAGCTATTAAAACCACACAGGACAGAATTCTAAAATTGCTATAACATTTTACCCCATATGCAATAAACGTTTTCCAGAAACATTGTGGTGTTCTAAGGCTGAATCAGTTGGCTCCCAGGGCTGAGTAGCAATAGGAAAGTATGTTTTATTACGAATGTCATGGAGACCGTGTTAAAACTCAAGAGTCACAGGCAGTCAGCAGCAAAGGGTCAATAATGCTGCCAGAGACACCGTGTAATCAATAAGGCCCGAGGTTTTCTCAGCACTGCACACAGCTGAAGGGTTAATACAGCCAGGGAAGGACACTGCCAAGCTCCATTTCCCACAGTACACTATGGCTGCTCTAGGGAAAGCAACCCAAAAATGAAAATAAAGCAAACTGGTTGTGCAATTGGAAACCGACTAACTTTTTAATGCAATCACAAATTCATCCTTCAAAGAGGCTTCCAAAAAAAACCCGAACACTATTCAAAATAGTCTGCCTAAAAACGAAACCACAAGAAGGTTTCATTTTAAAAGTGCTGCATAAGGCCAGGCGCGGTGGCACAGGCCTGTAATCCCAGCACTTTGGGTGGCTGAGGCCAGTGGATCACCTGAGGTCAGAAGTTTGAGACCAGCTTGACTAACATGGTGAAACCCCGTCTCTACTAAATACCAAAAATTAGTCAGATGTGGTGGCAGGTGCCTGTAATCCCAGCTACTTGGGAGGCTGAGGCAGGAGCATTGCTTGAACCTGTGAGGCGGAGGTTGTGGTGAACTGAGATCTCACTACTGCACTCCAGCTTGGACAACAAGAGCAAAACTCTGTCTCAAAAAAAAAAAGAAGTGCTGCATAAATAGGAATGAAGACATAATTACTTAAGTATAAAAAGGACAAACATGGTCTTAGGAAGCATTTCAGTTTTTAAAATTTATTTATTTTTATTATTTTATTTTATTTTTGAGATGGACTTTCGCTCTTGTTGCCCAGGCTGGAATGCAATGGAGCAAATTCCACTCACTGCAACCTCCGCCTCCCGGGTTCAAGCAATTCTCCTGTCTCAGCCTCTAGAGTAGCTGGGATTACAGGCATGTGCCACCACGCTTGGCAAATTTTGTATTTTTAGTAGAGATGGGGTTTTTCCATGTTGGTTAGGCTGGTCTCAAACTCCTGACCTCAGGTGATCCTCCCACCTCAGCCTCCCAAAGTACTGGGATTACAGGTGTGAGCCACCGTGCCGGGCCTCATTTTTTATCATCTTAAAGTTTAACCAAAATTTTTGTGAGTAAAATATTTTAGTTTGGGAGATTTTACTGTTAACCTTGGGGTATATAGTATTGCCAGTGTTCAAAGAGATTATTCTTACATTTATAATTAAAAGAGTAAATGAGGGTCGGGTGCGGTGACTCACGCCTGTAATCCCAGCACTTTGCGAGGCCAAGCCGAGCGGATCACGAGGTCAGGAGTTCAAGACCAGTCTAGCCAACATAATGAAATCCCGTCTCGACTAAAAATACAAAAATTAGCCAGGTATGGTGGCACGCACCTCTGGTCCCAGCTACTTATGAAGCTGAGACAGAAGAATTGCTTGAACTCAGGAGACGGAGGCGGTGGTGAGCCGAGATGTTGCCAGTGCTCTCCAGCCTGGGCGACAGAGCGAGACTCCATCTCAAAAAAGAAAAAAGAAAAATAAAAGAGTAAATGAGAACTCAAAAACTACTACATTTTAGAAAGTGTGAATTACATTTGAATGACTTTGTTTCCAAAAAAGGAACATAACATTTAAATGTTTTCTGTTGGTTCTGAGGACATTTTGTCAACAGTTTTTGTATCCGACACCTTGATAAATATATGATGCTAATATTTTACATTTTTCAGTAAAAGTCTATGGGTAGGAATATGCTGATGTATTATTTCTTAAGAAAAAGGTGATTCATGACATCCATCATTTTGTGAATCATTAGGTATTATTTCTAAGTTACTATGTAAAGCCATCCTTCTTGAAACATGAAGAAAAGGTGCTGGAAGAAAAAAGGATAGTGAAAAGGTTTAAGGTCTATTTCTTAATTTTTACAATTCAGGTTTTTTATTTTCAAGCAGATAAAATAATGTCTTTAAGCATTAAAATATGCTCTAGCTCAAGATTAAGATAACTGTAAACATTCCTCCAACATGTCAAGGGAAGGGTTGCAGTATGTTCCTATTGTTGTAATATCAAAAGAATATTAAAAAAGAAACACACTACAATTGTGTAAAATGGCATGTAAGAGAATTTAAGAAACAAATCACTGCCCTTTTATAACATTTTAATTGTATTTTAAAGAAATGTTCTCTATTTATTCATTCTAGTGATGAGGCCATCTTGTTTTGCTTTTATTTACTGACAATTATTTATAGGTATTGAGGAAAATAATTCTATATTGTTTAGTAAGGTGCTACCATAAGAATACTCCAAAATTATCATTATTCTGGGGATATATGAATTTTGACTATATCCCCAGAATAATGACTAATAAGAATATGAATTAAAAAATAATTTGACTAATAAGAATATGAATTAAAAAATAATTCCTTTGTTGATGGTTATTTTTTACTATTAGAAAACTGACAGGGATGGCCGGGTGTGGTGTCTCACGCCTGTAACCCCAGCACTTTGGGATGTCAAAGTGAGCAGATCACCTGAGGTCAAGAGTTTGAGACTAGCCTGGCCAACATAGTGAAACTCTGTCTTTACTAAAAATATAAAAAAAAATTAGCCGGGCGTGGTAGCAGGCGCCTGTAATCCCAGCTACTTGGGAGGCTAAAGCAGGAGAATCGCTTGAATCCGGGAGTTCCGGAGGTTGCAGTGAGCCGACATCGCCACCACTGCACTCAATCTGGGTGATAGAGATTCAGTCTCAAAATAAATAAATTAATTACTTAAAATGAAAATTAAAAAGTTTGGCTACTTGAAATTTTAAAATTTACATTTGGCTCACATTTTATTTCAGAGGATTGCTTCCTTTTTAAAATCTCAGGCTGCCTGCTCAAAGGACCAGAAGCCAGGAAGTTCATAAAATGTGAAATTTTAAAATAATCGTTATTATATTCTTTTCATTTGCGAATAGCCATATAATATGTTATTTATAAATGCACATCACTTTGTACACAGGGTTAAATGCATATACCCTCCCTGTTGGTCCTAGCTCAGCTCAGGGAGGAAGCCCTGCCTGAAAAGGTTGCAGCCCAGGCTGTCACTCTTTCTTCATTCAGCCCAGTGTCTGGTCAAATCTTCTGTCACTCAGGTACTGAAGGGGCGGGGTTTAAGCGTTATCCAGTCAGAGACTCTAAACTAGGAACCGTCCAGTAAGACACGCTCCTGGAAAGTACAGGACGGCTTCCGGGATTTGGTGGGTCCTTTGTCTCTTACTGCAGCCAAATCTCCTGGTCTCGTCTTCACTTCTCTGTGTTCTCCGCTTCTGGAGGCCCAGTCTGTGTGGCCCGGTGACCTGCAAGACCCACTAGGAAACCCACCCACTAGGAAACCCAGAAATGGTAAGAGTGCCGGGTCCGACATCTCCAGAGAGGGGGAAGGGGCTGGTTGAAAGCGGGCGGAAGTGGCTGTAGCGGGACTCAGGCCTCCCAGCAGTCAGGTCCAAAATCTGAGGCGCCGGGTTCACGTTGGTGCAGCTCGGCCCTCAGTCCCCTTCAGCCGTAAGATGGCGGCTGGGCGGACAGGCGGGACCCCAGGCGTCCTGTCTCTTCCCTTCGCAGTGACTGTGCCCGGCCTGGAGCCCTCTCTGGGCAGCTTTGCACCCACCGCGCCGCATCTCTACCCGATTGTGCGGTGACCACGGGAGGGTAGTCAGGGGAGAATCCTGACTCGGGGTGCGGGGTTCGTAAATCGGAAGAGCTTTTGGTCCCTCTTTTCTCTTATGAAAAATTTATGGCAGTCACCGCAAACGTTAAATAATTTATTGAAACAGCGGTTCAAAAAATGTAAAGCACCCAGCTATGATTTGTAGTTTGTGGTCCATGGGAGAGGGTTTAAGAGAAGACTTTTATAAGGTGCATGATGAAAAAAACCCACATTCATTAATCGGTTACGTACAGTTAGGTTGGTTGGTTGTTTGAGATGGAGTCTTGCTCTGTCGCCCAGGCTGGAGTGCAGTGGCCGGATCTCGGTTCACTGCAAGCTTTACTCCCGGGTTCACGCCATTCTTCTGCCTCAGCCTCCAGCGTAGCTGGGACTATAGGCGCCCGCCACCACGCCGGCTAATTTTTTGTGTTTTTAGTAGAGAGGGGGTTTCACCGTGTTAGCCAGGATGGTCTCGATCTCCTGACCTCGGGATCCGCCCGCCTGGGCCTCCCAAATGCTGGGATTACAGGCGTGAGCCACCGCCTCGGGCCACAGGTAGTTTCTTAATTTCCACTCTGAGCGTACAGATTTCCTGGTTATGCAATCAGAGGTTACTTGGCAGTTTATAGTTGGTTAGGTCTGAATTTTGTTTCCCCCAGTGTAGTAATTTACCAAAAAAACAAAAACAAAAAAACAAAACAAAACAAAAACCAACCAAAAAAACGCACTTGAGTTAGATTTTTTTAAGTCAAAATCCAGACTAGAGCCACATCAGTTTCATCGCCTGCCACTTAGTTATTTTCACACTCCACAGGGGAATGATTTTCCCTGCGTTTTTCAAATGCGTCCCAAGCAACTTCTCAAGTCAACACCCCCACCACCCTGCATTTCTTCCTCCTAACTCTGGCTTGCAGTAAAATACTAAATTTTCAGTTCTTTTTGACATTCCCAAATGCCAGTTTCCCCTCCCTAATTCACATTATCAACTATTTGTCCTTCACTGTACGTTTTAGATATCGTGTTTTAGTCATTTTTTAAAAGTTAAGATGGAGTCTCATTTTGTCACCCAGGCTGGAGTGCAGTGGCGCGAGCTCTGCTCACTGCATCGGCGCGATCCCTGTTCACTGCAGCCTTTTCCTCCCGCGTTCAAGTGATTCTCATGCCTCAGCCTCTTGAGTAGCTGGGATTACAGGCGCATGTCACCACACCTGGCTAATTTCTGTAGTTTTAGTAGAACCGTGGTTTCACCTTGTTAGCCAGGCTGTTCTCGAACTCATGACCTCAAGTCTGCCCGCCTTGGCCTCACAAAGTGCTGTGATTACAGGCATGAGCTACTGCATATGGCCATGAATTACTCATTTTTTGACAAAGCATTGGATGGGGCTTTTACAAAGATGTGTTTGAAAAATATTTCCCCTGAGAAGGAAGTGAAGAATAATCCCCTGACCCTGTATTGAAACTCTTTTATCTTCTCTGTGTACAGAGGTCTTATCAGAATGTTTTTGGATCAAGGTTTCCCTTTGGAAACTTTTGGGATTGTTTTCAGCCACCCTTGAGTTTTTCCGGGTCTTGGGTTTCAGTATCGTTTGGGGATAAACCAAGATACCCACCATGGTTATGTCTGCTAGAGTGTCTAGTGAATATCGGCTCCTGGGTTATTTTCTTTAATAGGAAAACCTGAGGTATGGAGTGTAGCCCCTCAAGGAAGCAGGTGGATGCCCTAGGGCTGACAGGAATCTCCTGGTGTACTTAGATTTTTGAAAAGCTAACCCCTTGAGACATTAAAACTGTCTTTACCCAACCCAGCTTCCATTTCTTGGAGACACATTGCTGGTCAGCCAATCAGATGCTGGTATTGAGGGAAAAACATAGAAATAATTTCTGCCCCCTGGGGTTTTTTTAAGGCGACGGAAAAATAGTGAAATAAATATAGTTAAAGAAAAATAGTGAACAATTTGTGAAAGAAAAAAATGGCATCCCAAAAGTCAAAAAGAACCTGACCCCAGTGACACAGTGCAAAACTTGGAAAGTAAAATGCATCTGGGGCACTCACTGGGCCATACATAGTACAGTGTCTCCTGAGAGGGTGGTTATTGAGCACTCAGTTGAGCAGGATGGGGTGGGACAATCTCTTAAGTGATTGAATGGCCTTACTTGACACATGAATAAGGCACATTTGTTTTTTAATCAGCACTGCCAGTCTCTAGGCTTATCACCTGTAAAAGATTTGTTCACTTATTTGAACCTCAGTTTTTAATTGTTTTTTTAATTTAATATATAGTTTCTTTCCTTTTTTCTTTTTTTATTTTTTTTGTTATACTTTAAGTTCTAGGGTACATGTGCACAACGTGCAGGTTTGTTACACATGTATACATGTGCCATGTTGGTGTGCTGCACCCATCAACTTGTCAGCACCCATCAACTCGTCTTTTACATCAGGTATAACTCCCAATGCCATCCGTCCCCCCTCCCTCCTCCCCATAATAGGCCCTGGTGTGTGATGTTCCCCTTCCCATGTCCAAGTGATCTTGTTCAGTTCCCACCTATGAGTGAGAACATGTGGTATTTGGTTTTCTGTTCTTGCAATAGTTTGCTGAGAATGATGGTTTCCAGCTGCATCCATGTCCCTACAAAGGACATGAACTCATCCTTTTTTATGGCTGCATAGTATTCCGTGGTGTATATGTGCCACATTTTCTTAATCCAGTCTGTCACTGATGGACATTTGGGTTGATTCCAAGTCTTTGCTATTGTGAATAGTGCTGCAATAAACATACATGTGCATGTGTCTTTATAGCAGCATGATTTATAATCCTTTGGGTATAAATCCAGTAATGGGATGGCTGGGTCATGTGGTATTTCTAGTTCTAGATCCTTGAGGAATCGCCATACTGTTTTCTACAATGGTTGAACTAGTTTACAGTCCCACCAACAGTGTAAAAGTGTTCCTATTCAGCACTTTGGGAGGCCGAGACAGGCGGATCACAAGGTCAGGAGATCAAGACCATCCTGGCTAACACGGTGAAACCCCGTCTCTACTAAAAAATACAAAAAACTAGCCGGGTGAGGTGGCGGGCGCCTGTAGTCCCAGCTACTCGGGAGGCTGAGGCAGGAGAATGGCGTAAACCCGGGAGGCGGAGTTTGCAGTGAGCTGAGATCCGGCCACTGCACTCTAGCCTGGGCGACAGAGCGAGACAATGTCTCAAAAAAAAAAAAAAAAAAAAAGGTGTTCCTATTTCTCCACATCCTCTCCAGCACCTGTTGTTTCCTGACTTTTTAATGATTGCCATTCTAACTGGTGTGAGATGGTATCTCATTGTGGTTTTGATTTGCATTTCTCTGATGGCCAGTGATGATGAGCATTTTTTCATGTGTCTGTTGGCTGTATGAATGTCTTCTTTTGAGAAATGTCTGTTCATACCCTTTGCCCACTTTTTGATGGGATTATTTGTTTTTTTCTTGTAAATTTGCTTGAGTTCTCTGTAGGTTCTGGATATTAGTCCTTTGTCAGATGAGTAGATTGCAAACATTTTCTCCCATTCTGTAGGTTGCCTGTTCACTCTGATGAAAGTTTCTTTTGCTGTGCAGAAGCTCTTTAGTTTAATTAGATCCCATTTGTCAATTTTTGCTTTTGTTGCCGTTGCTTTTGGTGTTTTAGACATGAAGTCCTTGCCCATGCCTATGTCCTGAATGGTATTACCTAGGTTTTCTTCTAGGGTTTTTGTGGTTTTAGGTCTAATATTAAGTCTCTAATCCATCCTGAATTAATTTTCATATAAGGAGTAAGGAAAGGATCCAGTTTCAGCTTTCTATTTATGGCTAGCCAATTTTCCCAGCACCATTTATTAAATAGGGAATCCTTTCCCCATTTCTTGTTTTTGTCAGGTTTGTCAAAGATCAGATGGCTGTAGATGTGTGATATTATTTCTGAGGGCTCTGTTCTGTTCCATTGGTTTATATCTCTGTTTTGGTACCAGTACCATGCTGTTTTGGTTACTGTAGACTTGTAGTATAGTTTGAAGTCAGGTAGCATGATGCCTCCAGCTTTGTTCTTTTGACTTAGGATTGTCTTGGCAGTGTGAGCTCTTTTTTGGTTCCATATGAACTTTAAAGCAGTTTTTTCCAATTCTGTGAAGAAAGTCTTTGGTAGCTTAATGGGGATGGCATTGAATCTATAAATTACCTTGGGCAGTATCGCCATTTTCACAATATTGATTCTTCCTATCCATGAGCATGGTATGTTCTTCCATTTGTTTGTGTCGTCTTTTATTTCACTGAGCAGTGGTTTGTAGTTCTCCTTGAAGAGGTCCTTTACATCCCTTGTAAGTTGGATTCCTAGGTATTTCATTCTCTTTGAAGCAATTGTGAATGGAAGTTCATTCATGATTTGGCTCTCTGTTTGTCTGTTACTGGTGTATAAGAATGCTTGTGATTTTTGCACATTGATTTTGTATCCTGAGACTTTGCTGAAGTTGCTTATCAGCTTAAGGAGATTTTGGGCTGAGACAATGGGGTTTTCTAAATATACAATCATGTCATCTGCAAACAGGGACAATTTGACTTCTTCTTTTCCTAACTGAACTCCCTTTGTTTCTTTCTCTTGCCTGATTGCCCTAGCCAGAACTTCCAATACTATGTTGAATAGGAGTGGTGAGAGAAGGCATCCCTGTCTTGTGCCAGTTTTCAAAGGGAATGCTTCCAGTTTTTGCCCATTCAGTATGATTGGCTGTGGGTTTGTCATAAATAGCTCTTATTATTTTGAGATACATTCCATCAATACCGAATTTATTGAGAGTTTTTAGCATGAAGGGCTGTTGAATTTTGTGAAAGGCCTTTTCTGCATCTATTGAGATAATTATGGGGTTTTTAACTTTGGTTCTGTTTATATGCTGGATTACATTTATTGATTTGCGTATGTTGAACCAGCGTTGCATCCCAGGGATGAAGCCCACTTGATCATGGTGGATAAGCTTTTTGATGTGCTGCTGGATTCAGTTTGCCAGTATTTTATTGAGGATTTTTGCATCGATGTTCATCAGGGATATTGGTCTAAAATTCTCTTTTTTTGTTGTGTCTCGGCCAGGCTTTGGTATCAGGATGATGTTGGCCTCATAAAATGAGTTAGGGAGGATTCCCTCTTTTTCTATTGATTGGAATAGTTTCAGAAGGAATGGTACCAGCTCCTCCTTGTACCTCTGGTAGAATTCAGCTGTGAATCCATCTGGTCCTGGACTTTTTTTGGTTGGTAGGCTATTAATTATTGCCTCAATTTCAGAGCCTGCTATTGGTCTATTCAGGGATTCAACTTCTTCCTGGTTTAGTCTTGGAAGAGTGTAAGTGTCCAGGAAATTATCCATTTCCTCTAGATTTTCTAGTTTATTTGCATAGAGGTGTTTATAGTATTCTCTGATGGTAGTTTGTATTTCTGTGGGGTCGGTGGTGACATCCCGTTTATCATTTTTTATTGCGTCTATTTGATTCTTCTCTCTTTTCTTCTTTATTAATCTTGCTAGCGGTCTATCAATTTTGTTGATCTTTTCAAAAAACCCGCTCCTGGATTCATTGGTTTTTTTGGAGGGTTTTTTGTGTCTCTATCTCCTTCAGTTCTGCTCTGATCTTAGTTATTTCTTGCCTTCTGCTAGCTTTTGAATGTGTTTGCTCTTGCTTCTCTAGTTCTTTAATTGTGATGTTAGGGTGTCAATTTTAGATCTTTCCTGCTTTCTCTTGTGGGCATTGAGTGCTATAAATTTCCCTCTACACACTGCTTTAAATGTGTCGCAGAGATTCTGGTATGTTGTATCTTTGTTCTCATTGGTTTCAAAGATCATCTTTATTTCTGCCTTCATTTCGTTATGAACCCAGTAGTCATTCAGGAGCAGGTTGTTCAGTTTCCATGTAGTTGAGCAGTTTTGAGTGAGTTTCTTAGTCCTGAGTTCTAGTTTGATTGCACTGTGGTCTGAGAGACATTTTGTTATAATTTCTGTTCTCTTGCATTTGCTGAGGAGTGCTTTACTTCCAACTATTTGGTCAATTTTGGAATAAGTGTGCTGTGGTGCTGAGAAGAATGTATATTCTGTTGATTTGGGGTGGAGAGTTCTGTAGCTGTCTATTATGTCCGCTTGGTGCAGAGTTGAGTTCAATTCCTGGATATCCTTGTTAACTTTCTGTCTCATTGATCTGTCTAATGTTGACAGTGGGGTGTTGAAGTCTCCCATTATTATTGTATGGGAGTCTAAGTCTCTTTGTAAGTCTCTAAGGACTTGCTTTATGAATCTGGGTGCTCCTGAATTGGGTGCATATATATTTAGGATAGTTAACTCTTCCTGTTGCATTGATCCCTTTACCATTATGTAATGGCCTTCTTTGTCTCTTTTGATCTTTGATGGTTTAACGTCTGCTTTATCAGAGACTAGGATTGCAACCCCTGCTTTTTCTTGTTCTCCATTTGCTTGGTAGATCTTCCTCCATCCCTTTATTTTTAGCCTATGTGTGTCTCGGCGTGTGAGATGGGTCTCCTGAATACAGCAAACTGATGGGTCTTGACTCTATCCAATTTGCCAGTCTATGTCTTTTAATTGGACCGTTTAGTCCATTTACATTTAAGGTTAATATTGTTATGTGTGAACTTGATCCTGTCATTTTGATATTAGCTGGTTATTTTGCTCGTTAGTTGATGCAATTTCTTCCTAGCATCGATGGCCTTTACATTTTGGCATGTTTTTGCAATGGCTGGTACCTGTTGTTCCTTTCCATGTTTAGTGCTTCCTTCAGGATCTCTTGTAGGGCAGGCCTGGTGGTGACAAAATCTCTAAGCATTTGCTTGTCTGTGAAGGATTTTATTTCTCCTTCACTTATGAAACTTAGTTTGGCTGGATATGAAATTCTGGGTTGAAAATCCTTTTCTTTAAGAATGTTGAATATTGGCCCCCACTCTCTTCTGGCTTGGAGAGTTTCTGCCGAGAGATCTGCTGTTAGTCTGATGGGCTTCCCTTTGTGTGTAACCCAACCTTTCTCTCTGGTTGCCCTTAACATTTTTTCCTTCATTTCAACTTTGGTGAATCTGACAATGATGTGTCTTGGAGTTGCTCTTCTCGAGGGGTATCTTTGTGGTGTTCTCTGTATTTCCTGAATTTGGATGTTGGCCTGCCTTACTAGGTTGGGGAAGTTCTCCTGCATGATATCCTGAAGAGTGTTTTCCAAGTTGGTTCCATTTTCCCCCTCACTTTCAGGCACACCAATCAGACATAGATTTTGTCTTTTCACGTAATCCCATATTTCTTGGAGGCTTTGTTCTTGTTCCTTTAGACTTCTCTTCTCGCTTCATTTCATTCATTTGATCTTTAATCATTGATCGTCTTTCTTCCCGTTGATTGAGTTGGTTACTGAAACTTGTGCATTTGTCACGTATTTTCGTGTCATGGTTTTTATCTCTGTCAGTTCTTTTATGGCCTTCTCTGCATTGATTATTCTAGTTATCCATTTGTCCATTCTTTTTTCAAGATTTTTAGTTTCTTTGCACTGGGTACATAGTTCCTCTTTTACCTCTGAGAAGTTTGATTGACTGAAGCCTTCTTCTCTCAAAATCGTCAAAGTCATTCTCGATCCAGCTTTAATCCGTTGCTGGCGATGAGCTGCATTCCTTTGGAGGGGGGGATGCGCTCTGATTTTTTGAATTTCCAGCTTTTCTGCCCTGCTTTTTCTCCATCTTTGTGGCTTTATCTGCCTTTGGTCTTTGATGATGGTGACATACTGATGGGGTTTTGGTGTGGGTGTCCTTTCTGTTTGTTAGTTTTCCTTCTAACAGTCAGGAGCCTCAGCTGTAGGTCTGTTGGAGATTGCTTGAGGTCCACTTCAGAAGCCTGTTTGCCTGGCTATCAGTAGCGGAGGCTGCAGAAGGTAGAATATTGCTGAACAGAAAGTGTTGCTGTCTGATTCTTGCTCTGGAAGCTTTG
The DNA here is from genome assembly GCF_024542745.1 of Macaca thibetana thibetana. NCBI lineage: Eukaryota > Metazoa > Chordata > Mammalia > Primates > Cercopithecidae > Macaca > Macaca thibetana. The sequence goes on along the minus strand of NC_065597.1, from coordinate 46,113,782 downwards.
TCTCAGGGGTGTACCCCACCCTGTTAGGTGTGAGGTGTCAGTCTGCACCTAGTGGGGGATGTCTCCCAGTTAGGCTACGCAGGGGTCTGGGACCCACTTGAGCAGGTAGTCTGTCCATTCTCAGATCTCAACCTCCATGCTGGGAGATCCACTGCTCTCTTCAAAGCTGTGAGACAGGGTCATTTACATAGAGGCTTCACCTGCTTTTTGTTTAGCTTTGTCCTGTCCCCAGAGGTGGAGTCTACAGAGACAGGCAGGCCTCCTTGAGCTTTGGTGGGCTCCACCCACTTGGAGCTTCCTGGCGGCTTTGTTTACCTACTTAAGCCTCAGCAATGGTGAGCGCCCCTCCCCCAGCCTCCCTGCTGCCTTGCAGTTAGATCTCAGACTGCTGTGCTAGCAATGAGGGAGGCTCCATGGGCATGGGACCCTTCTGGCCAGGTGTGGGATATAATCATCTGGTGTGTCATTTGCTAAGACCCTTGGTAAAGCGCAGTATTAGGGTGGGAGTCACCTGATTTTCCAGGTGTTGTGCATCTCAGTTTCCCTTGGCTGGGAAAAGGGATTTCCTTCCCCCTTGTGCTTCCCAGGTGAGGCGATGCCTCACCCTGCTTCAGCTCTCGCTGGTCGGGCTGCACCAGCTGACCAGCACCAATTGTCCGGCACTCCCCAGTGAGATGAACCGGGTACCTCAGTTGAAAATGCAGAAATCACTCGTCTTCTGTGTCGCTCGTGCTGGGAGCTAGAGGCTGGAGCTGTTCGTATGAGGCCATCTTGCTCCGGGACCACCTCAGTTTTTACTTGTAAGTTGCATTTTATTAATAGGGCTTGAAAGGTGAAAAAAAAATGTGTATATATATATATGTATATATATTTGCAAATGGCATAAAAGAGGTGGGTTTCAGAAAAAAATTAATATCTAATCATATATTCCATTTGTTAAAAATTCTCATTTACCTTTTTCTTTCCTATTGTTGAGTTTTGAAATTTTCTCAGGTGTGTTTTTTATGGCTTGGTGATGTCAAACGGAATTTTAAGGCTTATCTTTTAGATGCTAGCTATGAAGGAAAAGAACAGGAAAAATCTTCCATTTTGACTGTAGAAAATGAATACATTTCCACAAGAAAATGTGGTAGATAACTGGTGAGTTACCTAGATTCATGAAAACTTTAGTTCCTCTTCTTGCAGGGTAGGTTTGTGACAGTCACTATCTCTTTTCTGTATCCTTTTATCTTGATTTCTGAGTTTCATGCTAAATTTGATTAGATGAAACTTGATACCTCCTAGAAGTGTTCCCATGTGACTAATTGTTTACTACATGAGTTTTAATGGAAATAATTCAATAATACATTTATTGTTTGAAGGGAATAGATACTTTTGGTTTTCTTATTGAGGTATGAAATGTAGACACCTTAAAATTTCCTTCCCTTATATGAATACTGTGTTTGAGTTAATTTACTGGATTTTACAGTTTCAAAAACCAGGTGAATAACTCTGAGATGAAGATTAAAGCTTGAGCCCAGTTACTCTGAGCTAAGGCTAATATTGAGCCTGCAAAAAGAGGTTACTAAAGACCCAATTACTTCTTTCTGGGGAGCCTCCCTCCTCTGCAGGTGTCTCAGCCTGCTCACCCCAGCCATGGAAGAAGCCTTTATACTGAAAGAAGCTTCAGAGCCCTGGAAAGCTGGGGGTCCACAGGCAGATGGAAGGGGACTGGAAAAGTCTTACTGAAGATGAAGCTGTTACTGTTTTGAGGCAGTTCCAGATTTTGTAAAACAAAGCAGTTAGATTTAAGTAAAAAATAAAAATTGAATTCCAAAGGAGTATTGCAACAGGAGGAAGTACCAACTATAAGATCTATAAAGATTGCAAAATTTAGGCAGACAAGGGCTTTCTGTCATAGGGAGTAGCAAAGCCGATTAGAAACAAGGTGCGAGGGGAATGGCAAATGGAGGGTGAATAATCAGATTTTAGGTCAGAGAGTGTTTTACCCTGAAGTCAGCATGTTCTTGGGAGGAACATAAAATACATTTGTATGTTGACTCAGACTGAGGGTAGCTCAAAGTTCAGGAGCCTGTGAAAAGGAGATAAACTTTATTAAAGTTTGGTTAAGAAGTATTTTATTTTGACCACTGAAGACAAATTCAGCTGATTTTTTTTTTTTTTTAATGAGAAAAAGAAGGAAATGTGGAGAGCCTGTGTCTGGCTATGTGAAAGGTAAGAAAAGAGAGCACCATCTAAGTCATAATGGGAAGGGTGTTTCCATGAACTGTTCCTGGAGAACACAAAGGATGGGGAATTTTATTAATCATAGCTCTTCAACTGGATTATCTATGTGCTTTATTTCCCCCCACTTTTTATTCGTTCTATACATTTCTTCCATTTGACTTGTCCTGGGTTGTATCTCTTTTAATAAACTAGTAAACATCACTACAGTGTTTTGCTGAGTTCTGTGACTAGCTCTACCAAATTATTGAACTTGAGGGAGATTATGAAAGTCTCCAATTTTTAAACAGTAGCTCAGAAGCGTAGATGGGCCCATGGGGTTTGTGACTGGCATCTGCAGTAAGGACAATGTTGTGGGACTGAGCCCTGTATCAGAATCTGCACTGACTCTGGGTGGTGTCAGAATTAAAATATTACACAGTGAGTTGGTGTTGGAGAATTGCTTGGTGTTCAGCAAACTTTACAGAATTGATGCTGGAAGAAAGATATCACAGAGGCCTGGCCTGACTTGGAATGGAACTCTAGTTGTCTGGGAATGGTAAGCTCTGCTCTCCTGCACACAGGCTGTCACATTGCCCATTGTCCTGTGATTCCATGTCTCCTGCCAGGGTGAGAGAGGATTGAAAACTTAGAGGAAAGGAAGGAGTTTTGATAGCGGACCCCTTTTTCCCACAGCTGCCACCACAGGATTTCCACCCACTTACAGACATACCCACTGGACATGATGTGTCTGCACCCCTCCCAGGACTAGACACAACCCTTAGGAATTTCACCACAGCGTTTTTTATCCTAGTGTTTCTTGCCAAAAACCTACTGAAGTATCTACAAGTCTCCTGGCATATCCCAACGCCCAGACACTGAATCTGCAGCAGTAAGCTGTTTTCTCCACCAACCTAGGGTTCTGGACCATCTGTTTATAATCTCATCTGCCTGCATGGGCACAGAAATAAACCAGAGTACAGCTCTACCTGGGCCATATCTGTAGCACAAACCATTTCTTCCACCTACATTGCACTCTCCCCTACCCATGGATTTTTTTCCTTTTAACTTTTAGTTTTGGTTCAAGGGTACATATGCAGTTTTGTTATGTAGGTAAAATTGTGTCATGGGGTTTGGTGTGTTGATTATTTTGTTACTGAGTTACTATAGAGCCAAACAGGTGTTTTTTCGTGATCCTCTTTGTCCTCCCACCCTCCACCCTCAATTAGACCTCAGTGTCTGTTGTTTCCTTGTGTCCATGTATTCTTATTATTTAAATCTTACTTTTAAATAATAACATTCATTTGGCTTTCTGTTTCTGCATTAGTTTTCTAAGGCTAATAATGGTCTCTAGCTCCATCCATGTTGCTGCAAAGGATATGATCTTGCTATTTTTTATGGCCACATGGTATTCCATAATGTTTATGTACATATTTTATTTTTATTAAATCTTGTTTCATGTTATTTTACTTTTTTAGAGAAAGAGTCTCACTCTGTTGTCCAGGCTGGAGTGCAGTGGCATAATCTTGGTTCACTGCAGCCTCAACTTCTGGGCTCAAGCAGTCTTTCTGCCTCAGCCTCCCAAGTAGCTATAAGTACAGATGCACACCACCAGTCACAGCTAATTTTTGGTTTTGCAGTTTTTGTAGTGATGGAGTTTTGCCTTGTCGTTTAGGCTGGTTTTGAACTCCTGAACTCAGGCTGTCCACCTGCCTTGGCCTCCCAAAGTGCTGGGATCCCAGGTAGGAGCCACCATGCCTGTCTGTACCACATATTCTTTATTCAGTCTACCATTGATTGGCATTTAGGTTGATTCCATGTCTTTGCTATTTTGAATATTGCCGCCATGAACCTGCATGTGCATGTGTCTTTTTGACAGAATATATTTCTTTGGGTACATACCCAGCAATTATGAAATTGCTGGGTCAAATGATAATTTTGTTTTTAGTTCTGTGAGGAATTACTATACTGGTTTTCACAATGGTTGAACTAATTTACATTCCCACCAGCAGTGTATAGGCTTTCCCTGTTTTTTACAACCTTGCCAGCATCTGTTATTTTTTTGACTTTTTAATAATAGCCATTCTGACTGGTGTGAAATGGTATCTCATTGTGGTTTTTCTTTGCATTTGTCTAATAATTAGTGATGAACATTTTAAAAAATATGCGTATTGGCAACATGGAAAGTTTTCTTTTGAAAAGCATCCATGCATGTTTTTTGCCTACTTTTCAATAAGATTGTTTGCTTTTTTTCTTGTAAACTTGTTTAAGTTTTTTATAGATTCTGGATATTAGACCTTTGTCAGAAGTGTAGTTTACAATTTTTTTTTTTTATACTGTAGGCTGTCTGTTCACTCTGCTGATAGTTTCCTTTTCTGTCAAGAAGCTCTTTAGTTTAATTAGGTCCCATTTGTCAAATTTTGCTTTTGTTGCAGTTGCTTTGGTACCTTCATCATGAAATCTTTGCCAGTTTCTGTGTTTAGAATGGTATTTCCTAGATTATCTGTGTTTTTTTCTTTTTTTTTTTTTTTAACAACTTTAAGTTTTACACTTAAGTCTTTAATTCATCTTAAGTCTTTTTTTGTGTATGGTATAAGGATAGAGTCCAGGTTCAATCTTCTACATAGTGCTAGCTAGTTATTTCAGTACCATTTATTAAATAGGGATTTCTTCCCACATTCCTTTTGTCAGCTTTGTTAAAGATCAGATGGTTGTAGGTGTGTTGTATTATTTCTAGACCTCTATTGTGTTGCATTGGTCTATAAGTCTGTTTTTTTGTACCAGTACCAGGTTGCTTCGGTTACTGTAGCCCTGTAGTATAGTTTGAGGTCAGTAATGTAATACATTCAGGTTTGTTCTTTTTGCTTAGGATTACCTTGGCTATTTTTTTTTTGGGGGGTTCCATATGAAATTTAAAGTATTTTGTTATTTTTTTTAGTTCTGTTAAAAATGTTAACAGTGGTTTAATAGAAATAGCATTAAATCTGTAAATTTCGTTGGGCAGTATGGCCATTTTAATGATGTTGATCTTTTCTATTTATGAGTATAAAATAGTTTTCCATTTGTCATCTCTGACTTCTTTAGTCAATGTTTTGTAATTCTTGTCATAGAGATCTTTCACCCTCCCTGGTTAGCTGTATTCCTAGTTATTGTGAATGGGATTGTTTTTGATTTGGTTTTTTGTTTGGCTGTTGTTGATGTACAGGAATGCTACTGACTTTAGTACATTTGTTTTGTATTTTGAAACTCTGCTAAAGATGCCTGTCAGTTTAAAGAGCTTTTCTGCTGAGACTGTAGGATTTTCTAGATATAGAATTATGTCATCTGCAAACAGGGATAGTTTGATTTCCTCTCTTTCTGTTTGAATGCCTTGTATTTTTTCTTTTGCCTGATTGCTCTGGCTAGAACTTCTAATTCTATGTTGAATAAGAGTGGTGAGAGAAGGCACTTTTGTCTTCCTCCAGTTTTCATTGAGAAATGCTTCCAGCTTGTTTCCATTCAGTATGTTGGCTGTGGATTTGTCATAGATAACTCATTATTTTGAAGTATGTACCTTCAATGCATAGTTTGTTGAGGGCTTTTAACATGAAAGATGTTCAATTTTATTGAAAGCTCTTTCTGCATCTATTGAGATAATCTTGTGATTTTTGTCTTAGTTCTGTTTATGTGATTAATAACATGTATTAATTTGTGTATGTTGAACCAATCTTGCATCCCATGGATAAAACCTAGTTGAACATAGTGGATTAATTTTTTGATGTGTTGCTGGATTTGGTTTGCTGGTATTTTGTTGAGGATTTTTTTTGTCAATGTTTATCAAAGATACTGGCCTCAAGTTTTCTATTTTTTGTTTTATCTCTGCCAGGCTTTGGTATCAGAATGATGCTGTTCTTATGTAATTACTTGGTGAGAAGTCCTTCCTCAATTTTTTTGGAGTAGTTATAGTAGAAATGGTACCAGATTTTCTTTGTACATCTGGTAGAATTCAGCTGTGAATCTGTCTGGTCTTGGGCTTTTTTTGGTTGGTAGGCTATTTGTTACAAATTCAGTTTTGGAGCTTGTTATTGGTCTATTCAGGGACTCAGTTTCTTTTTTGTTCACTCTTGGGAGGATGTATTTGCCCAGAAATTTATCCATTTTTCTAGATTTTCTAGTTTGTGTGCATAGAGGTGTTCATAGTAAACTTCAATAGTTACTTGCATTTTTGTGGGATCAGTAATAATATCCCTTTTGTCATTTCAAGTTTGGATCGTCTTTCTTCATTAATCTAGCGAGTGGTTTATTTAACTTAGAACATTTTTCAAAGATTTAACTCCTAGATTTCTTAAGCTTTTGTGTAGTTTTTACTGTCTAAATCTCCTTCATTTCACATCTGATTTTGGTTACTTCTTGTCTTCTGCTAGCTGAAGAGTTGATTTGCTCTTGCTTCTCTCATTCTTTACTGATGATATAAAGTTGTTAAATTGAGGTCTTTCTACCTTTTTGATGTGAACATTTAATGGTTTAAATTTTCCCATTAACACTGTCTTAGTTGTGTTGCAGAGATTCTGTTATGTTGTATCCTTGTTCTCATGTTTTAAAGAACTTCTTAATTCCTGCCTTAATGTTGTTATTTACCCCAAAGTCATTTAAGTGCAGGCTGTTTAATATCCATGTAATTGTATGGTATCAAGTGGTTTTTTTGTTTGTTTGTTTGTTTTTGTTTGTTTTGTGAAATGGAGTCTCGCTCTGTTGCCCAGGCTGGAGTGCAGTGGCACGATCTTGGCTCACTGCAACCTCTGCCTCCCGAGTTCAAGCAATTCTCCTGCCTCACCCTCCTGAGTACCTGGGATTACAGGTGCGTGCCACCACACCCAGCTAATTTTTGTGTTTTTAGGAGAGACGGGGTTTTACCATGTTGACCAGTCTGGTTTTGCACTCCTGACCTCAGGTGATCCGCCCGCCTCAGCTTCCCAAAATTCTGGGATTATAGGTGTGAGCCACCATGCCCAGCCTAAGTGGGTTTTTAAAATTGAATTATATTTTTGTCAGGCTGTAGTCTGTGTGTGTGATTAGTATGATTTTGGGATTTTTGAATTTGCTAAGGATTGTTTTATTTCTGATTGTGTGGTCAATTTTAGAGTATGTGCCACATGGTAATGAGAAGAGTGTATATTACTTGTTTTTAGGTGGAGAGTTTTATAGATGTCTATTTGGACTATTTGGTCAAGTGTTGAGTTTAGGTTCTAATATCTGTGAATTTTCTGTCTCAATAATGTGTCTAATAGTGTCTGTGGAGTGTTGTAGTCTACCACTGTTATTGTGTCAGAATCTCAGTCTCTTTATAGGACTCTGAGAACTTGCTTTATTCATGTGCAACCATGGACTTTTTATAACACGTTTCCTCTTTAGCTTTTTACCCCATAAACATTCTTCCAAGTGCACCATGTGCCCAGGGTTACTCCTTAGATGCCTGAATCCAGTGTCTACTAAAATTCAGGTCCAAGAGTTCAAAAACGTCCAGAGACCTGGCTGCTTTCGGACAAAATATAAATGAGAAATAAGTGGCTTTATTCTCCTACCTGAGAATCAGGGAGGATATTTTGTTCATCTCCCTTAAAGCATTTGGATTATATGTAGGTTTTTTTCTGTGCTTTTTAAAAAATATGTGTAAATAGTTGTAACGGCTAAATAAACCTTTTTTTCATTTTTACTGAATCAGGGTAGTATTCACTTAGGGCCTCAGATTTTTTGCTTTTTATTTTTGCTTTGGCAAAGGTTTGTTTCCCTTCTTACCTTCCTTCCTTCCTTCCTTTCTTCCTGCCTGCCTGCCTGCCTTTTGAAATAGAGTCTCACTCTGTCGCCACTGCAAGCTCCGCCTCCCAGGTTCACGCCATTCTCCTGCCTCAGCCTCCCTAGCAGCTGGGACTACAGGTGAACGCCGCCACGCCTGGCTAATTTTTGTATTTTTAGTAGAGATGGGGTTTCACCGTGTTAGTCAGGATGGTCTCGATCTCCTGACCTTGTGATCCGCCCGCCTCGGCCTCCCAAAGTGCTGGGATTACAGGCGTGAACCACCACACCTGGCCATGTTTCATGTTCTTAGTCTTTTAAAGTGGACACAGATTTGTTTAGATTAAAGCTCATTGTAAGAGCACACAAAAGTTGAGCACTAAGATAGGATTAAATTTAGCATTGCAGAATGATAAAAGACTAAAAGATGCTAAATTTGTTTGGTGGGAAACTGATTATCCAAGGTAATTATTCAATATTTGCAGGCTGAAGTATTTACACTTCAAAAGCAAAAGTGAGGTGAGAATTTTTCTCTTAATTATCGTTCCCAAACACTGTCTAGAATTACTAGACATGATATAAATATATTAGATGCCAACTAAGCTTTACTCTAGCAAGGACTTTCCCCCTCAGGCTTCAAGTAAACTCATAATTGTGCTGCAGAGTGCATGCTGTCCCCTAAATATGCAGGCAGAATTGTGTCTCTGCCTATTTGCTATTTATAGTCTTGTACAGTCACTTCTAGAGAGGCTAGATCAGATTTTTACAAACTTTACAGGGTCACAATCTATCATTTTACCTCTTTCAGTGACTCTTGTGTTTTCAGATGTGAAACTAATTCACAGACCACGGGGCCCAAAAACCCAATCAGAGTAATGACATGTAGACATGAGGTTCTTCTCTTTCCCCTTCCTCCTCTTGCTAAAATGCCCACCAATTTCCATGCCCACAAAGGTGCAGGTAACATCTGTTGCTATTCCAACAATCCAGGACCTAAACCTGCAGCTCCATTTTCTGAATCTAGGTCTTATATTTGGGGGAAAAAACCTTTTATTTGAGGAATACAAATTCTTTCAGTTGTCAAACCCAGACATTAAAATAAGAGCACAATTATGTCTTTTTTCCCCCTTTTATAAACTATATTCATTTCTTAAAACTCTTTGCTGTTGCCATTAGTAGCTGTAAAACTATTAATGTCACACTGGATACTAACACTATAACCCATACTCTAAACCTTCACAATGTATATCCAACCAATAATTAATGTTATTTCTGTAAATAAATAAGAATTTTTATATCAGCCCACTCTCTGTCTTTTTTTTTTTTTTTTTTTTTTTTTTTTTTTTTTTTTTACCTTTACAAATCCACTGGTGACTACTGCTAATTAAAGTGTAGATTCCAGGCAATTTGAATCTTTGCTGTCAGGTTACAGTCCTCATGTTTGGCCCAAATAAACTTGTCTACTTATATTCATGTTTCTTCAGCTTTTTCCTTTTAGGTAGACATATCACTTAGAATGCTAGAGCCGCCCGTATGAGGGGCTTTCTCCGTTGATTGTACTCTACTTGCTGTAACACCCAAGAATGTAGAGCCAGGTTGATCCCACCTAGAATCTACACCTAAGTTCTAGCCCCTGCCTGGGATTACAAGACAGGGTTAGACTTTGTATTGAAAATGTACAGAAAACCAACAAGAGCCATTTTCTGCATTGTGAGATGTCAACATTGACATCTTAAAGTTTCTTTTTAAGAGTGTGGCTCTTTGAACTTTTCAGATCTTATCCAGTGACCTGCTATAGTTAGGTGAGAGGCTTCAGGTGTAAACAATCTGAAGGCAAAATCTGCAAGTGTAAACAAGCATCTTAGGAGTGAGAGATCAAGACCACAGAGTATCCACAGCATGATCTCAACTACACCTGCCTGTAAAATGTGATTCTGGAGTACAGTATTCTCCTTCCTCTTACCCAAGAGCTAGCTAGTCAGGACAAGTGATCCAGGTTCTGGAGCTCCACCAGGGCAGTTCCATTTTCTGTTTAGAATCAGCCTGAGTTTCTCCTGCCTGGCTTACCATTGGGCCATCAGCCCAGGCTCACTGGAAGTCCTCTCACAATCAGCTGGGTGTCGCTGAGCAATTTGAGGATGTCCAGAGCAGAACTGTGTCAGTCAGACAAGAGTGGTTAATTCTGCTAACTCTCAGTATAAGAGAAATGAGTCAGCCTGTGTTTGTTCCTCCCGTCATACAAAATAGGTCTTTGGTTGGTAGCCAGATGAGAGTTTCTCCAGTTTCCTGGCACTTGGGTGAAAAACGAGGTCTGGAGACTCAAACAGATAAAGTAATTTTTACAATTTTTTATGGCCATTCAAAAACTAGTTGAAGCAGTCATGGTTCTTACCATCCAGGAACTTTCAGTCTGGACTAGCAACTAGATACATTGTTGAATTAAGCATCATATGGTTGGTACAATGAATAGATGTGTGCAAAAAACCTTAGGCTTTGCTTGGGCCACCTTATATTTTTGTGACTTCTGATATCATTTTAAGAGATACTTAGGGACAGAAGATTTGTTATTACTCTTTGTATTTCTGTTACCTTGCTAAGAATACATATTTATCTTCTAATAAAATTACCCTAGAAAACTTTAAGAGATTTGTTTAAATTACTTATTAGTTTATGTTATAAAATTGACAGGGCAGTGGTGAAAAAAGATTAAAATTACACAAACTCTGGCATTTAAGTTTCTCTCAGGTAAACTTAGGAAAAATAGAACTGGAAATACCCCTGGAGGCATAGAGAGCAGAATTCTACATAGGGTTCTCTCCCTGATCCAGTTCTGTTCAGAGTCACCTTGTTTGGGGGCTTCATTTAGGTCTGGCCCCACCATGGAGTCTTGCCTCACGGAACTGATTAGGGAAAAGTCAATCAGAGTTTTGGGTGGTGAATCCTACTACCTTTCTAGAACTGTTATGCACAATTTCCTGAAACCCAGAAGGAGATAAATGGAAAAAATCAAGTATGCATTTTAAGGTCTTAATTTTTGAAGTTTCTATTAAAACCAGTGCTTGTGGAGACATTCCATTTAGCAACGTGTTTTCTATGCCTTCAGATCCAGTAGTTGCTCCACAAGTCACAAGAAAGTAAATATAAATACAGTAAAAATTTCACTGAACTACATTAACCTCCTCCTTCCATATCCCTCTCATCTGTCTATATTTAGCTTTTACTCTATACATTTTTTAACAACCAATGACTGAGAAACAAAAGTAAATAAAAATGGTGGGCCCTTTATCTTAATAATGGGAATTATTAGACACTTAGTACTAAATCCCAGGGTGTTAACGAAGATTAAATCACATAATACATTATTCCCAACACAGTTCTCTGTAACATACCCTTGATCACATAGTACTTGCTTAATAAACATTGCATCAGTACGTGTGTACATGTTATTTTCCAAATGCAGACTTATTCAGACATTGCTGCCTCCTATTTTCTCTGTAAACTTTAAAGAGCCAACAAAGAACATGATATTGTAGGATGGAGATTGGTTGTCTTCATTTGTACCAAAATTATTTGTGTTGTGACAAGAGTGTTGAGTGTAAGGGATTCTGTGCTGTACCCGCTTTCTCTAACTAATCTAATGATGAGCCCAGGGGGAGCACCATCAGCATTGACAGTGGACTTGTTTAAAACACACATTTATGTACCGTTTGCAAACCTTCAGAATTGCATTATCTAGAGTGGGGCCAAAATTACCAAGAGATTTATAAGGTCATTCAAACATGTAAGGTAATTCTTAGCTAAGTGGTTATCAGCCTAGGCTTCTAATTAGGATTACATGGCCAATTTGCAGAAATCTCTTTACTTGTGTTTATGGGCCAGCAAAACTGGGAAAAACACAGGTTCTTTCATTTACTGGATGTTTGACAGAATATTCTTATTAGGCCAAACACAGTTACATTACTGGTGAACTTGTTAGAAATTCAGAAACTCAGACTTTATTCCAAATCTTCTGACAAAAATAATCTGCAACACAAGATCTCCAGTTCATTATATACATTGAAATTTGAGAGGTGCCTTCTAACTCAACATGTCTTTTCCATCTGAAAAATATACACAGCTCATTTTGTGTGATGTAAATACAGCACTCAAAAATGTATGTTTATGTTTATGCCTGAATTTTTTATGTTATAATCCAGAAAACTATAATATATACATTGATGTTGTGGATTATGCCTCTCTCTTTACACAGAGTTAGAGAATATATTAGAAAATATTTCTGTGTTGAGAATTACTTTATGGATTGCATTCATTCTTATAAGTTAGAAGCACTTCTCTTTACTCTCTCATTTCATCTTGAGTCAAATTAAAAATTCTGCCCATGGCCACTTGGTAAATATGTGTGTGTGTGTGTTTTCAGGGACCATTGACATTTATGGATGTGGCCATAGAATTTTCTCTGAAAGAGTGGCAATGCCTGGACACTGCACAACAGAATTTATATAGAGATGTGATGCTAGAGAACTACAGAAACCTGGTGTTTCTCGGTGAGAATAACTTCAATACACATTTCATAATATATTCTAAAGGTTTTATTTATTTTTTTTGTGTGTAGAATTTTTTTGGTAGTTTTTGCTTTGTATAAATGAGTTTCAGATTCCTGTTTTGAAATAAATTTTGGGGATTTGTCTGTGTAGAGAGGAATATCTTCAAGACGTTTCATCTTGATCTGAATTTTCCGCATTCCTGAGCTGATCTGTGTTTTTCACTCTAGATTATTGGTAATGCCTGAAGGTTGGTGGCATAAAATATTGTTTCCTCCACCTTAAAATCCACCAGTTTTTTTGTTCGTTTGTTTTTTGTTTTTTTTTTTTGAAACAGAATCTTGCGCTGTCCCCATGCTGCAGTGCAGTGGTACAAGCTTGGCTCACTCCAGCCTCCACCTCCTGGGTTCAAGCAATTCTCCTGCTTTAGCCTCCTGAGTAGCTGGGATTACAGGCGCACACCACAACACCCAGCTACTTTTGTATTTTTAGTAGAAATGGGATTTCACTGTTTTTCCCAGGCTGGTCTCTAACTCGTGACCTCAGGTGATGTGCCTGCCTCGGCCTCTCATAGTGCTGGGATTATAGGTGTGAGCCACTGTGCCCGGCCTTCCACCACCAGTTTTTGATTCAGTAGTATTGGGTAGTGAAATTAAGAACATACAAATTTAAAATATTTTCTAAAGATTTAGAAATTTCTGTTATAAATTACTATTTTGGGATTAATTTACTAGAATATTCTATTACATCATCTTTACTGAGCAGATTACTAGCTTGAGAATTGAAGAATATGAGCAATATTCATGTTATTTGTTTTTAATAAAACAGGTATTGCTTTCTCTAAGCCGGACCTGATCACCTATCTGGAGCAAGGAAAAGAGCCTTGGAATATGAAGAGACATGAGACTGTAGCCAAACCCCTAGGTATGTGAGAATGAATGCAACAGAAGAGAGGTCCAAAAGTCAAAGAGAAAGTCAGTGCTTAAAATGTGATTTGGGAAGCTGTGTTCCAAAGGAAAGAGTTTCTGGGATGCCTGAGGATTTTTAAATTTTACTGTCACACAAGGACACCTTCTGTCTTACGTTTTTAAATTTTCTAAAGATTCGACTTTCTCTTTGGTGATCTTCCTTCAAGTTTACAATGAGAGCCAAAGTCCTCTTCATGAAGTATAAGAGACTGCAAAATCTGGCCACTTTTCCGTTGTTTTGGGGGACACACAAATGTCTGCATAATTTTGAGAAACTGCTATGTTAAACTATTATTTTAAATTCTCTTTTAGCATTATGTCCAAAACAGGTGAGTAGTGGTTTATGTTCTATTTTTTTGTTGTTCATTTTTCCACACAGTCCATCCAGTTTTTATTACTATACTCTTGAAATACAGTTTGAAATTATAAAGTATGATGTCCTTCTGCTCTGTTCTTTTTCCTTAAGGTTGCTTTGGTTATTCAAAGTTTATTGTAGTTTCCTGTACATTTTAGAATGGTATTTTTCATTAATGTGAGAAAAATACCAGTGAAATTTTGATAAGTTTATTGAATTTATAGATTACTTTGGATAATATGGCACTTTACAAATATTTATCCTTGGCTGGGCGCGGTAGCTCACGCCTGTAATCCCAGCACTTTGGGAGGCTGAGGCGGGTGGATCACGAGGTCAGGAGATCGAGACCATTCTGGCTAACACAGTGAAACCCCATCTCTACTAAAAATACAAAAAAGGAGCTTGCAGTGAGCAGAGATCACGCCACTGCATTCCAGCCTGGGCGACAGAGCAAGACTCCATCTCAAAAAAAAAAAAAAAAATTATTCTTTGAATCCATGGAAATAAAAATTTTCAAATTTATTTGTGTCTTTAATTTCTTTCATTGATATCTTATATCTTTCATTGTGAAGATTTTTTTACATCTGGTTGAATTTGTTATCAGAAATTTATTTTAATGCTCTTCTAAATAGATTGTTTTTCTGTTATATCAAAGAGTTTGTTTTAAGTGTATGGAACCATAACTTATGCTTGTAACTTAATTTTATTTTTCTAGTCTACTGAGTATATTTATTAGTTTAGACAGGTTTTAATGTAGTGTTTCTAGTTTTTTATGTATAAGATAATATGATCTAGAAACAGCAACTTTTTACTTATTTGTCTTCAATCTTCAATGGCTTTTGAAAACTTTTTGACTACTTTTCTGCCACATACTTTCAGTGCTATGTTAAAATAGAAGCATTGACAATGGGCACAATATAGTTTTACATGGGTGTCTGAATTTGAAGGAGCAAACACCTCTCTAAGTTTTCATAAACTGGTTTCAGAAGGTAAAGATCGTTTTTTTTTTTTTTGTTGTTGGGACCCCAGGGTGATGGGATGCTCTCTGGGTTTGTAGTGGAGAAGGATTATAGTTTGGTTTGTCACAAGACTTATGAGTCTACACTAGGGTCCACCTTTAGTTGGCTTGTTACAAGGAGCTTGGGTAGTTATAATTTCCATTTTACTTTTAGGCAGACTTAATATCCTTCAGGACTTTGATCTTTAGAACAGACACTAAGTGGGGTTTCTGCAGTTGGGTCTATATATGGTAGGCCTTGTATCAGGATGTGGATGAGTATGGCTTTCACTGAATACCAAAGAGGATTTTCCTAGGTCACTGTGCGGGTTTCTATGTAGGCTTAACTGGCCATGAACTGTGGTCCAGGAAGCTGAAACTGAGTCATGGAACTGCTTCAGAGATCATAGTAAAGGCCAAGGTCTGCAGACCTGCCTGCGTGGCTATTAATTTGTATATTCCTCTAGACCTCCGGAAGGCCAGAACCTCTCCCAGACTGTGGCTAGGAGGAGTTTGGGATGGTTACAGAGTAAGTTCACAATTCTCAGTGAGACCAAGTTGGGCGAACTATTTCCTGGTCGTTAGCCAGGAACAGAGGTCCTGTAGTTTGCCACCTTAATGAGGGGCCTGCCTTCTGAAAAGAATACTCCTCAATCTTGGGCTTTAGGAGAGTTTCACAACTTCCTTCCTGAATCTCAAAGCTCTATTAAAGGCAGTTATTTTTGAGATGGGGTCTTGCCACATAACCCAGCCTGGTCTTCAAATCCTTTCCTGCAACAATTCTCCAACCTCAATATACCATGTAGCTGTCATTACAGGTGTGAGCCATGATGTCTGGCTCTATTATATAGACATTTTTGTCAGGGATGGCTGACAAATTTTCTTGCTGTGGGGGAATAAGAAAATAGAGCACCTTTTCTTTTTCCATCTTACTGATGTCACTATCTCTATACATTTCTACTTTCTGTTTCCTATTTCAAATTTGCCTGCAATATTAGATTTTTTTGGACAATATGTTAGAATTTACATGTTGTGCCTGAAGTAAATGAAATAATTAGTATTACAGAATCTTTGAGGTGTCAATTTTCTTCCTGGAAACCTCTGTGGCTAGTGGCACCTTTGCCCGAGTTCTTGTCCTGCGTCCAGGAAGGATAAGGTATGCAGACAAGTGAAGGGTGAAGAAAAGAAAGAGAATCTTCATTTAGTGTTAGAACAGCTCAGAGGAGACCCACCTGCTCCTTTCTGTAAGCAGGTCATCCCATCGAGTGTTCAGCTCTCAGCAGAGAAGAGGCCCTGGAAAGGGTGGATTCTCTGTGCAGGCAGGTCGTTCTGAGGTCTCTGCGGGTCTCTGAAGCTGCCGGGCAGAGAAGGTGGCTCCTCTCTGTGGCTGGTCATCCCATTGTTTCTGTGTCCTCTGCCCTCTCTGGCTGAGCCTGGGGCTTTTCTGGAGCTCAGAGAGGAGAAAGTACATTCCAGTTTGTCCTTGGGTGGCCCTGGTCAGGCCTGGAGGAGGCACCAGAAGTCCCCACTTTGGTCTGCGGGTCCCTGAAGGTTGGGCTCTACAAGGGACTCCTTTTCTGCCAAGGAAACTGTCTTCCTCCTGCTGCCATTTATATGGCTCCAGGGCTTGGCTCCAACCCTGCTCTGAGCTCCCAGTGCATGGGTGCCGGGAGAGAAGAGAGGCAGCAGGAGCAGACACCTCCAAGCCAGCAGAAATGGGGGAGGGTCTTCCCAGGACCCCAACGATGTAGGCAGCAGTGATGCCCAGTCTTCTACGTGGGAGGGCAGCTGCAGCTGTTCCCAGGGAGCTCCGACCCCAGCAACTTGAAAAGGGCAGAGCTCTTGCTTGTCCTTGTGGAGCAGGAGGCCCAGGTCTGCAGCCATGGGTCAGGTGGCTGCAGCTGCACCCAGGAGGCCAGATCTTGGCTTTTCCTGCCTGATCTTGTTCCCCCCCGCCCCCACCACCACGAGCACAAGGAGGATCAGATTCACAGCCATAGTTTGGGTGGCTGCAGCCCCACCTAGGAGGGCGGGGCTCCTGCCTGCTTTGTAGAGCAGAAAGCCTGAGTCTTCAGCAGCACCCAGGGAGTTCCTGCTCTAACTCAGAAGAGGTGGCATCTTACCAGCTCCATAGAGTGTGCAACCCCAGCTGCGCCTCTCTGCTGCAGCCAGCGTAATGGCAGCAGCTACTTCCATCAGTCCCCCCTCTGAAGAGGTACATCTAACTGCCATTAGAATAGGGGCATTAGGGATGATGACCATTAACTGCTTCATACTGACATAGGGTGTTGTTTTGGGAAAACAATAGTTCTCTCTCAAAGGCCTATCCAAGGGTTTCCAGTAAAAGAGATTTATCTACTGAGGCTCTATTTGTATACCTCATTTGAAGTTTGACATTTGAAGTTTGACAGCCCATCTCTTATTTTTTCTGAGCTATAGTCAGAGATCATTGGTTGGTTCACTTCCACAATTGTCAAAAGGTAAAAATAACTCAAAAGCTTCCTTGATTTTGAAAAATAAAACATAAGGATCAGCAGTGTTCCAAGCAAAAAGTCAAGAAAGATTAGTCTTCTATTCAGTTCACCCAGTCAACTCCTATTCGCAATCTCCAAAGTTAGCAGAAACTTGCACTCAAGGGTTATAATCCATTCTTTGAGGAGGATCAAAACAACAAATATCTATGAATGTTAGAATGTCCTGGGATAGTCACAGTGAAAGACATGATTGACAAAAGAAATTTAGTCACCTTTGTGATTTTTGATAACCTAACACATAACTTTGATTATAATTGATAACACAAACTCAGACATCAGAACTCTAGGAATCCCATACAATTTTTGGAACACACATTAACATTTTTCACTAAAATATAACCTGAAAATCAAACGCCACCTGATCAATCCTATGTAAGTAAACATGTCAAATAATCCTGTTTACCTCTCTCTTGGATGTCCCAGGGGCCCTCTGTAGCATCAAAAAGCTAGGGGTTAGAAAAGACAATTTTGAAGCTCTAAGGGCTCAAAACACTTAATAGAAGTTCAGGTTACCTTAAGTCATCTGTTTAAATGACTCAAAGTGTTGTATTTTGTTTGTTTGTTTGTTGTAAAGCAAAAGCCTTTACTCGTCAAGAGGGAAGACCTAGTTTTTCAAACAGTCCATTTCTTGTCTTTCCCTTCTTTTTTTGAGAGTTTATTCAAAAGTCAAAGAAAAATCTTTTTCAAGAGAAAGAAAGCCAAATTTCACGCTTGCATTAGTCTATTATTGTCAACCTCAACTTTTTAAATTAAACCTTATAGATAATTTTATTCAATCTTAACAAGTTTGACTCTGAGGTACAATTCTTAAAAACCTTTTATAACCCTTTACAAATTTGTGTTAAAGGGTAGGTCAGTGCCTCAAGACACCCTTGTTGTGCTTTTATTCCAATGTTCAATTTATGGAAAAACCAAATAATACCCTTTTGAATTTAGTCAATATGTTCACATACAGAATCTCTTTACAATTTTTAACAACTTTCCATAACTTGTTTGAACCTTTAGTTGTATCTTATTTAAAACAATCCTTTAACCCTCTAAACTAGGCAAAAATTTGCATTTTCATGCCTTATATTATTTCACTAAAGACGTATTTCACTTTCCTTATGCACCTTCCTTGTAAATCTCTTTTCAGTGTTCTCAATTACATGTTATAATGGCAACTGTTAGCAATGATTAATTTTGGTGAAATATTTGGTAAGTTATTTTAGTTACGTACTTAGGTGCAGATCAGGTCTGTTTCTGACATAGCTAGGGGCATGACATTTATCCCCAGCCCTTAAAAACCTGTAAAGCATGAAATTCGAACAACTTTAAAAATCCAAAGAAGCAGTCCATGACCTTAAGGCATTTAGCCAACCTAGTTTCTGGCTTGCATAATTTAGAATATATATCTACATTTTGAAGACATTTCTATTTTTACCAATAATTTTAAAGCTAGCTTAAGTTATACTTAATTCATATGTATTTGAAAATTGCTTACACTTATTACTTGAGTGCTCTTACTTGCAAGCTAATTTGGTAGACACAACATGTAACAGTAAGTGTCCAAAGAGACACATCTAGACATGTATACACACAAATGAAGATCTAATAGCTTGGAACCCTAGCCATGACGTGGCAATACAAGTTCACTGGTTTTATTTTGTTTGCCCCAGTAGATAATCCAATAAAGGCTGTGAACCAAAATTTTGGGTAAAGCAGTTTCCATGGCAGTTTAATTTTTAAAGGCCGAAGCTCTGCAGACTCTAAAGAACACTGGGACCAAACAGCACCAAAGGAGAGCATCACATGTTAACTAGGCCATCTGCTTAGAACCACAGCACAAAAGCCTGTATATATGCAATGCCCTTCCACTTTCCCATTCAGTGGTAAACTCCAGATTCCATACAATGTTGGGGGCCAAATGGTATGGCAAATGTGAGACGAAATTCTAGGGAGGGTTTAGTACTAGACCTCAGAATTTCTGCCAGGGGTGTTCCCTTCAGAGAGGTTGAGGTCCAGGGGAACCCCTGTGGTGTCCCCTTTGGGATCCAGTCTTAGAGTGTCAGATGTCTCTGACCTTAGGTTTATGTTTTTCTTCCAGAGGCAATGGCCTACTATGAGCTTTATAAAACCACACTTCCCTATGCTAACCATTCCACTAGAGTGATAGCCATGAACTAAAAGGCATCATAGCTTTAATACTTTCAAAGTATTTGATCTAAGTGCTTGAGCCCAAAAGATTGAGACCAGCCTGGGGAACATATAAAGACCCCCTCTCTACAAAAAAATTTAAAAATAGCCACGCATGATGGTGTGCCCCTGTGGTCCCAGCAACTTGGGAGATTGATGGGACTGCATTACCTGAACCTGGGAGTTTAGGCTACAGTGAGCCATAATTGTGCCACTACACTACATATTGGATGCCAGAGTAATACTCTGTGTGGTTTTTTTTTTCTTTTTTTTTTTTTTTTTTGAGCCACAGTTTCACTCTTGTTGCCCAGGGTGGAATGCAATGCCATGATCTCGGCTCACCACAACCTCCGCCTCCTGGGATCAAGTGATTCTCCTGCCTCAGCCTCCCAAGTAGCTGGGATTACAGGCATGTGACACCATGCCTGGCTAATTTTGTATTTTTAGTAGAGACGGGGTTTCACCATGTTGCCATGCTGGTCTTGAATGCCTGACCTCAGGTGATCCACCCCCCTCAACCTCCCAAAGTGCTGGGATTACAGGCATGAGCCACCGTTCCCGCCTTATCCTGTCTTAAGAAAAAAAGCTATACACTTCAGGCATGTTAAGTTTTTCACATTGTTCTGCAAAAAGGAAATTTTACATTTGTAAAACTAAAACTCAGTACCCACTAAGTAACAACTGCCCACTTTACCCTTTCTTCAGCCCTTGAGAAACATTCTTCTACTTTGTTTTTATGAATGTGACTGCTTACCATCTCTCATATAAGGGGTATCATATAGTATTCATTGTTTTGTTACTGGCTTATTTTAGGTAATATAATATTCTCAAGGTTTATCTTAAAATGTGACAAGATTTTTTTTTAGGCTAAATAATATTCCACTGTATGTGTATGTTATACTTTTTTGTGTTTGTAAGTGAAAGAACTTTTGAGTTGCTTCAGCCTTTTGGCTTTGTGAATACTGGTACAATAAACATAGATGGTCAAATATATTTTCCAGGTCTTGAGTTGCATACTTTGGATATAGATTCATAATTGAGATTGCTGTATTTGATGATACTTCCATGTTTAATTATTTGAGAAACCTAACATTTTACAGTGATGGCTGTATTTTTGTTTTCCACCAACAATCAACATGGGTTTCATTCACATTGCATCATCAATGGATTTGCTTCTTTTAAAAGATTTGTAATGGCCATTCTAATTGGTGTGAGGTGATTTTGGTTTTCATTGTAATTTTTATGCATTTCTCTACAAATTAGTAATTTTGTATGTCCTTTCAAATGCTTCTTTCTAAAGTTTAGTTATGTGTCCATTTCTAAATCTAATTATTCAACTGTATTTTTAAATGTTAAGAGTTGTTTATATATTCTGAATATTAATTCCTATCACGTTAATATTTTCACCCATTTCCTAAAAGGCATCATCACTCTATTGAATGTTTTCTTTGATGTACAGAAATATTGTAGTGTAGTTAAATGTTTCTGTTCTTTTCTTTGTTGCTCAAGCATTTAATGTCGTATCTAAGAAAATGGTGCCAAGAGCAAAGTCATGTCTTTCCCTTATTTTGTTTCTAAGAGATTTATTATTTTATGTCTGAGTATTTTATTTAAACTCTTGTTTTTATATGGCTTAAGAAAATGATCCAACTTTATTTTATTAGTGTAGATTTCCAGTTTTCAACATTATATTTTGACTATAAAATCAAATTATTAATCAGATTTGATAAAATATTATTTATCTTTACGGTGTGTCATGGCAACATCGTGGAAGATTATTTGATCATATACAGAAGGGTTTATTTCTGGGCTCGCTATTCTGTTCTTTCATCTGTTTATCTGTCTTTGTGTCAGTACCATATTGTTTTTGTTATTGTTGCTTTTCATATGTTTTGAACTCAGGAAGTATAATGTCTCTTTGTTCTTTTTCATGGGTATTTATTTGGCTATAGTTCATAATCAAATTTTAAAATTTCAACCAAAAGTGTTGTAAAAAGCTGCTATTGGGATATTTATAGGGATTATACTGAATTTGTATATCACTGTAGGTTACATTAACATCTTTAAAAAGTTAAGTTTTTGACTATTGAGCAAGAATATGTTGAAGAGTGTGTTTTAATTTCATATGTTTTTTGATTTGCCAGTTTTACTTTTGCTATTTCTAGTTTCATTCAGTTTTAGTCAGAAAACACACGTGTGTTATTTTGGTCTTTGATATGGTTTGACTCTCTGTCCCCATCCAGATCTCATCTTGAATTGTACTCCCATAATTTCCACATGTTGTGGGTAGTACCTGGTGGGAGATAATTTTAATCATGGGGGCAGTTTCCCTTGTACTGTTCTTGTGGTAGTGTTTAAGTCTCAGAAGATCTGATGGTTTTATCAAGAGTTTCTGCTTTTGCATCTTCCTCATTTTCTCTTGCTGCCACCATGTAAGAAGTACCTTTCATCTCCTGCCATGATTCTGAGGCTTTTCCAGCCATTTGGAACTGTAAGTCCAATTAAACCTTTTTTTTCTTCCCTGTTCATGGTAGGTCTTTATCAGCAGTGTAAAAACAGACTAATACAGTCTCCTTAAGTTTATTTGTTGTTGTTGTTTTGAGACACATTTTCCTCTGTTGCCCAGGTCAGAGTGCAATGGCATGATTTTGACTTACTGCAGCCTCAGCTTCCTGGGCTCAAGTGATCCTTCCCACCTGTTTCCCAAGTAGCTGGGACTACAGCTGCACTTAACCAGTATTCTTAAATGTAATAAGACTCGTTACATGTCCCAACAGAATATACCAGGTGCAAATAAGAATATTGTGTATTCTCTTGCTTTTGACTGGAAAGTTTTGTACATGTCTGTTAAGCCTACATGGTCTATGATATGGTATGGATGTCCATGTTCTCCAGACTTCATGCTGCATTATAATCCTCAATGTTGGACGTGGAACCTGGTGAGAGCTGTTTGGGTCGTGGTCATAGGGGTAAATTCCTCATGAATGGCTTGACCCCATCCTTTTGGTAATCGATAAGTTTGCACTTCATTGATTCAAGTGAGAGCTGTTTCCTTAAAAGAACATGGCTACTTCACTCACACTTGCTCAGTCTCTTATCATGTGATATATCCAGTTATTCTTTGCCTGCTAGCATTATTGTTAGCTTCCTGAGATCCTCACCAAAGCTGATGCTGGCACACACTTCTTGTACAGTCTGCTTAGTTGACAGCCAAGTAAACTCTTTTTTCTTTATAAATGATCCACTTTCAGGTGTTCCTCTATATGCAAAGTAATTAATACAGTCTATAATGTTGTCTGAGTTTTCTGTTTTCTTACTGAATTTTCATCTGAATGTTCTAATTATTGAAAATGAGATCTTGATGTCTACAATTATTATGTTCCTATGTAGTTTTTTCTTCACTTAACGTTTGCTTAATATATTTTAAAGCCCTGATGTTACATATAGATAGATAAATGTAATAGTTTTAGATTCCTGGTAACTTGACCCATTTTGCCATTATATGTCTTTGTCTCATGCTAGTACTTCACTTAAAGCATATAATGTCTAATATAATTATGACCACCTAAACAAATTGTGCTTACTATTCGCATGAAATATAAATTTTTTCCACTGTTACTTTCAGCCTGTTTGACTCAATGCTAAAATAAGTCTCTTGTAGGCACCATATTGTATGCATTTTTTTAAACACTCAGGCATTTATTCCTATTTCTTTTTATAATTTAATTAATTTATTTGTTCATTTATTTTTGAGATAGGGTATCACTCTGTCAACCAGACTGGTTTACAGTGGTGTGATCATGGCTCACTGCAGCCTCAATCTCTGAAACTTTTATGACCTCTCATTTCAGTCTCTGAAGTAGCTGGGTTACAAGTATATGCCATCACAAGCAGCCAGTTTTTTTGTTTTGTTTTGGTATTTTTTGTAGAGACAGGGTTTTTTCTTGTTGCTCAGGCTAGTCTTGGACTGCGGGGATCAAATGTTCGGTCCATGTCCTACTTCCAAAGTCCTGAGATTACATTTCTTTTTATTAAGTGGTTTAATTTATATTTTAAATAATTGCTTAAAAAATGGAGTCACTGTTACCAGTTTTATTATCACTGTTTTACGTATTTTTTTGTAGATATGTTTTCTCATTTCCTGTTTTGCTGCCTTAATTTTTATTTTTATTTTGCAGTGGTTTTGATTTTTTAATTTTGTTTTGCATATTTTTAATGAATATTTTGTAATCTTAAAATATGGAGATTATGTAACACATCTTAAAGTTACAATAATATATTTTAATCTCATAACAACTTCAACTGAATACAAAAACTATACTTCTGTATGTATTTTCCAGTGTTATTGATATTAAAATTATTTTATATTGTGTACCTAGTAACAGATTTATGCAGATTTATATTTTGTTTATTGTATTCTATACAACCTTAAGAGTTTTATGCACCATTATTATGATAGTAAAGAATTCTATATGTCTTTATATTTACACTTAGTAGAGAGCTTTAAATTTGTATGTGGTTTTATAATACTGTTTAGTATCATTTTATTTTTCAGCAAATTGACTCATTTTAGCATTTCTTTTTTTTATATGCAGTTTCACTGTGTTGCTAAGTCTGATCTTGAACTCCTGGTCTCAAGTGATCTCACTGCCGTGGTCACCTAAAGCTGTAGAATTACAGGCGTGAGCTACTGTGTCTGTCCACCATGTAGCATGTTTTGTAGGACTATGGTAGTAATAATGAACACCCTCACCTTTTATTTTGGAAAGTATTTATTCGTATCCTCTTTTTGAAGTAAAGTAATTTAGAATCAATAATTAGTGCTAAGAATTTTTTTTATTGCATCAAAATTTGGGAAGTTGTTTGACATTTTTATCTCCAAGTAACCTCTATATTACTTTTTCCCTATAGTCTTCTAAGATTCCTTTTGTGAATATATTGATCTACTTGATGGTGTCCAATCAGTTTTACATTCCATTTATAATTTTGTTTGACAGTTGCATTTTTGTATTGTATATTTTAGGGTATGCCACCTCACACCAGTTAATTGTGGTTTGATTAGTTTATAATTGTGTATGACAATATTTAACTCTTTATAATTGAAGACAGTATGGAGGAAAAATCAAATACCTATCAGCCATATGTCTATTGTCAATATAATTATCTCTTTTTTTGCCTGGATAAATGTTATCCCTGTACTTTTTTGTGACTACTATATTTGTTGTGTAGGTTTATTGTGGATGATTATTTAACCCTAAGTGAGTAGTCATAAAACTTTTTCTAATTTCAACACCTATCTGTGAATCTGTATTATTTTTGTTGGGAGCAAATCTTTTTTATTTTTTATTTATTTATTTATTTTGAGATGAACTCTTGCTCTGTCACCAGGCTGGAGTTCAAGCGATTCCACTGCCTCAGCCTCCAGAGTAGCTGGAACTACAAGCGTGCACCACCACACCCAGCTAATTCTTTGTATTTTAGTAGAGATGGGGTTTCACCATGTTGGGCAGGATGGTCTTGATCTCCTGACCTCGTCATCCGCCACCTCGGCCTCCCAATGTGCTGGGATTATAGATGTGAGCTGCTGCTCCTAACCGGGAGAAAATGTTAGATTTGAAGATAATTTTAAAACTATCACATATCTGAATCTATTCTAGGTATTGTTCATTTTTACTTGTCAGAAACACATAACAAAATTTATAATACAGTATTATTAAATATTCATTTTGGTCATGTTAATTACATTGACATTATTATGCTACATATTGCTAGAATGTTTTTATCTTGCAAAGCCAAATCTCAATATACATTACACAACATGAATTTTTCTAATTTCTTGTCACTTTTCAAACACCACTCTGTTTTCTGTTTCTGAGAGTGTGGTTACTTTATGTATTTTATACAGTCTCTGTCTCTTTGAGGCTGGCTCATTTCTTTTGCATAATGTCATTAACATTTATCTTTATAGTTACAATATTTTCTGGTTTTTGAAAACTGAGTGAAATTCCAGTATTTTCAAATTATACCTACTGAATGATTTTGGTGACAGAAATTTGCATTACTTCAAGAATGCCATGTGAAATTCCAAAAGCATTGCATCAAATTTGTCGACTACATTGAGCAGTATGGATATCTTCATAATATTAATTATTTCAGCCTTTCAACAACAGCATGTTAAAGAGTTTGTTGTTTATTTTGTATATATTTGTGAAATTTTCAGTTTTTTTATGGTTTTATACTCTCATTCTATTTTGATGATAGTACTTTTTTTAAATTCGGTTTTAAAAATTTTGTCAGGACTTCTTTTTTGACCTAAGAAGTGGTCTATCAAGGACAATGTTGTATGAGATATTGAGATGAGTGTATCCTGATACTGTTGAGCAGTGTTCTCTATACCTCTGTTAGGAATAATTGTTTTATACTGCCTTCAAGTCCTCTGTTTCTTTACTAATGTGTCTTGTTTCATTTTTATTATAGAATATGGGATATTGAAGTATCCTAATATATGCTCTGTGATTCTTTAGTTTTGTCAATATTTGCTTTATATACTTAGAACCTTAATGTGAGATGTACACACACACAAATGTACATAAAAATTTGTCATAGGTTCCCAGTGAATGAATCTATTATTACTTAATATCTTTCTTTGTAGCTTCGGAGTTTGGAGTTCAAGTGAATTTTATAAAATATGAGAGTTTTTGACTTAAGATATAGCTTGTGTATTATTTTGAGCTGTTCTACCATTTTGTTAATATTTTTATGGACATCTACTTCTATTTGGTGCTCTCAGGTTTTTTTTTTTTGTCATTAAATCTGAAATGACTTGTAGAAAGGCAAGTTGGGTCTTCCTTTTTAAAATATGTTGTATAAATCTCTATTGAAAGTATGTCTCTTGATTGAAAAGTTATGTGTGTGTGTGTGTGTGTGTGTGTGTGTGTGTATGTATAATTAAATAGACTAATGCTATTTTACTCTTTTATTTGATTCTTGTATCTTTGTTTCTCATTTCCTGTCTTTCTGGTCTTTGTGTCTTTTTAATTTCTGTATTAATATGCTTTTACTTTGTTGTTTTCTTTTGTGTATCTATACAGATATTTTCTTTGTGGTACCTTGTGGTTTACATAAAACCTCTGAAAGATACAACAATATACTTTAATCTGGTAAAAAATTAACTTCAGTTGCAAAGAAATATTCCTCCTCATTACATTTGCTCTCACTTGTTATTTATGTTGCTAATTATCTCTCTTTATGTTGTACATTCATTAACAGATGTTTATAAAAATTTCTATGCTTTTGTCTTTAAATTTTTAAACAATAATTTAAAATGTTTTTTGCACCTTTATGATAATGTTATGGAATTCTATTTTTGTGTATGTGCATATCTTTCCCAGAATTATGTGTTCTCGTATAATTAAATTCTGTTTTCTTGCATCATGTTATTTACAGCGAAAGGAACTCTTTTTATCATCTTTGATATGTAGGTCACATGCAGTGCCAATATACTTTCTCAGAATTTGGTTATTTTGGAAGGTTTTTTTCTTTTTATTTGGTAGAACAGTTTTGTTGTTGGTATAATTCTCCCTTGACAGATATTTTTTTCAGGACTTAGACTATAGCACATAGTTCCCTTCTGGCCTGCAAATTTTTTGTTGGCAAATTCACTGTTTATCTCATAAGACTATGCTTGTAAATGACACATCACTTTTCTCTTGTGGCCCCCAAGATTTTCTTTTTGTCTGTGACTTTTGAAATTGTGTTCATATATATGTGTGTTATAAATATCTTTATGCATATCCTAGTTTGTTGAGCCTCTACATTTTTACATTGTTTTTTTCTTCCAGGATATTTTTTTTTTTTTTTGACAAAATCTTGCTCTGTCATCTAGGCTGGAGTGCAGTGGCATGATCTCGGCTCGCTGCAACCTGTGCTTCCTTGGTTCAAGCAATTCTCCTGTCTCAGCCTCCCATGTAGCTGGAATTACAGGCGCACACCACCATGTCTAGCTAATTTTTATACTTTTAGTTGAGATGGGGTTTCACTATGTTGGTCAGGCTGGTCTCGAACTCCTGACCTCATGATCTGCCTGCCTCAGCCTCCCAAAGTGCTGAGATTACAGGCGTGAGCCACTGCACCTGGCCTCTTCTAGGATTTTTAGTTATTATTTCTTTTTGTACTTTTTACCTCTACAATTTTTTGATGTTTTAATGTTTTTGTTGCTCCATTTTTTATAGTTGTCTGTTTTCCTATTTCACTCACTATTATTTAATTTGAAATTAATTTATGCATCTTCATTTTTTATGGTTGCTTTCTGAACATTTTATAATTTTTATATGGGGCTATGTTGTAATATTTTGTATGCATTGTATTCTTTGAGATTTGGACATTTTAAAAGAGCTATCTGTCACAGTCTTTATGATGTAGCTTATTTTCTGGCATAGCCTGAAACCAATTGTTTTAGCTAGAGATTCTGGGAATCTCTCAAACATGTTCTTAGAATGTGTCTTGTCTGAAATTTTGTGTTCATTTTTTAGTTAAAGACATTTATTAGTGTTTCT
This sequence comes from Macaca thibetana thibetana, assembly GCF_024542745.1. NCBI lineage: Eukaryota > Metazoa > Chordata > Mammalia > Primates > Cercopithecidae > Macaca > Macaca thibetana. Next base: position 46,085,683 of record NC_065597.1, on the reverse strand, counting down.
TCTTAATGGCCAGTCGTCATTTTCTACATGTGTTTTCTCTCTGTAGTACGGCAGTCTGTCTACTGCTGTAGCATTTACCTTTGGTCTTAGCAGACTCAAACTGTCATTCTAAAGAATACCACTGTAGTTGTCTGTTCTCATGCTGCTAATAAAGACATACCGAAGACTGGGTAATTTAAAAAGAAAAAAGCTTTAGTGGACTCACTGTTCCATGTAAGTGGGGAGGCCTATCGTGGCAGAAAATAAAGGAAAATCAAAGTGACATCTTGTATGGTAGCAGACAGAGAAAGGGCATGTGCAGAGGAACTCTCCTTTATAAAAACTATCAGATTTTGTGAGACTTGTTAACTATCACAAGAACTGCATAGGAAATACCTGGCCCCATAATTCAATTACCTCCCACCAGGTTTCTCCCACAACTCAAGAGAATTATGGGAGCTGCAATTCAAAATGAGGTTTAAATGGGGACGCAGAACCAAACCATATTAGCCACCACTTCCTTTAGTACTTAATGCCTTGGGAGACAGAAACCAGTGTGTGAAAAGCCAGAAATAGACATGTATGTATCACTATTATTCTGGTTGTTTTTTTTTTTTTTTTTTTTTTTTTTTTTTTAAAAAAAACCAGGTGTTGGCAATTTACTTCTAAAGGCACTATATTATGTTTGGGGAGCAGGAAGAGCTTTGTTGGATAAATGTTACAGGCTTTTCCTTCTATGTGACTCTGCATTGTGCTCACCTAGGATACTGCACACAAGTAAGTTATTTATAAATCTTTCACAAATTTATTTTGTTCAGTGTGTTTTTGTTGAATTTACATGTCTATGAAGGAATTTAGAGTCTGTGGTCCTTTTCTATGCCATCTTGCTTATGTAGTTTGTATAATTTTATAGTTTAGATATATAGAGTATACAAATCTTAGTGTAGCAAGTGGAGTAATTTGTTATTTTTATTTTTTTTCAGTTATGTGTTCTTATTTTGCCCAAGACCTTTGGCCAGAGCAGAACGTAAAAAATTCATTTCAAAAAGTGATACTGAGAAGATATGGAAAATGTGGAGATGAGAATTTACCACTAAGAAAAGACTGTAAAAGTATGGATGATTGTAAAATGCATGAAAGAGTTTATGAGAAACTTAACAAATGTTTGACAGCTACCCAGAGCAAAACATTTCTATGTTATAAATCTCTAAAAGTTGTTTATAAATTTTCAAATTCAAATAGATGTAAGACAATACATCCTAAAAAGAAACCTTTTAAATGTAGCAAATGTGACAAATCATTTTGCATGTTTTTACATCTAATTCAACATAAAATAATTCATACTAGAGTGAGTTCCTACAAATGTGAAGAATGTGGCAAAGTCTTTAACCGGTCCTCATACCTTACTACACATAAGATAATTCATACTGGAGAGAAACCATACAAATGTGAAGAATGTGGCAAGGCTTTTAACCACCCATCAACCTTTAGTAAACATAAGAGAATTCATAGTGGAGATAAACCCTACCAATGTGAAGAATGTGGAAAAGCTTTTAAGCAGTTATCAAACCTTAATAACCATAAGAGAATTCATACTGGAGAGAAACCCTACAAATGTGAAGAATGTGGAAAAGCTTTTAATCACTCCTCAACCCTTAGGAAACATAAGATAATCCATAGTGGAGAAAAACCCTACAAATGTGAAGAATGTGGCAAAGCTTTTAATCGCTTCTCAATCCTTAGGAAACATAAGATAATCCACAGTGGAGAAAAACCCTACAAATGTGAAGAATGTGGCAAGGCTTTTAACCACCCATCAACGTGTCATAAACACAAGAGAATTCATAGTGAAGATAAACCCTACAAATGTGAAGAATGTGGAAAAGCTTTTAAGCAGTTATCAAACCTTAATAACCATAAGAGAATTCATACTGGAGAGAAACCCTTCAAATGTGAAGAATGTGGCAAAGCTTTTAACCAGCTATCAACCTTTACTAATCATAAGAGAATTCATACTGAAGAGAAACCCTACAAATGTGAAGAATGTGGGAAAGCTTTTAAGCAGTCATCAACCCTTACCAAACATAAGAGAATTCATAGTGGAGAGAAACCCTTCAAATGTGAAGAATGTGGCAAAGGCCTTTGTGACTCCTCATCCCTTACTATATATAAGAGAATTCATAGTGGAGGAAAATCCTACAAATGTGAAGAATGTGGCAAAGGCTTTTGCAACTCCTCATCCCTTACTACACATGAGGGAATTCATAGTGGGGAAAAACCCTACAAATGTGAAGAATGTGGCAAAGCTTTTAAGCAGCTATTAACCCTCACTAAACATAAGATAATTCATACTGGAGAGAAACCCTACAAATGTGAAGCATGTGGGAAAGCTTTTAAGCAGTCATCAACCCTTACCAAACATAGGAGGATTCATAGTGGAGAGAAACCCTTCAAACGTGAAGAATGTGACAAAGCTTTTAACCAGTTTTCAAACCTAACCACACATAAGAGAATTCATAATGGAGCAAAGTCCTTCAAATGTGAAGAATGTTGCAAAGCTTTTAACCAGTTTTATAAACTTACTGTACATAAGAGAATTCATACTGGAGAGAAACCCTACAAATGTGAAGAATGTGGAAAAGCTTTTAATCACTCCTCAATCCTTGGGAAACATAAGATAATCCATAGTGGGGAAAAACCCTACAAATGTGAAGAGTGTGGCAAAGCTTTTAATCGCTCATCAGTCCTTAGGAAACATAAGGTAATCCACAGTGGAGAAAAACCCTACAAATGTGAAGAATGTGGCAAGGCTTTTAATCACCCATCAACCCTTAGTAAACATAAGAGAATTCATAGTGGAGATAAACCCTACAAATGTGAAGAATGTGGAAAAGCTTTCAAGCAGTTATCAAACCTTAATAGCCATAAGAGAATTCATACTGGAGAGAAGCCCTTCAAATGTGAAACATGTGGCAAAGCTTTTACCCAGCTATCAACCCTTAGGAAACATAAGATAATCCATAGTGGAGAAAAACCCTATAAATGTGAAGAATGTGGGAAAGCTTTTAAGCAATCATCAACCCTTATCAAACATAAGAGAATTCATAGTGGAGAGAAACCGTTCAAATGTGAAGAATGTGGCAAAGGCTTTTGTGATTCCTCATCTCTTATGACACATAAGAGAATTCATAGTGGAGAGAAACCCTTCAAATGTGAAGAATGTGGCAAAGGCCTTTGTGACTCCTCATCTCTTGCGACACACAAGAGAATTCATAGTGGAGAGAAACCCTTCAAATGTGAAGAATGTGGCAAAGGTTTTTGTGACTCCTCATCCCTTACAACACATAAGAGAGTTCATAGTGGAGAAAAACCCTACAAATGTGAAGAATGTGGCAAAGGTTTTTGCAAGTCCTCATCCCTTACTACACATAAGGGAATTCATAGTGGGGAAAAACCCTACAAATGTGAAGAATGTGGCAAAGCTTTTAACCACCTATCAACCCTTACTAGACATAAGATAATTCATAGTGGGGAGAAACCCTACAAATGTGGAGAATGTGAGAAAGCTTTTAACCACCCGTCAACCCTTAGTAAACATAAGAGAATTCATAGTGGAGATAAACCCTACAAATGTGAAGAATGTGGAAAAGGTTTTAAGCAGTTGTCAAACCTTAGTAACCATAAGAGGATTCACACTGGAGAGAAACCCTTCAAATGTGAAGAATGTGGCAAAGCTTTCAACCAGCTAGCAACCCTTACTAAACATAAGAGAATTCATACTGAAGAGAAACCCTACAAATGTGAAGAATGTGGGAATGCTTTTAAGCAGTCATCAACCCTTACCAAACATAAGAGAATTCATAGTGGAGAGAAACCCTTCAGAAGTGAAGAATGTGGCAATGGCTTTTGTGACTCCTCATCTCTTGCGACACACAAGAGAATTCATAGTGGAGAGAAACCCTTGAAATGTGAAGAATGGCAAAAGCTTTTGTGACTCCTCATCCCTTACTACACATAAGAGAATTCATAGTGGATTCAAATGTGAAGAATATGGCAAAGCTTTTAACCACCCATCAACCCTTACTAAACATAACTCATAGTGGAGATACACCCTTCGAATGTGAAGAATGTGGCAAAGCTTTCAACCAGCCATCAAACTTTAGTATACATAAGAGCCTTCATACTGTAGAGAAGGCTTACAAATGTGAAGAATATGGAAAATCTTATTAACTGTTTCTCAAACCTTACTAGACATAAGATAATTCATACTGGAGAGCAACCCTACATATGGGAAGAATGTGGCAAAGCCTTTAACTGGTCCTCAATCCTTATTACACATAAGGCAATTCATACTGCAGAGAAACCCTACAAATGTGAACAGTAAGGAAAGGCTTTGGTGTACTCTTAGCCTTTACTTAAGAATTCATGCTAAAGAGAAACTCTATACAAATCTCAAGAATGTGGCAAAGGCTTTTGTGAATCCTCAGCCAGCCCTTGATAAACATAAAATAACTCATACTGAAGCATGTAGGAAAGCTTTTTACCAGTACTCAACTCTTACTACCATAAGCAACTTCACACTGAAGAGAAATCCTACACTTGTGATGAATGTGGAAAAGTTTTTAACTGGTCCTTAAACCTTACAAAACATGAGATAATGCATAATGAATGGAAACTCTACTAATGGTAGTGTGGCAAAGCCTTTAATGTATTATTAACCTTTACTAAACATAAGGTAATTCATACTGGAGAGAATTCCAACAAATATGAAAAATGTGATGAAGATTTTAACAGGTTCTCAACACTTACTACACACAGTTCATACTGGAGAGAAACCCTACTAGCACGAATAATGTGGCAAAGCCTTTTACGAGTCCTCAGTTCATAGCAGACATAAAATAATTTATATTGGAGAAAAACACTATGAACCCAAAAGATGGGACAATGCTTTTAACAACACGTCAAACTTTTTTTTTTTTTTGATGGAGTCTCACTCTGTCACCCAGGCTGGAGTGCAGTAGCATGTTCTCAGCTCACTGCAAGCTCCGCCTCCCGAGTTCATGCCATTCTCCTGCCTCAGCCTCACGAGTAGCTGGGGCTACAGGCGCCTGCCACCATGCCCGGCTAATTTTTTGCATTTTTTAGAGATGGGGTTTCACCATGTTAGGCAGGATGGTCTCTATCTCCTGACCTCATAATCCACCTGCCTTGGCTTCCCAAAGTCCTGAGATTGCAAGCATGAGCCACTGTACCCAGCCCACCTCAAACTTTTGGAAATATGTTCCCAGACCCCAGAAATGTGAAGAATATGTCAAAGACTTTAAATGGTTGTCAGTCTTGATTGTAGGTAAGATACTTCGTACTGTAGAAAACTACATATGTGAAGAATGTAACAAAACTTTTAGTGCTCACATTTTATTGCACAAGAAAGCATTTATACTTGAGAAAAAAACTGTAGAATTATAAAGAATGTGGAAAAGCCATTGATATCTACTCATATCTTAACATCTAAGAACTCAATAAAAGCATTGTAAGTGTAATTACTGGCAAAATATCTTTCAGAAAATATAAACCGTTAAAGTGAAGAAGAGTATTCATTCTGAAGACAAACATTACAAATGTACAGGGGGTTGTAGTATGATTACTTGTGTCATAGACATTATTGTACAGATTTTGTATTAGAGGAAAACCCTGAAACAGTTTCTCAAACCTTGTTCAACATAAGGGAATTTATATTGGAGAAAAACCTAATAAATGTAATGATTTTGAATGAAGAATTGTTAAAAAATGACAGCAAAAAAAACACCAGAGTTGATAGTAAAATATATTTTCACAGATAGATGCAGTAAATATGAAAAAGACATTTACTTCAAAATTAGGTGTATGTCAACATCAGATATTTCACAGTTGAAATTTCAGCTAAGGCACTGACCCTCCAGACATTACACTAAATCAGAGTGTTGAGTGTAGAAAATTACCCAAAACTAAAGATGTTAGGTAAATTATTTGTAAATAACTTTAAGAAAACAGGAGAGTACAATTGCATTCAAAGTATACTATTTTCAATGAAAAAACTTAGTTTTTTGGGGGGGGGAAATTAGTAATGATACAATTCATCTCACAAATTACTTCATGCTGTATCTTTTATTTTAGTGGTCATAATAAAAATCATAGAAAAATATAAATAATATCCATACATTTCTAAGTCCTGAATAAGTATTTTTAAAAATTTGTTTTTATTTGAACATGTGAACTCTGCCCACAAACACATACAGACTTTGAGTGCTGATTCACATAAAGTTAAATACACACGTTAGTCTAATGATATGCCTTAATTGTAATAGAATCGTAGAGTGTGTTTGTGTGTGTATGAGTTTTACCTGTTTTCAGAAAAAAAGCAATATTAGAACAAAACAAATTAGTAAGGTGTCCAACTCACTAAACTAAAAACCTCAAGAATGCTGAATGCAAATCTGTTTAATTCATTACTGTACACACTATTTTTCCTGTTACTTATAATTTGTTTTTTGTTTTGTAGTATAAGATGTTATTAATTGTGAGCTGGTTAGTAATTCTCATAAAATTTTGTAGGGCACATGAAGTAATTTTTAGATGTAATTTCATAATTAGTATACTTATACTTTTTTAGTTAGAGCATTGTGTTCAATTAGAGAACCTTCTGTAAGCTTTCTATTTAGTTGTTCCTTTTACATTTTAAAATTGACATAAGTAAATTTATTGGCTTATGACGTAAGTCAGTTTATTCAGATAACTACTTGGGAGGCTTCATGAGTCATGAGAATTTTGGGTTTGTCTTTTGTTGTTTTTTCTGTCTGCTGGTGTTTTTTTTTTTTTTTTTGAGACGGTGTCTCACTCTGTCCCCCAGGCTGGAGTGCAGTGGGATGATCTTGGCTCACTGCAACCTTCACCTCTCAAGTTCAAATTCCCCTGTCTCAGCCTTCCCAGTAGCTGCGATTACATGTGCCTGCCATGACACCTGCCTGATTTTTCTGCGTTTAGTTTCATCATGTTGGCCAGGCTTGTCTTGAACTCCTGGGCTCAGGTGATCTGACAGTCTCGGCCTCCCAAAGTGCTGGGATTACAGGTGTGAGCCACCACACCTGGCAAAGATGTTTTGATATATTAATGTAGCAAACAAAAATGACAGTGCTTATGTAACAGATGCTCTGTAATTTCTGCTGGAGTTAGTTTGCAAGTTCAAGTCAGAGATGGAAAATATCAATGGTGAAGAAATAACATTGATTCTTCATGTGGACAGAACGTTTTTTTCCTGGCTGCACAGCTGACACTTGATTGATTTGAAGGTGACTTCAGATTATCTTCAGTTTTTTCGTCTTAGGTGTATTCCAACTATGTATGCATCACAGACCTTCTTTTTCTGTGTTATGGCTACAGTGTTCTCACTTTCATTTTTATGCCATGTCATTTCACATGGTACATTGTAGATTTTGATAAGAAAGTTGTTTTTTGTTTTGTTTTGTTTTTTGAGATGGAGTTTCACTCTTGTTGCCCAGGCTGGAGTGCAGTGGTGATCTCGGGTCACCACAACCTCTGCCTCTTGGGTTTAAGTGATTCTCCTGCCTCAGCCTCTGGAGGAGCTGGGATTACAGGCATGTACCAACACACCCGGCTAATTTTGTATGTTTAGTAGAGATGGGGTTTTTCCATGTTGGTCAGGCTGGTCTCAAACTCCCAGCTGCAGGTTATCTGCCCCTTGGCCTTCCAAAGTGCTGAGATTACAGGCGTGAGCCACTGCTCACGGCCTGAAAGTTGGTATTTTTAATGTACTAAAAGTTGGTTTTAACTGGAGAGTTTGCATATCAGTATAACTTTGACATCAGGTAAAGGCATACATTATCCACAGGGGAGAGAATTAAATCATTTAACATTGTTTTTCTTTGTTTGTAGAAGAAAAATTTTAAAAGATTCTTATACAGAGTGTGCCAAATATAAAATAAATCTTCGAAATTAAATTTTTAACAGTTAATGGTAAGGAATTTTTAATGTTTTGTGATATAGCGCAACTTATGTTTCCATGCAGAATTTTCTGTATTTAAGCGTGAATGTTAAAATTTGCAAAATAATAAAATTACCTCTGTAGATTTTAAATTTGAATAATTTTTGATATTGATATTACAGTTTGAAGGAATTTCTCACTTCTTTTGTATAATCTTTTTATTGGGTGAAGTTTAGCATACAGTTTTTATACTTAGTCACCTAACTGTAGCTAACTCCTTGGCTATTTTCTCTGGAAAACGTGAAGATTATGCCAGTTTTTGAATTAAAAGATTTTCTGTTATTTTGCTCGCAAACTTATTTACTGTGTTCACAGAGTGGCCAGTCATAGGACCACCAGCAATGCCTGCACTTTTACTATCTTTAATTCCATTAGCATCATCACCAGAAACTCCAGGTGTCCCAAACTTAAAGTAAAAGCCCTAAAATACACTGGCTTCTCCCAGGCACTGTGCTGTGTCCAGAACATGATGTTAACTATCAGAGTTTCTATGGTTATAATTGACAAATGACAAAATAGCACAAAACTATATATTGTTAGTACTATTCAGGCAAGTTTATGACAAATAGAGACCATATTTGAACTATTGTTAACTTTCTATAAAGTTTTAAAAATATTATTTTAACTTGATAGAGGAAAAGGGTATTCTTTAAAATATGATATTTTGAAGTATATATACATTGTCAAATGCTTAGTTGTATGTAATAAATGCATTAACTCACAGAATCAACATTTTTGCGGTGGGACCACATGGCATTGTCTTAGTATTTTTCAAAAATACAAATACATTATTATGCACTATAGTCACCATGCTGTACAATAAATCTCTTATTCTTCCTATGCAACTATAGTTATGTATTCTTGGATAGACATTTTTCCAACCCCCCTTTTCTTCTAAATACCTTGGCACCTGGTGGTCACTATTTTACTCTGTACTTCAGTGAGATTAAGTTTTTTAGAATCCATGTGTAAGTGGAATCATAAGATACTAGTCTTTCTGTGACTAGCTTAATTCAACTAATCTCTTCCAGATTAATCCATGTCATCTAAAATAATAGAATTTTTTAAAAGGTAAATAATCCATTTTGTATATATACCATATTGTATTCATTTATGTATTAGATGTTGAACAGTTAATTCTATATTTGGGCTATTGTGAAGAGTGCTGCAAACAACATAGAAGTGCAAGTATTTGTTCATTCTTATTTTATGGTGAATATATATCTAAAAGTGCAATTACTGTATTATATGGTAGATTGATTTTAAATTTTTTTCAGAAATCTCTCGTTTTTTTTTTAATGGCGGTCCTCATTTATGTTCAAACCAATAGTGTGCAGGCATTTTCTTTACATCTTTACCAACGCTCTTTTTCATTTGGTAAGAATTTTTGTAACAGGAGTGATTTGATAGCTCATAGGTATTTTTTGTTGCCTTCCTCTGACAATAATTGACATTGAGCATTTTTTAATATAATCTCTTGGCCATGTCTTTTCTTGAAAAATATTTAAGATTTTTGCTCATAGTTATTTGTTTTTTGTTGTGTAGTCATTTGAGTTTCTTGCATATTTTATATATTATCCCCTTGTCATTCAATAATTTGCAAATACTTTCTCCCATTGTTTAGTTGTCTTGTAATGTTGATTATGTTAGATTCTGTACAGCAGGTTTTTAATTTGAAATAATCTGACTCTTCCATTTTTTCTTTTATTCTCTGGGATTTTGAGGTTAAATTTAAAATGTCATTGCCCAGACCAATGTTGTGAGCCTTTTAGTCTGTATGTTTATAGTAGTTTAGAGTTTCCAGTCTTACATTTAAGTAACTAATTTATTTTGAATTCTGAGATGAGGATCTCATTTTATCGCTTTGAATGTGGATATAAAGTTTCCTCAACACCATTTATTGAAGATACTGCCTTTTCCCTAAGAAACTGTCACCTTTTTAAGTATGTTACTGGTATTTTGATAGAGGTTGCATTATATCTGTAGATCATTATGTGTAATAGAGATAGTTAACAATATTAATGCCAATTCATGAATGAGTAATATTTTCCATTTTTGTGTTATTTAATGTTTTTAGAGTATAATGTAAAGTGTTTCACCTTTTTGGTTGAGTTTATTTCAAAGTGTAGTTACTACAGTTATTGTGGATAAGATTGTTTTTAAATTTCATTTTGATATAGTTGTTAGGGTATAGAAGTCCTACTGACTTTAGGATGTTGCTTTTGTGTTCTGCAAGTTTAATGAATTTGTTTAATAGTTCTGATAGTTTTTAGTAAAGTGTTCAACTTTTCTATACATACGATTATGTCATCTTTGAACAGGATAATTTAAATTCTTTTATTCAGTCTGAATTCGTTTGATTTTATTCTCTAATTTCTCTATCTTGGACATTTTGTACCATGTTTAGTAGGACTGAAGAAAGTGGACATCCTTGTTCTAGCTCATAGAGTGAAAGCTTATAACTTTTCCTGTTTAGTATGTTCTTAGTTGTTTTTTTTTTTTTTTTTTTTTTTTTTTTTTTTGCTATGCATGAGATTTATTGGCTTGAGATGATTTTTCCTATACCTAATTTTTTCAGAGATTTATCATAAAGGGATTTTAAATTATGTCAAACTATTCTACATCTATTTAAATTTTAGAGTTGTGAAATCATAACTAATCCTACATAAATAAAAAAAAGTTTTAAAGACTATTATGAACATCACTGTGCATGCAAATTACAAAATTTGTAGAAAATAAATAATTTTCTGAGTACCCACAACTTCCTAAGATTGAACCAGAAGAAACAGAAGTCTTGAACAGAGCAAAAATGTATAAAATGTATAATGAGATTGAATAAGTAATACAAAACATACCAATCACAAAAAGCCCTGGATGACTGGGTGCAGTGGCCCATGCCTGTAATCCCAACACTCTGGGAGGCCATGGCAGGTGGATCACCTGAGGTCGGGAGTTCAAGACCAGCCTGAAAAACATGGAGAAACCCTGTATCTACTAAAAATACAAAAATTAGGCAGGCGTGGTGGCACATACCTGTAATCCCAACTACTTGGGAGGCTGAGGCAGGAGAATTGGCTCAACCTGGGTGGTGGAGGTTGTGGTCAGCTGAGATCATGCCATTGCACTCCAGCCTGGGCAACAAGAGTGAAACTCTCAGAATAATAATACAATAATAATAATAATGAATAATAATAATAAGCCCTGGATCAGATGAATTCACAGCCAAATCCTACTACATATACAAAGATGAGCTGGTACTATACTGAATGTATTCCAAGAAAATCAAGGTGAGATTCCACCCTAACTCATGTGAAATCGGTATTGTCTTGATACTAGAATCTAGTGAAGACACAACAATAACAAAAGAAAAACACAGGCCAATGTTCCTATGAACATTAAAACAAATTCTCCCTGAATTACCAGCAAGCTGAATTCATGAGTAAATATTTTGCCACAATCGTGAGTTTTATTCTGTATTCAAGAATGTTCCATTATATGCAAGTCAGTAAGTGCAATTTATCTTGTAAAAATAATAGCAAAAAGTTATTAAATAAATAGATGCAGAAAAAGCACTCAAGAAAATCCAATATTTATGGGGCAATGACAAAATATACCTCAAAATAGTAAGAGCCATCTATTACAAATTCTCAACCAACATCATACTGAACAAGCCAATGTGGATGCATTCTTCTTATGAATAGAAGTAAGACCAGAATATCTACTGTAAATATTCCTGTCAACATAGTTCTGAAAGTCCTAGCCAGAGCAGTCTAACAAAAGGCATTTATATAACAATAAAGTCAAATTATTTTCACTGATGACATAATTTTCTACCTAGATTTCACAAAAAGACTTCTAAGCCTAAAAATGACTTCAGCAAAGTCTCAGAATATAAAATCAATATAGACAAATGAGTAGCATTTCACACACCAATAACTTTGAAGCTGAGAACAAAATTGAAAACATGGTTCTGTTTACAATAGACACAAAAAATAATACCTAGAACTACGTTAAATCAAGGAAGTAATATCTCTACAAGGAGAACCACAAAATACTGCTGAAAGAAATTAGAGACAACACAAATATTAACGGAAAAGCATTCCATGCTCATTGAATTGAATAGTCAATATAATTCAAATGTTTGGGCTGACTAAAGCAACCTGCAGATTAAGTGTTATTTCTATCACGCTATCAATGCCATTTTTATAGAAAAAAATACTATTCTAAAATTTATATGGAAGATTAAAAATGCCCAAATAGCCAAGGCAACTTTACACAAAAAGAACCTGGAGGCCCCACATTACCTGAGTTCAAACTGTACTACAAACTACAGTTACCATTATAACATGGTTCTGTTGCAATAATATACATATAGACCCCTGGAACAGAAGAGAGAGCCCTGAAATAAAGGTAGACTTCTACAACCAACTTATTTTTGACAAAGTCAATAGAAATAGATGAATGGGAATTAACTCGCTGTTCAATAAATGGTACCAAGAAAATTGGTTAGTCATGTGCAGAAGAAGAAAACTGGACCCCTACCTCTTACCATATAAAAAACATGAATAAAGATAGGTTAGTAACTGTGAGACTTCAAGCTATAGAAATCCTAGATGAACACCTAGAAATTATTCTAGATACTGGCTCCTAAATAAAATTTATGACTAACATTTTAAAAGTGAATGCAACACAAAAATAAAAAATTCCATCTAATTAAAGAGCTTCTACATAGCAAAAGAAACCATTAGCCAAGTAAACAGACAACCTGCATTATGGAATTAAATATTTGTAAACTGCATACAAAAAAGATTAATATACAGAATTTATGAGAAATTTAATAAGCAAAAAAGGAGACAAATAGGCACTTCTCAAAGGAAGACCTAAGAGCTGGCAATAAACATGCAAAAAGTTGCTCAATATTCATAATCATCAGAGTCACGTACATCAAAATGACAGTGTGGTGCCATTTTACACCAGTTAAAATTGCTAGTATTAAAAAGTGAAAAAACAGATGTTGTAGTTTTGAAGAAAAGGAAATTTTTATACACTTGGTGAGAATGCAAATTAATTCAGCTCCTGTGGAAAGCAGTTTGGAGATTTCTCAAAGAACTAAAAATAAAATTGCTTTTTGACCCATCAACCTTATCAGTGGGTATATAGCCAAAGGAGAATAAATTATTTTGCCAAGAAGATACTAAATAATCACTTGTTTATTGAAGCACTATTTACAAAAACAAAGACATATAATTAAACGAGGTACTTAGGAATCTTAGATTGGATAAGAAAGATACTAAACAATCACTTGTTTATTGAAGCACTATTTACAAAAACAAAGACATATAATTAAACGAGGTACTTAGGAATCTTAGATTGGATAAGAATAATGAGGTACTTATACACCGTGCAATACTATACACCCACAGAAAATAATAAATAATTTTTTTTGTGCAGCAACATGTATATAGCAGAAGGCCATATTCTAAGCTAATTAACACAAATCAGAAAAACAAATACCACATGTTTTTACTTATATGTGGGAGCTAAACATTGGGTGCACATGGAAAAAGATGGAAACAGTAAACACTGGGAATTTTAAAAAGAAAAAAGGAAGGGAGACAAGTATTGAGAAACTATCGGATCTGATGTATGCTGCTTGGGAAATGGGATTATTAAGTGCCCAAGCCTCAACATCATGCAATTTACCAATGTTACAAATCTGCATATGTACCTTCTGAATTTAAAATAAAAATAATTAAATCCTTTGTGGTATAATGACATGTTAGATTTCTCCAATTCTGGGTTAACAGTTGTAATTAGTGGTGAAAGAATTATTTACTCCTTAAGGCATAGGAATGAATGTTTGTTTACCAGGACTCTTTGCATTCTATAAGCTGCTATCTCTGAAAACTCTTGACCTATAGCCCGAGAAGTGTTTTTATCCCTAAATATGCAGCTAAAACAAATGACTCTACATCTTTATCATTTATTATCTGTACAGTAGACTATAGAGTTAATTTGTAACTCTACTCTTGGGGTAAAATGGTATGTTTAATCCCTTTTTTTCCAGAATGAACCATTTTTGAAAATGTGAGGCTGTGAAAATCCTGCTAAATTGCTGCATTAGGAAAAGGAAATATTTTTAAAAAACGCATAAAAGTCTTACTGCCATGGCTCAATAATGATGAAACAGACAGTGTGGGTTATTCGAGACCTACATTGCTGCAAATGCTCATTCCATCACAATCATTCTGGTAGAAAAAGGAACAATGGGTTAAGAAGGTTTAGAATACTTTTCTGATTCAATTGCAGTGTTAGATTTCTGTTTTTATTTGCTATATAGAAGTCTGTACTTCAACAAAAGATGCCATGAATTTCAAGTTAATATGCTTACACATATATTCTCTGTAGAAGGGTACTAATGTGTTTGAATCGAAATGCAGCATTTGTGGCCAGGCACAATGGCTCCTGCGTGTAATCTCAGCACTTTGGGAGGCTAAGGTGGGCGAATCACCTGAGGTCAATAAGATCAGACTGGCCAACATGGTGAAGCCCCATCTCTACTAAAAATACAAAATTAGCTTGGCATGGTTGTGCACACCTGTAATCCCACCTACTCGAGAGTTTAAGGCAGGAGAATCGCTTGAACCCAGGAGGCAGAGGTTGCAGTGAGCCAAGATTGCACCATTGCACTCCAGCCTGGGTGACAAGAGTGACTCCATCTCAACAACAACAACAAAAATGTAGCACAAGGCCTTTCTTGTGCTGCTCTGTTTGTGTGAAATAGGAAGGCAGAAAGTAAAGCAGAGTCAATCATGATATTTCTAGTTTCTACAGTGACAGCATCTGAAATCTAGTGTTAAGTCAACTAGAAATAATGGTAGTATTTACAAACTGAGAAAAAACAATTCTTTATATTTTTAGTTTATTTTTTATAGCTTATAAAATGTAGTTTCTGAATTATTAAGTTAAACAACTTGAACATGCAGATACATAAAATTTCATCTGGATGATAGTATTAATATTTTAATAGCTTATGATTTTGAGTTATAATTGCCTCACTTGGTTTACCTGAAAGCAGTAGTTTATTTTCTAAGTATAAATAGAGAATAGGCTTTCCATAATCCTAAGTATAGAGATCCTTTAAGATTAATACTATGATTATATCTGAATAAAATTTATAGATTTCAAGTAACAGAAATTTTGATTTTTTAATAGATGTGAAAAAGCAATGAAAATAATTTGTTAAAGTGAGTTTTTTAAAAAAACTTCACGTGTTCAGTAAATAACATTTGAAACCACATTGTGACTGACCAGTAATTCCAATCTATTTTATTTTAGTCACTGAGAAAACTTAATTATTCAACAAAGGCATTTTTATATTAGTGGTTTTGAAACTTTCAGAAACTAGATCACTCAATGGATAATGATGTGTATGCAGACTACAAATATTCTATATAATGAGGCTCATTTTACCTTTTAATATAAAAATTCAATATATTTTAAAAATAAAATTATTGCCTTTTTAAGTCAGAAGAGGGATGCCATTGTTAGAATTAATCTACCAAAGTATTTGTTTTAGACTTAATAATAACTACTTTAAACTGAAAATCAAGTTCTACATACTAGCTAAGGGTTAAAAAATGGTATTTAAATTTCTCTTTATTTCTACTAAATTAGAAAATTTAAAGCCGAAATGCGAAGTCAGGAATGAAAACAAGCATTGGATTAGAGTGTGTTGGGCATAATAGTTAAGACTGAAACTCAGTATCAGGTGGTTCCTGATTGCGTCCCAGGTCAGCCAATTATGGGCTGTATGACCTGAATAGTTTTATGTCCTGTCTGTGCTTGACTCCTCAGCTGTACACCGAGGATAATACTGCCAAAATCCTAGGGTTTTGGTAAAATGGAAGCAATTAATGCAAATAAAGGTGCCAGAAGAGTACACAGCACATAGCAAGTGTATGGACAATTTATAAGCTCTTATTTGTTGATTCTGTTAGATCATGATAAATGCTAATCCTGAAAACAAGGTGGCCACATTAGTAGTTTGTAACCCGTTTTCATTCTTATTCAGTCTGTGGTAAAATAGAGGTTGGCAAATTCCCATATATTCATATATGACATGGGTATAAATATGAAAAGATTTCTTATTGAGTACTATTCACACTCCAGTAACACTAGACAAATAAGTATTTAAATACTGGATGTTTGTCAATTTTAAAATTAGAGAAGGAGGCAAACTCTTTTTTCATCTATTGAATAAATTCTTTATGTTCATTTGTTAAATTTAAATGTAGTTTAAAAATATAAATTCAAATAACTTTTCTTCTCTAACAAGTGAAGGAAATTATTTATTTAGATATTTAGAGAATTTTAAAGAGTTGCTTTAGAGTCTTTTAAAGTATTATATTGTTTTGAACATAAAAAATCAACATTTGATTCCTGAGTGTTGGGTTCAGACTATTCATGATATTAAAAGTTTACTTACCTACATCACGAAATGAGCAAGCCAGTTGAAATGAAAATATATATGTGTATGTTTCCTGGAATTTTAAGAGGAAAAAACATTTTTTCTCTAGTCTAATTTCTTAAAGTTTTTCTCTCTCTCTTTTTTTTTAATTACTAGTATTTTAGATTGACAAATTAAAGATGCATACATTTATGGGATACAATGGGATGTTTTAATATAGGTATATAATATGAAATAAGCCATATTAAATAACATTTATCAGCTCACTTAGCAATCATTTTTTGTGGTGAGACATTTGAAATTTACTCACGGTTATTTTGAAATATATAATACAGTACAGTTTACTAGAGTCATGCTGCTGTGTAATAGATCTCAAAACTTATTTTCCCTATTTGAAACCTTGTACCCTTTGATCAACAACTTCTTATTTTCTTCCCACCACTCCCAGCCTCTAATAACCACTATTCCACTTTCTACTTTTTTGAGTTAAACTTTGTTAGATTCTACATATACATGAGATCATGCAGTATTTGTCTTTCTTTGTCAGGTTTATTCCGTCTAGCATGGTGTCCTCCAAATTTATCTATATTGTTTTAAATAGTAAGATTTACCCCTTTTTAAGACTAAATAGTATTCCATTGTGTATCTATACCACATTTAAGAAAATTAATTTAGATATATTAATGTATTCATCTATTGGTTTGAAACAATCGTTTCTTATTTAGGGATTTTTTTTTGTCAAAGCAGGTGTGTCTCAGATTACTAGAAGTGAAACCTCATGCCTTGGAATTGCCAGATAAACATTCCTTGGCCTTTGTTGTATGCATCAAAAGGATTGATGGCGTCAGTTTACTGGTGCAGAGAACCATTGCAAGTCTTCGCCTAAAGAAAATTTTTAGAGGTGTGTTTGTAAAAGTCACCCCCACCCAGAACCTAAAAATCTGCTTATAGTGGAAGCTTATATAGTGGGACCTTATGGGACCTGGGGATTTCCAAATCTGAAGTCTGTCCAGGATCTCATTTTGAAACGTGGACAAGCCAAGGTCAAGAATAAGACCATCCTTCTGACAGACAACACAGTGATTGAGGAGCATCTGGGGAAGTTTGGTGTCATTTGCTTGGAAGACTAGTAATGAAATTGCCTTTCCAAAGAAGCATTTCCAGGAGATCTCATGGTTCTTGTGCCCTTTCCACCTCTCAGTGGCCTGTCATGCTACCAAAAATAGAACAGGCTTCCTCAAGGAAATGGGCACACCTGGGTATCGAGGTGAACACATCAAGCAGCTTACCCGTCAGCTGAACTAGACCCATTTGCCAAAACTGCAGTGAATTTTTATCAATGAAATGGAAGCATGTTTTTGGCTTTTTGGAGAATTTGTATCAAGTATATTCAGAGAAGATTATTTTCCAGTTTATCTTCAAAAACTGGAAAGGAAGGGTCAAAGAAAAGACAGTAGCTTATATTCACGGCAAGTAACTCTCATCACAGTCCAGTTCCAAGGAAAATTCTAGAGTTTTCCACATTGGCTGCCACCTTATCTGAAAGCAGCATATTCTATGGAGGAAGGAGTCCTGCTTTGTTCCATCTTCTATTCTAGGGTTTAATGTTGGTAAATGAGTAACTCTAACATTTGTACAAGCTCCCTAAGACTCCTGCAGCAATCAACCAAGCACAGGGACGTAATTGAATCTGGAGATTCCTGGGGACTTGTTTTGAAAAATACATGACATACATATAGGAAGAAAGACACAAAAGTAAATATTCATTTGTCTCTGCTGTAAGTCTATGTTCTAACTTTTCAGTGATGGCTTTGAGAGCTCTCAGACTTGACTGGCTCTAAGTGTATCTGGTGACTTTTGTATTCTAACCTGAAACTGGTTTAGTACTTTTTCCTAAAAGCTCAAGATTTGAGAATGGGGACTCCTTCACCAGAAAAACATGTATAAACTCAAAATGTTGCTTGCAGTTCTATGGTGTTTAGACCTTTCTCAATTACCTGTGCTCTTTACCGGTTTTGTTTGTTTTGTTTTTTGTTTTTGTCTTTGTTTTGAGATGGAGTCTCACTCTGTGCAGTGCAGTGGCATGATCTCAGCTCACTGCAGCCTCCACCTTGTGAGTTAAAGTGATTCTCCTGCCTCAGCCTCCCAAGTAGCTGGGATTACAGGCATGTGCCATCATGACTGGATAATTTTTGTATTTTTAGTAGAGATGGAGACAGGGTTTTCACCATGTTGGCCAGGCTAGTCTCGAACTCCTGACCCCAAGTGATCTACCCACCTCTGCCTCCCAAAGTGCTGGGATTACAGGTGTGAGCAACCGCACCTGGCCCTTGTGTACCTTATGTGAGGAAGTCCTGCTCTTAATCAGTATATGTCATGCAGACCCTGATCTTGCTACTCTTGTTCCATGTCCTGTAGAAGACCAAAGTTTACCAAGATAGCTTTTTCCCTTCATGTTGGCAGACAGTGTTGCCCCCTGCACCATCTATAACTCAGAAATGCCCACTATTTCTCCCCCTGGGCTTCAGGATAGAATTATCTGGTTTTTCTGATGATCAGCACTCTCCCTTAAAACACAAATCAGGAAGGAATTAACAATTTTCTTTGTTTGGCATAAATGAAATTAGCACTGATTGGCTTTGTAGGCCCCAGACAGGCAGGCAGCTTAATTTGTTCCTTGCATATTCTAGTTTCCAGAAGTATTACCCCTTGTCCTGCTGGTAATGACATAGTAGCTAGCAGACCAGCAACTGGGTATCTGGGGATTTTAACCCTGAAAACAGTGGGTTTGATAGTGCTTGTGTTTTTCATCAGTGTCCACCCCAAGTGGGTCTGAAGTTCCTGCTACTGTCTTCACTTAGTTACCCCCCACTTGCCATCTGAGCAATTGGTGAGGATGTGCCAGGCCTAGGTTAAACTTGGAAACATGCTTGACCATTCTATTCCCTGCTCCTTTCAGATCAGTTTGGCTGCAATTTTGACACCTGGGACCCTCAAGCATAGCTGGGAAATCAAGTTAGGGGTATAACTGCCTTAAAATATGCCCACTTATGAGGTAATTAGATTGATTCTCTCCAGAGGTAACCTGCCAAGAAGAGATGCTATAGATGTTACTCTTATACTGTAAAACATTGTGAAATCAGATTACTTTAAAATGATGTATTACAAACTTATGGAAAAAGCAGGTATGACTATGGAAGCCCAAGGCTTATATCCCAGCTGTCTTACACTAAATATGGGTACAGTGTTTCCACTCTTGTCTAAAAATGGGAGCTAATACCCTCCAACCTGTTTGCCTGACATGGTGGTTAAAAGGATTAAGCAAAACAATAGTTTGTAATTTATTCTGTCAGAGCAAACTGATGGTAAATAAAAGGAATAAGTTGACTAAAAATAACTTTTTTTTAAAAATAAGAAAAACCATAAAACAGGTTTGTAATTTATAATTGTAAACAAATAAAAGATATTATGAAAATCAAATTCACATCTTTGAATGGCTTGGCATAATAGCCATGTTTTTTTAAATGGCTAGATTACTGACAAAAAGCAAAGAAAATATTTTGGTTTTGCTCAATCATTAAGTTTTTGACCTTCTAAATCTAAAATACTGCCAAAAGGATTTGAAGGGAATATTTTTTAGGTGGCTTCTTAGGGTTTCCAATGCAATACAAGAAGAATTTTGATAGGCCAAAAAAAATGCATTCTACATACACAAATTTCTCTTCTCTGATTGGTTTAACATTGAAAATTGAAGGTTGAAAATTTAGTGTCTCAGTATAGAGTAAAAATATTTATTTTTCAGTCAAGCAAATAATTCTGTAAAACTAATGGGTAACAGATACCTTTAGCTGACCAAAATAAATAAATAAATAAATAAATAAATAAATAGTATGACTATATTCAGTAAGTATCTAGCCATGCAATTGGCAGCCCAATTAAATTCAACCCCCAATATGTGCAGGTGAAAAGCATTTATGTGCAATGTGCTGCACCTCCAGTTAGCACTTTCTTCTACCTGTCTACAGAGATACCAATTATCCCTAAGTAACTCAGAGTAAATACTGGGAACTGAGAATGCTGTGTGCAGAGTGATTGCTGGGAATATGGTTAATGCATTTCTTCCATATTAAAAAAAATCATGAATCCTCAAAAAGGCTTTTAGTAAAATACTTTATTTCTAGTGCTCAATTTGGATTCATGGAAAATTTAATATTCCGGGTAAGTCAGAGACACTTAAATGTCAACCAAATTTTATAAAACATATTTGAATGAGATCAAGTCTTTGGTGAGAATTTTATTAGTTAATTTAGAGAAAAATTAAAAACCAATACTTTGGGCCAAATAACAGTGTTTGGCATAGGAGTACCACCCAAACAAATGCTCTTCATCATCATTATCGTTAAAGTAGCAGTAGCACCACATGCTTTCTGGAACCAGCTGGCCTGTTTTTCACTTGTGTAAAGTGGTGAATGCACTGAAATAGTGAAGGAGGGTAATATAAATTGAATTCTTCTGTGAAATACAATTTTTAATAAGAAGCATTTGTTGTAGAACTATAGATGAGTTCTACATGTATAGTTCTACAAATATAGATATTTGTATGAAGTTATATTTTTACTTTTAGTAACAGAATAACTTCATTCACAATATTCTCTTTTTCTGCTGTGTATTTGCTAGCTTTGGGTCAAATATTACCTGAGCTCAATAATGAATATTTATTTCACCACAAACATTTTATTACTGACAAATTTTAATATTTTGTTTAACATACATTAGCTTTTGGTGAAAAAAATTGTTTTTTAGTGTGTTGTTTATTGCTGAGAAGTGTCCATTCTGCCAAGAAGCTGCAATTGTCAGCTCTACCCACATTGACTAATACTGAGTGAAGTGATTGTGTGGATAAGAAGCAAATGAGTCTTTTCTGTATCTCCTTTATTTATTGACTGAAGAAAGAGGAGGATGCAGATATAAAACGAAAGAAGATATCCCAAAAATATCATGAAGAAGTCATCTTAACCAGAAAAAAAAGTAGGGGATGGTTATGTCAGCAGAAAAAAATTATTTTGCTAAGCCTCTGAAATATTAGTATACAACCTGCATTGCTTTAACAGATATATTATTTCTTCAGTTTTGATTCTTCAGGATATGATTTAATTCCCTGGTGAATCAAAACTGAGAGGAGAATAACTTATTTGTTAAAGTAAGAGTTGTAAAGAAGATCCATTACTTTTGACCAATATCTCCTCCACCCCCAACTCCAGGCAATCATCATTCTACTTTCTGCCTTTATGAATTTTTTTACACTCTACATAGAAATGAGATCATATGATATTTTTTTTTCTGTGCTGACTCATTTCATGTAGCACAATATTTCCCAGGTTCATCAGTGTTGTTGCAAATAACAACTTCCTAGCATCCCATTGTGTAAATATACCACATTTTCTTTATCCATTCACCTGTTGATGGATACTTGATTTTTATCTTAGCTATTGTGAGTAATCCACTTCCTTCTCTTTCATTTGTGTTTATCTTTTTTCCTACCCTTTTTTATTTCCAGGAATAGTTTAATTTTAAAATATAAATTATAATTGTTAAATACCTTGATTTTGATGCCTTCTTTTTGGTTAATATTATGATGGATTGAAAAATAAGTTTAAAAAAATACTTGGATTAAGGCCATTACTTCATTAGTAACATAATTGGAGACAAAACAGTAAGGAAAATCAATATTGATTAGTGAAATAATAATTAGCCCTGGTAGTTATTTTCTCTTCTACCTAACATGAAAGCTGCCTCTTTGTTTCATTTCTCCCAGTGGTGAGAAAGAGGCTTCTGATCAAATTGGTCAGCATAGAATTTTGTAAAATTTACTCTTTTGATCTGAAAATTAAACTAATCTATTACCAGTAAAGTTCCTGTGTTTTTTTTTTTGTTGTTGTTGTTTGTTTGTTTTTTAAATTTGAGATAGAGTGTCGCTCTGTCACCTAGGCTGGAGTGCAATGGCACAATCTTGGCTCACTGCAACCTCGGCCTCCTGGGTTCAAGTGATTCTCCTGCATCAGCCTCCCTAGTAGCTGTGATTACAGGTGTGAGCCACCACGCCCAGGTAAATTTTTTTTTTTTTGTATTTTTAGTAGAGACAGGGTTTCACCATGTTAGCCAGGCTGGTCTCTAACTCCTGACCTCAGGTGATCCGCCCACTTCAGCCTCCCGAAGTGCTGGGATTACAGGAGCCACCACGCCTGGCTGATTTTTTAATATGTATTGTTTTACTCTATTCTGTTTAAATTCTTCAGAAAAACTAAGCTGACAAAGCATGCATTTAAATTTTTTGGAATTAAAATTACTTAAAAACATTTTTTATAGAAACTAAAACTAAAAATAATTTTAGATTCTTAGAAAACATCTCTCAAATGTTACCTTCCTCTGACAGTAGATATCTATTTTTCTATATTGCTATGAAACAGCTTTGTCTGTTTTCTGTGGCCAACTCCATCATTTCTATTCTATTTTGTTGTACAGTATTTATGTTATGAATTTTACATTTAAAAGTTATAGTCCATGGAATGTCATTTTCAAACAGTTGACAAACCTTTTTCCATGTAAAACTATCTGCTTAATTAACACTTTATTTTCACTCTTCAAAGTCATTTCAATTGGATGAAAAGCAAAGGGAAAGTTAGATGAGTGTGCTGAGCTGGTCCTCTCTAGTGTCCATCTATTCAAATTCACACAGGTAATCTTCTAATGAAAGAGGATGCACTTCAACAGCAATGTGGAACACATGTGAAAAAAGAGAAAACACTGCCTTTCAAGAAAACGAGTTAATTGTTCTTATTCTGTGTGTGTGTTGATTGTAAAGTTGAGAATAAAGACTAAAGTGAGAGAGAGAGAGAGAGAGAGAGAGAGAGAGAATACATTAGTAGTGCAATGCAATGCAGATCCTATGCAACCTTCTTGTTTGTCAAACATACCCTGAATGGTTTTAAGTATTATGTTGCTGTATCCCTCACTTATTGGACTCTGATGATCATTTTCTACTTTAACAATTTAAATATGCACTACACATCATCCAGAGTCTTGTCCTTGATGCTTAAGTGCTCAGACATAAAGCTATTGAAAATATTATTGGTAAAAGATGTAGTTTTATTTATTTTGCTACAGAGCATTTGATGCTTGTAAGCTTAATTCCCTTGAACCTTTGAAAACATGGTTCAGTTTTTCCTTCATTTGGAAAGCCAAATTTAGTTAGGAGTAATAAAACAATAAACCTGAATATAAATCATATTGGAATTGAACCCAAATTATTAAATATTACATTTGATAAATGAATTTGTGTCAGAAATGTTTTTAAAATTTTGAATAGAAAGTGTGATAAAGCTTAAAATTGAGAAATACACATGCTTTTATGACAAATCATTTTCTGATTATTTAAAGTTTCAATTTTGCAGTGTTATATAGTAGACTTCAGTACAAGTTGGTTGTGTTTAAAATGTGAATACTAACATATCAGAGAAAAAATGTTAATAATAAAAAATACAAAACAAAGCGTGATTAGAATGATGGTCGTTGGAGACCTTGGAGTTTTTTGTTGTTGTTGTTGTGTTTTTAGTTAAAAATATTTAAATGAGAGAAACACAACAAAGGCGATGCAGCATAGAGTAATTTGTTGCAAAGGAGGAAGACTATTTTAAAAGTTAGGTGCAGAATAGCCAGTACATTCTGAGAGAAAAAGAATTCATGGCAGACGGTTTATAAGAATGAGACAGCAGATGTGTGGTATTATTTCTGAGGGCTCTGTTATGTTCCATTGGTCTATATCTCTGTTTTGGTACCAGTACCATGGTGTTTTGGTTACTGTAGCCTTATAGTATAGTTTGAAGTCAGGTAGCATGATGCCTCCAGCTTTGTTCTTTTGGCTTAGGATTGTCTTGGCAATGCAGGCTCTTTTTTGGTCCCATATGAACTTTAAAGTAGTTTTTTCCAATTCTGTGAAGAAAGTCATTGGTAGTTTGATGGGGATGGCACTGAATCTATAAACTACTTTGGGCAGTATGGTCATTTTCACGACATTGATTCTTCATATCGTGAAAACATAGAATGTTTTTCCATTTGTTTGTGTCCTCTTTTATTTTGTTAAGCAATGGTTTGTAGTTCTCCTTGAAGAGGTCCTTCACATCCCTTATAAGTTGAATTCCTAGGTATTTTATTCTCTTTGAGGCAATTGTGAATGGGAGTTCACTCATGATTTGGCTCTCTGTTTGTCTGTTATAGTGTGTAGGAATTCTTGTGATTTTTGCACACTGATTTTGTATCCTGAGACTTTGCTGAAGTTACTTATCAGCTTAAGGAGATTTTGGGCTACTACCATCTGATCTTTGACAAACCTGATAAAAACAAGCAATGGGGAAAGGATTCCCTATTTAATCAATGGTGCTGGGAAAACTGACTAGCCATATGTAGAAAGCTGAAACTTGAGCCCTTCCTTACACCTTATACAAAAATTAATTCAAGATGGAGTAAAGACTTAAATGTTAGACTTAAAACCATAAAAACCCTAGAAGAAAACCTAGGCAATACCATTCAGGACATAGGCATGGGCAAAGACTTCATGACTAAAACACCAAAAGCAATGGCAACAAAAGCCAAAATTGACAAATGGGATCTAATTAAACTAAAGAGCTTCTGCACAGTGAAAGAAACTACCATCTGAGTGAACAGGCAACCTACAAAATGGGAGAAAATTTTTACAATCAACCCATCTGACAAAGGGCTAATATTCAGAATCTACAAAGAACTTAAACAAGTTTACAAGAAAAAAATCAAACAACCCCATCAAAAAGTGGGCAAAGAATATGAACAGACACTTCTCAAAAGAAGACATTTATGTAGCCAACAGACACATGAAAAAATGCTCATCATCACTGGTCATCAGAGAAATGCAAATCAAAACCACAACCAGATACCATCTCACACCAGTTAGAATAGGATCATTAAAAAGTCAGGAAACAATAGGTGCTGGAAAGGATGTGGAGAAATAGGAACACTTTTACACTGTTGATGGGACTGTAAACTAGTTCAACCATTGTGGAAGACAGTGTGGTGATTCCTCAAGGATCTAGAACTAGAAATACCATTTGACCTGGTTATCCCATTACTGGGTATATACCCAAAGGATTATAAATCATGCTGCTATAAAGACATATGCACATGTATGTTTATTGCGGCACTATTCACAATAGCAAAGACTTGGAACCAACCCAAATGTCCATCAATGACAGACTGGATTAAGAAAATGGGGCACATATACACCATGGAATACTATGCAGCCATAAAAATTGATGAGTTCTTATCCTTTGTAGGGACATGGGTGAAGCTGGAAGCCATCATTCTGAGCAAACTATGGCAAGGACAGAAAACCAAACACCGCATGTTCTCACTCACAGGTGGAACTGAACAATGAGAACATTTGGACATAGGGTGGGGAACATCACACATCGGGGCCTGTCGTGGGGTGTGGGGATGGGGGAGGGATAGCATTAGGAGATATACCTAATGTAAATGATGCATTAATGGGTGCAACACACCAACATGGCACATGTAGACATATGTAACCTGCATGTTGTGTACATGTACCCTAGAACTTAAAGTATAATAAAAAAAATAAATTATGGTAATGTTCACACACACAAAAAATGAGACAGCAAAAATTGTAACTAGGGAGACTCCATGGGAGTCTTATATAATTATTAGGAGATGGGAAGAGGTGTTACTAGTAAGCATGTTCTGGGTTGTCCTCTTGGTGCACATACACAGTGGGTGTACATGCTTGTTCATATGTCATATGCCTCATTAGCATCTTAAATCTCCACTCACGAGTGTGTTTTACACTATTATAATAAGTAAATGGTCAGTATGTTGACAGGTAAAATCAAAGTTTGCATGCTGTCTACAGGGAAAATTTCCTACTGGAGGTAGCTTTGCTTAAATCAGCTGGAATACAATGCAAATACTTTGGCTTATTGTGTTGATGATATGCAGTCACCATGCAATCACCATGGTTGCTGCATCCTGAGGACGTGGTGACTTTCTTGACCACCTATCCTGCCTCAATAGTACTTGTCTTGATTTATTTCCAACGATCAACTCTGGACTAATACTAAACTGTTTCATCAATATTGTCAGCAGTGGGAAAATCAAAATTCTTAAACATATTTGAGCTTGATTAGTGTCATTAGCTGTATCCCCAGAATAAATTATTTTACAGCCTTAGAGCTTCAATATTTATTATTAATCAAAGTACTACTTCCTCCAGGGCTGATTTAATTCATACATGGTGGCTATAAGTATTTTTCACTGAATGTCTTTTCTAAATATATTATAGTAATTATTTAAGAATAAAAATAAAACAACTCATGTTTCAAATATATTATAATCAATGTGTTATGTTTTGTCATATTTAATGTATTTATAATTTCTAAAATATGCCAAATAAAAATTTTATTATTTTTTTCCAGAATAACAGACTAAGGGTTTCTAAATCATGATTTTGCTTACTTTTGCATATGGTTTTGACTGCTACCATTGAATTTAGGTTGAATTTTAAATGCACTGTTTAGCTTGTGTGGTTTTTGGTTCATTTGTGAAAGCAAATATAATAGACTTCGACTAACTTGGCTTCATTTCTTCTCTCTTGCTCTTATTACATCTCGGGCTTTAAAAATGACTAGGATTCAAAGAAGGTTGGTTTTGAATCAAGCAACAGAAAAATCCCAGAAAAGACTGAGGGAAATAGCTACCGGACATTGCCTTTCAGTGAGATTTATGCATGAAACAGAGTTCAATGAAATTCATAATATTATTCCAAGTTTGTTAAATTTAGAAACTGACTACTTACAACATATTGGGACACTTGTCTTAGTTTGTCTATGACACCCCTAGCTTGGGGAACTGGACATTACAGAAAAGGATATTGCTACTATAATAAGATTGGGAATAAATACTTACATGTTTGTAAACATTTCTCTTAATAATCCTTAGACACGTGTCATTCTTGTTCAGTCATGTTGGCACAACTGTTTATGATTCCAGAGACTGCTTCCCACCAAATTCAAGCCATGGTGTTTTCAGCTTTTTATGTTTTTTTTTTTTTTTTTTTTTTCTTTTACCCAGTATGCTTCACAGTTGACATCATTATGTTGGGGTTCCCCAGGCAATCCCTGAGACTTAGGCCGAGGCGGGCAGATCACGAGGTCAGGAGATGGAGACCATCCTGGCTAACACGGTGAAACCCCGTCTCTACTAAAAATACATTAAAAAAAAAAAATTAGCCGGTCGTGGTGGCACGCGCCTATAGTCCAGCTACTTGGAAAGCAAGGGAATCACTTGAACCCAGCAGACAGAGGTTGCAGTGAGTAGAGATTGCGCCACTGCATTCCAGCCTGGGCGACAGAGCGGAACTCCGTCTCAAAAACAAAAACACACACACACACACAAACAACAACAACAACAAAAAAAAAACAAAACAAAAAAATTTACCAAACGTCATCAACAATTTAATAGGCCAGTGGGATTTCAAGAAAATAGATTCGTTTACCCATTATCAATCAATATTAGCTAAAACTAGAAAATTTTAAACACACCATACACAAAATAAAATCAGTCAACTAGCTCCAGACTTAATCTGATTAAAACAAGACTTCTCAGTACTTGAAAACACCAAATTATTGATTAAAAATATTCATTATTGATTAAAAATATTCATTTCTGTGTAACTGCACTGTGCTGTGGTGCACAAATACAACAAATTTTCTTCCTTCTAAATGCGACCATTCTTGGCTTTGTGTTCACCTAGGCACTGCAAACTCAACTGGCTTTAGTCACGCTAATATATTTAAGTTCATATATCAATTGAGAAAACAAAGGGACCTCAAGTTTTTGATTCAACTATCATGGTGTTCTCAACGTGGTGTAATTTTGTATTTATAAAGTATTTTCACCTGAATTTAATAATTGGAATTTTTAAAACTTTTGGTATCTTTCAGATATGTTTTCTCATAATACTCAAGACCTCTTGAGAAAAAAGCGCATAGAAGCATCATTCCAAAAATTGATATTGGATAGATATGGGAGCTGTGGCCCTCAGAATTTACACTTAAGAGTGGGGAAGTGAGGGTAAGTATGGCAGTCACAACAGATGTTGTGATGGACATACAAAATGTAGCACTACTACCTGTAACAAAAACGTCACTGCTATAAGAGGTCAAAAACAAAAAACTCCATCTATGTCAGTTGCTTTTTCTAATCCATGTGTTTCTGCAACTAAATGTCAACATCAATTTTTGAAACATACCTTTTCTTTGAAAGAAAATTTGGAAAATCTGAATAGTGACTTAGTCCACGTTTCAAATAATCTTATAAACCAGTTAAAACATAGAATTGGAGTAAATGTTCAGTCAAATATTTCTGAAAAGAAAAGATTTAAAAATGAAGAGGTGATTTCTAAATATGATCAATTTGATGGGTCCTTTGTTAAAAGTTTGTTTTACCAACAAATAACACCTCATTCTGCTTGCGATCGATATAGAAAGGTCTTCATTCATTCATCATTGATTAATCAAGTCAGGAAATAGATAATTTGGGAAAATATCACACATATGATAAAACTTTGACAGCCTTTAGGCAGGTCTCTACCAGTATATTTGTATTGCAGAGAAAAATCAGTGCAATAAATCTGATACAACATAAGCCAAGGCATAAGCCCCAGAAGACGTCAGAAAACTCATTTTCTACAGAACCATTACAAATGTAAAACATGTGAGAAAGTCTTTCATGAATGCACCAACCATATCCATCGGAGTATCCATATTCAAGAGAAGTCTGCCAAATGTAACAAGTGTGTAGAAACTTTTATGCAGTCATCAAAACATACTCAGCCTCAGAAAATCCATGTTGGAGAAAAGTCACACAGATATAATAATGGTGAGAAAATCCTTAGTAAATTGTCAAGTCTAAGAAACTATAAGATAATCCATAATGAAGAGAAACCTTACAAATGTAAAGAATGTGACAAAGCCTTTAACCATCGTTCACACCTTACTCAACATCAAATAATTCATACTGGAGAGAAACCATACAAATGTAAAGAATGTGACAAAGCCTTCAATTGTAGTTCACATTTTACTATACATCAGAGAATTCACACTGGAGAAAAACTTTACAAATGTAAAGCATGTACCAAATATTTTACTTATTCTTCAAATCTTGTGCATCAGAGAATTCATATTGGAGAGAAACCTTACAAATGTAAAGAATGTGGTAAATCATTTAAAGTGTCTTCAGCCCTTACTCAGCACAAGAGAATTCATACGGGAAAGAAGCCCTACAAATGTAAGGAATGCAGCAAAACCTTTAACTGTAGGTCGTACCTAACTAAACATCAGATAATTCATACCAGAGAAAAACTTACACATGTAAATCATGTAGCAAATCTTTTTCTCGTCCCTCAAGTCTTATTATCCACCAGAGAATTCATACTGGAGAAAAACCCTGTAAATGCAAAGAATGTGGCAAAACCAGCCTTTAATTGTAGTTCACGCCTTACTTGACATCGAAGCATTCATACTGGGGAGAAACCCTACAAATGTAAGGAATGCAGCAAAGCCTTTAACATAGGTCATGCCTAATTAACATCAGAGAATTCATACCAGAGAAAAACTTGACAAATGTAAAGAGAATTCATACTGGGGAAAAAACCCTATAAATGCAAAGAATGTGGCAAAGCCTTTAATTATAGTTCACGCCTTACTCAACATCAAATAATTCATACTAGAGAGAAACCCCACATATGTAAAGAATATGGCAAGTTATTTAATCGATGCTCAACCCTTTCTCGACATAAGATAATTCATACTAGAGAATATCTATAGTTGTGGTAAATGTGGAAAGAGTTTTATCCAAAATTTAGAACTTAAAAATCACCATAGAGTTTATAGGGAAACAGACTTTGCAGACTGAATAAATGGGAGGAAGTATTTAATCAAAACTCAAGTCTGAATGTGTCAGGACTTACACAAAAAAGGACTAAAGCACAGATCCCAGACTTTACATTAAATAAGAATATTTATTATGGAGGATTACTCTAAAGTCAAAGCAGTTATTTATTTTGTTATGTGTTTCAAATGAGCAAAAACATTGATGTTTGGACAAGTAATTATTCAGTGAGCACTTTTTTTAGTAGAGACAGGGTTTCACCATGTTGGCTAGGCTGATCTCGAACTCCTGACCTCATGATCCCCCCACCTCGGCCTCCCAAATTGCTGGGATTACAGGTGTGAGCCACTGCACCTGGCTACCACAGCTAGTTTTAAGAAAATAAATGCTTCAAAGTCAAATCGAACTTATTTATTTAATTTAAAAACTGCAAATGTAGTGGTGAATGACATGAAAGGTCTCTGCTTTCACAGAGTTTACACTGTAAGGTTTGAAAAATAAAAACAATTAGAAAATAAATTATTACTCATATAATGCTGGTAGTATAATTTGGCATGACATTCTGGAAGAGGGCTTGCCAAGGTCAAGGCCTACACAAGCTGAAGATACAAGTATATGTTAATTATATTTGTGGTTGTATATCTACATAATTATATAATTGAGGGTGAAGCTGCCCAAACTCCTCAAAGTAGGACAGCAAAGCAACCACCACAGATGGATAAGACAAATGAAAAGTGAAAGAAAATTAGCAGAAATCAAAGACAGATGCTAAAGCAGTGCAAAATGCTTCACACCACGACAGAAATGGAGTTGATGACGGAGTCTGGAAAACGAATCCTAGTCACAGAAAGGTCAGCAGTGAACGTGGTAAAGTGCTCACAATTCTGGTCCACTGGATCCCACCATCCCTAGGACAGTAAATACCACCACAGTCACCACCCAGCAAGTTACCACCACATCATCTCCTGTTTGTTCCAAAATGAATAAAGTTGATTCTGAACACAAGTGCAAATAAAAAAGTCATTAATCATTTTTTTCAACTAAACTGTCATGGTTTAGTTTACATTTTTTAAAGTTTTATATTTTGAAAATGCAGTTAACAGTTGTATGGCTTATGAAGTTTTTGACACTTGAATTTTTAAAATGCAGTATATTTTAAATTAACAAGAGTAAACTATGTATTTGGTTTATGTATTTAAGGTGCAGACTCACAAATAATGCTCCTGTTTATGATTCAAAAACTTCAAAGTTCAGTTTTCAATCTGTACATACACAGAACAGTGTATCATGCTACAACATTTGTTTTCTAAAGTGGCCACCACAGTTCCTGTCTGTCTGGATATATTTTGAACTGTTGTATGTTAAATATGACATTAAAAAGACACATTATTATGTTTTAGGTAATCTCAGATTGGTGTACACAAACCAACTTTACAAATTACTGTAGGGTTGAGCAAACTATGTATCCCGGCCCGCGGGATCATCGAAGCAGGCCCTGGAGGAGGGAGTGGGAATTTGGGGGACAAGAGACACGAGAAATGGAGACAAGACAGTGCTCTGATCAAGTCTCGTTTAATGGCGGTAATGCAGTGCCTTATATACACTTGGAGGGGAAGGGGTTGGGCCAGAGGCGGAGATGATCTCATTGCAGAGGGCGTGACCAAGTAGGTATTGGTTTCTCTGGTCGAACGTCATGTTGCACCTGCGCTGTTAGTTGGTAATTTTCCTGGGCACGGGATGGTGCCTGTGCTACAAAGTAAAAATTTTCGCGGCTGCGGGGGAAAAACAAGTGAAGAAGAAGCAGGAAGAGCGCCATCTATTATGAGGTATTGATACAAAAGAGAAACAACAAATCTAGGGAGGAGGTAGAAGGTGGAAAGGAATAGAGCTCGGGCGTTTAATCATTAATTATTATTTGCTATGGCCGGGGCGCGCAGCTCCGGACAGGTCCCCCTTTTTATTATTTTATGATAAGAAATGACCCCTCGGGAACTGCGCCTGTCTTAGGTTGGGTCAACTCATCCCCATCTTCTAGGCCCGTCATGGGATAAGGCAGCAGCAAGGGCGGCCCTCCTGTCTTAGGCTCCGATGGGGATAGTGTCCTCTTACCCGTCATTGACTGTCCAGTTCAGCACACAGGGGAGGTGGTCTTATTAAGGTAAATAAGACTCACCATTTTCAGTCATCTCAAGGCGATGATAATGGACCTGTATAGGTTTGGCCTGGAAGGCCTCGATTTGTTGTCTGACAAATGCCATAAGCTTATTAAGGATTATAGGCCCGAGAGTGAGGAAGAGTAGAAGAGTAAGTAAAGGACCAAGAAATGGCAGGAGATAGGGGAGAAGTCCATCGAGTCCAGTCCACAAGGGATTGGCGGCCAGGCCTTTTCTGCGCTTTTCTAGTTCTTCTTGTAACGTTTTTATCTTATCTCTGACGATTCCGGATTTGTTGGCGTAAAAACAGCACTTTTCCTGTAAAGCTAAACATATCCCTCCCTGTTCTGCCGTTAACAAATCTAGACCTCTTCTATTCTGGAGAACTACTTCTGCTAATGAATCTACTCGATCTTGTAAATCTTGTATAGTACTGGATAAGGTCTGTACATCTGAAATTAATTGATTGGATAATTTGGTATATTGGGTTAGTGAGACTCCTAGGCCTGTGGCTCCTGTAGTAAAAGCAGTGGTGATTCCTAGTCCTGCCAACAAGGGAATAAATTGTATGGCTCGTTTTGGTCTATAAATAAAATGTTCAATAGCGGGGATGGGGATAGGTTCATCTCCAGGGATGATATCAATGTCGGGGAGAAGAGTGGCCAGAACACAAAGCCTTGTCCAATGTGTAGGTAGATAAGTATATGCCATGTTGTTTCCACAAACTAAAACCGAGCCATTTATGGCACACAAAGGGTTGGTGGCATCAACTACGGAGGTACAGTTGTCAAACACAACATAGCCTAAATCGATCTCTTTAGTGTTATTATATGATGGTGAAAAGAGGCAAGAGGAATTAGAAAACGTCATCGGTTGAACTAAGAGGGGGGGAATAATAGGACAGGAATTATTTACTAAGGATTCATTTGAGTAATTGGCATAGGACAATAAAAGGTTAGGTATAGCTAGAGGAATAGGGAGGCCCATCTTAAGGCAAAGCCAACAATCATGGGCCAGACTTGTATTGGACATTTGAAGTAAATTGTAAGTAGCGTTGAGGATATCGAAGGTTTGAGCATCGAGCCTAAAATTATCTCTAAGCTCAGGCAAGGCTAAGGGGTGATATTGAAGTTCCGGATATAGAGCTTTATGAATTTCTTCTAATTTTTTCTGGACGGTTTTAATTCTTGCAGTATCTAATGGGCCTCCTCCATCAGAAATGTGAATGGGGGTGGTAGTGCTCCAACAAACAGGCTTTCCTTTTTGGCCGTTACAAGGCGATTGTACAAGTTTATTAGTGGATCCTAATACTTGTACGCTATTGGTACCTCCAGTTTGTGTTTTTAGTAACGTGGCCGTATAGTATGTTCTATTGCCTGATTTGCATTGTTGATAGGAGGTATAACAGGAACTATGTACAGAAGATTGGAAAGAGCTACAAGGGCATTCTAGGAGCGGCCCGCTAGGTGAGGTATCTCTTGGGGTAGACTTACATTTCCATAACTGGTTTGGCATTAGGTAAGCTGTCTTGCCCGTGCAAGTCACCTGGGTGATTCTGTCTGACGGAGGTTCAGATACTTGTCCCCCTCTGCAATCACAAGGCTGGCCGTATTGTTTTCGTAATAATTCTCTTGCTTTACGAGGGTAACCAAAACCTGCATAGACTGCCACTATGCTATATAGAGCGATTATTCCCCAAAGGAATCTCATGTTAGGCTTCATTTTCTGAAAAACAAGAAGGAAAGAACTTCTCAGGGAGATTTATCTTCCCTGGACTGACAATGGTTATGATTTATTTGTCTTACCAATCTTTCAGGCAGCCATCTGGCTGCATCATTTTTTTGTGAGAAGATGCATACTGAGCCTCTTCCCCAAATTAAAACTGGATCGGGGCCATGCCATGAATTATCACGTGGATCTTTCCATTTTACCATTGCAAACTGTTTTTGAGATTCAGGATGCCAGAAACGGTCGGCAGCCGATTTTCCATGACTGTCCAAATTTAAAAAATTAAGGATAAACAGGGCATGATTGAGTATGTTTCTGGGGGTACCCTTCATGGGGTACCAGCTCCCCCCTTTTAATTTTGTGATAACAGTTTTTAATGACAGATGAGCTCTTTCTACTATACCTTGTCCTTGGGGATTATAGGGAATGCCTGTGGTATGTTTAATTTGTAGGGTATTACAAAATTGTAATAGGTTTTGTAAAAGGTTTTGGCTATATAACCGGGGCCATTATCTGTTTTGATTTGTTTGGGTATTCCTAAAATAGAAAAGCAGTGTAATAAATGAGCTATGACATGTTTGGTGGCCTCTCCTGTTTGGAGAGTTGCACTGATGAATCCACTATAGGTGTCTATGCATACATGGATATATTTTAGTTGACCGAATTCTAAGTGGTGAGTAACGTCCATTTGCCAAATTTCGTTGGGAATGAGTCCTCGGGGATTAACTCCTAAATGGGGAACAGGTAAATGCGTTATGCAGTTGGCGCATTGTTTAACTATTTGTCAAGCTTGTTCTCTGGTAAGTTTAAACATAAGTCTTAAGGTTTGGGCGTTTAAATGATGTAAGGCATGTGCTTTTTGCGCTTGTTGCAAATTGTCTGTAGTGACTGTGGCTATGGTTTTTGTTGCCGTGTTGGCTGTTGCGTTACCTTGAGTTAACGGTCCCGGTAATCCTGAATGTGCCCTAATATGCCCAAGAAAAAAGGGAGTAGTCCTTTTTTGAATAAGTTGTTGGCATTGTAAAAATAGGTTAGCTGTGTCTGAAATATGTTTAATTTGAGATACGGTCTCTAAGAGGGGTATCGAATGAGCCAGGTAGGCGCTGTCTGTATAAATGTTAAGTGGCTGACAAGGAAAAGCTGATAGTGCTGCAATTATAGCTTGCAATTCGACCAGCTGAGCTGATGTATAAGCGGTCTGGAATTTAACGATTATATCATTGTAAGTGTAAGCGGCAAGTCCTGTGGAAGATCCATCAGTGAAAATTAGTAATGCGTCATTGAGAGGTTCTTTACTGGTAATATGAGGAAATACAAACGCATGAAGTTTGCAAAATTGAATGAGTTTGTTAGGTGGGTAATGGTTGTCAATCACGCCAGTGTAAGAAGCGCAAGCAATTGGCCAGGCTTCCGTATTTTGTAACAGCCAATGGATGCATGATTGAGTGTAGGGCTGTATAATAGTAGAGGGTTCTATTCCAAAGTATTTTCTACTGTTTTCTCTTCCCAAGATAATTAGATCAGCTATTGCATCATAATAAGGCAACAAAACCTTTTTGGGGGAGGAGGGCAGGTGTACCCACATAATGGGATTATTTTGCCAGAATAAGCCAGTAGGGGTTATTGTTGTGTTAAAAATAATGAATATTAATGGCTGAGAATAATCAATGCTGGTAACAAATTGTGTTGCAATGGCATGTTCTACCTGTTGGAGTGCTATTAATGCTTCTTTAGTAATGGACCTGGGGGATTTTGGATTAGAGTCTCCTTTTAATATATCGAAAAGAGGTTTTAACTCTCCTGTGGTGAGCTTTAAGTACGGCCGAAGCCAATTTATGTCTCCCAGTAATTTTTGGAAATCATTTAAAGTTTTTAAATGATCATGACGTATAACGGCCTTTTGATTAATGATTTTGGGTCCATTAATTTGGAAACCAAGATAGGTGTATGGATCTTGTAATTGTACCTTTTCTGGGGCTATTTGTAGTCCTGCTGCTGTTAACTCTTGTTTGAGTTGGGCGAAGCACTGTAAGACTTGTTCGCCAATTTCTCCTGCTATTAAAATATCACCCATATAATGTATAATATACATCTGTGCCCATGTTTTTCTGACTGGC
This sequence comes from Macaca thibetana thibetana, assembly GCF_024542745.1. Lineage (NCBI taxonomy): Eukaryota > Metazoa > Chordata > Mammalia > Primates > Cercopithecidae > Macaca > Macaca thibetana. The sequence goes on along the minus strand of NC_065597.1, from coordinate 46,049,206 downwards.
TCTATAGCGGCAGCTACATATTTTTGACACAAGGTAGGACTATTGGCCATACCCTGAGGTAAGACTTTCCATTGATAGCGCTTCATTGGTTGTTTAAAATTTGTGGATGGAAGACTAAAGGCAAAATTTTTTTTGGTCAGCAGGGTGAAGGGGAATTGTAAAAAAGCAATCTTTAAGGTCAATAACGATTTTAAAATATTTTTGAGGAATCGCAACCGGTGAAGGCAATCCTGGTTGTAAGGCACCCATAAGGATCACAGTGATATTTACTGCTCTTAAATCTTGTAAAAGTCTCCATTTACCAGACTTCTTTTTAATAACAAAAATAGGTGTATTCCAAGGAGAATTACTTTCCACAATATGCCCTGCTATCAGTTGTTCCTGCACTAACTGTTGGGCAGCACTTAGTTTATCATTGAGTAAAGGCCACTGATCAACCCAAACGGGCTCATCTGACTTCCAAGTAATGGGGTCAGCGCACCTTTGGGGTGCAGGTATGTCAGTGGCCTGAGCTAAAAATTTCCAAACCCCTTTTTATCAAGTTGTCCTGAAACCAGTATAGGCTGTGGGATACCGTTTTCTCCTTTTCCAAGACCTTTACTAGGGGTGTATCCTTGAGTTAACATTTGTGCAGTAACTATATCATTTGGACTACACATTATAATTTTCATTTGAGAGAGCAGATCTCGCCCCCAAAGGTTAACAGGTAGGTGAGGAATGACAAATGGCTTAATGAGGCCTGAATTGTTTTCTTTATCTGTCCATGTTAGATATTTAGAACTTTGTTTAGGATTACTGCTTTGTCCAATTCCTCTCAAGTGAGTTAAAGTTTCTGTGGTAGGCCAATGAGAGGGCCAATCTTCCTGTTTAATGATCGTTACATCAGCCCCTGTGTCTATTAGTCCAGTGAATGCCTTCCCGTCTAACCATAAGGTTAGAGAGGGTTTTTGATTTGTAATTGGTTGCACCCAATATATCTCTGATGATCCGAAACCTTTTATATTTCTATTAGAGTGTTGGATATTATTATCTGTTTTAACCAAAGGTAGCAGGAGTAACTGAGCTATTCTAACTCCTTGAGGGACAGTAATAATACTATCAATAGCTCTGGCCATAATTTTAATTTCTCCTTCATAATCATTATCGATAACTCCAGGGAGGACTTGTAAGCCTCTCATAGTGACACTACTTCTTCCTAAAAGTAGCCCAAAAGTGTTAGGTGGTAAGGGTCCATATATTCCGGTATTTAAGGTTTGTGGTCCCATTTCAGGTGTTAGTACTGTGTGGGAGGTGGAACTGAGGTCCAATCCCGCACTTCCTGGGGTTGCTCTACTAAGTTTTGAAATGGATTGCTGTTGCTGGCTGGAACAAAGCTGACTGCCCCATATGCTTGTTTCGGGGCCTGAGGCTGGCCCCTCATCCCGTTTCCCTGCCTGGGGGGTAAAGGATTTCCTTGACTGTCAGTTTTAGATTTACATTCGTTTGCCCAGTGCCTTCCTCTTTTACACCTTGGGCAAAGGCCTGGGATTTTTTTGCTTCTGGACTCTTATTTTGGTTTTCATGGCAATCTTTTGCAAAGTGTCCCCTTTTACCGCATCTAAAACATCCCCCTTTATCTCTACCTTTGTTAATGAGGAAGTCTCTCACTGTTTGGCCGCTAAAAGCGGCGGCCATTGCTAGGCCTTGTTGATATGAGGGCCCAATATCTGAACAAAGGCGAATGTATCCTGTTAAATCTGTTTTCTTTCGATAAGGTCTGATTGCCGCTTGGCAGGCGGGGTTAGCATTTTCATAAGCTAACTGTTTAACATAATCTACACCCGTTTCTGCATTTCCAAAGATTCTACCTGCTGTGGTCATAAGCCTATGCACAAAGTCTGAAAATGGCTCATCGGGTCCTTGTTTAACCGCTGTGAGCGAAGCCCCTGGATCTCCTTTAACGGGAAGTTTTCTCCAGGCTTCTGTAGCAGCAGCCTGGATTTGTGAGAACAATCCAGGATCGTATTGCATTTGGGCCCGAGTGTCTGCATAATTACCTGAACCAGTTAACATATCAAAATCCCAACCGTTTCCTGCCTGTTGATTTCTTTTAGCTGTATCTCTACAATTTTCAAAGAACTCTGACTTCCAAATTAAGTGGTCTCCCCCAGAAAGAACTGCCCTAACTAAGGTATTCCAGTCTGTAGGAGTGAGCCAATTCTCAGCTACAGATTCCACTATAGCAAGAGTATATGGAGCAGTAGCCCCATACTGAGAGGCAGCAGTCTTTAACTCTTTTATAATAGTAAAATCAAATCCAGTATGATGCCTCCAAGCCTGTCCCTGTTCATCTATGGTTTCAGTGACCGGAAAAACGTCTTTGGGGGAGGAGTCTTCTCTATGTCGGCTAGCAACTAACCCCCCTCTTGGAACATGTTGTCCAGGCCGCTGAGGTGGGCGCAAGGAACCCTCCATAGCGTCTGAGTTGGGTATTTTTTCATTTCCTGTTTTTAGCTTTTGGAGCCTAATTATCAATGATTGATGTAACTCTTCAAGTTTAATTTGCTCTTCTAGTTGAGCAATCTTTTGCTTTAATTCTTCTTTGGGATCTATTGCTGCCATAACAATGGGCGCAGAAGCCTCATTATGTGTCTTATTATATGGGGGTGGGTATGAAGTAAAGGGAGGCAAATCAGGGTTGTGATATTTATCCGCCTCTTCCTCTAAATCATCCCAATTTATGTCCGATTGATTAGGCTTATTAATTTCCTCCTCTTTTTGAAGCATCTGTAAAATTGGGTATTTTTTTGGTTTGTTTTCGTGTGGCATTTCTTTATCTGTTACAGAAGGAGACTTAATTTCCTCATGATCACTTTCGAGGGAAATGAGATCTTCCTCTGTATCTTGCGGAGGCTTCGTGAGGTTAGAGTAGAAGCTAACCTTTAAAATATGCTCTGTCTGAGCGACCGCAGCCATGACTTGCGGATCGGCCTCCTTCTTATCTATTAAATCTCAAATGAGGTTCCAATAAGAGAAGGCGGTCACAGGAATTTTTCCTGGCCCAAAAGTATTATAATAGTCCTGAAGACAATCCCCTACTCTACGCCATCTTTTAATATCAATAGTTCCTTCCTGTGGGAACCAAGGGCAAGTGTCTTTTACAAAATCAAAAAATTTAAACAAATCATTACCTTTAACCTTTACTCCTCGTATCTTTAAAGCCTCTTTTAATTGTCCTACATATGTTTGATGTTGGCTTAATTCTTGTCCCATTTCGGACGCGTCACTTACCTTCGATTCTGACGCGGCAGGTTCCCGCGGTGATCGGAAGAGTTTGACTCCTTTTATCTTGGTTAGCGGTCGACCGTCCTTTGGCGTCCTCTTCCTTACGGAGTCCCTCGTTTCCAGGTCCCTGTTCGGGCGCCATGTATCCCGGCCCGCGGGATCGTCGAAGCAGGCCCTGGAGGAGGGAGTGGGAATTTGGGGGACAAGAGACACGAGAAATGGAGACAAGACAGTGCTCTGATCAAGTCTCGTTTAATGGCGGTAATGCAGTGCCTTATATACACTTGGAGGGGAAGGGGTTGGGCCAGAGGCGGAGATGATCTCATCGCAGAGGGCGTGACCAAGTAGGTATTGGTTTCTCTGGTCGAACGTCATGTTGCACCTGCGCTGTTAGTTGGTAATTTTCCTGGGCACGGGATGGTGCCTGTGCTACAAAGTAACAATTTTCGCGGCTGCGGGGGGAAAAACAAGTGAAGAAGAAGCAGGAAGAGCGCCATCTATTATGAGGTATTGATACAAAAGAGAAACAACAAATCTAGGGAGGAGGTAGAAGGTGGAAAGGAATAGAGCTCGGGCGTTTAATCATTAATTATTATTTGCTATGGCCGGGGCGCGCAGCTCCGGACAACTATGTATATAATATGACATTAATATCTCTATTTTTTGATGTCTATATCTTTTTTAGAAAAGACTAGTTTCTATAAAATATCTCCAAAATTTCAGTCTTATTTTATAAAATGGCAAAATAGTAAAAAAGAAATGGGTGGTTTTCTATGCTACATAAATACTGGCACTCAATTAAAATACCAAATAATATAATCAAAATCATTTAGACAGTGGATTTAAATAATTGCTTACTTTTAACTACAGTGATACATGTTCACTAATATTTTATGAATCAAACCTATTAGTATTAGGTTTTACTTAGTAGTAATATATACATTTGATCAAAATGAATATTCATTTTATAAAGCCCTTTGGTGATATAGAGTGTGTCATTTCAGGGCCCAGCACAGAGGTAAAACTGTGACTCAAGAGGCACACCCAGATGACAATTAGCATTGTTTCCCTCACAAATTGACAAAACTTACTGGTGAGGTCCTAACTTTCATAAGAGGATACAATACACTGTTAGAATATTGACGGTCAAATGTGAATCTGGCCAAAGATCGGATGGTGAGTTATATCTGTACCCAGCTTACAGGCCCAGTGATGACTCTTATACCTGCACCCAGCCAATAAGAGAGCTGTTGACTCTCATTGGTAGGCTTAAGCCAAAAAATAAAGTCCTGGGTTTTCTACTTTAAAAAAATAATAATAACAGGCGATTACCACATGCACACATATTGTGTAAAGCCCTCAGATGGTACAGTGAGTGTCTTAATAGGACCCAGCACAATGCTGAGATTGTGACTATTGTATGAACACCCAACTGCCTGTTACGATTGTCACCCATACACATGGACAGAGTAGAATAGTGAGTTCCTGAGCCTCACTGACAGACATAGCCCACTGTTGGAATTGTGCCTGTCACATGTGGATTGAGGCACAGGAGGGACGTTGACCCATTTCTGTACCCAGATCACAGGAACATAAATGGTTCTCATACCTGGACCCAACAAACAGGAGAGATGTTGATGGTCATGCCTGGTCTTAGGGCAATGGGCATAATCATATATTTGAGGTTGTAACATATTCCTGGGAAGGCACAAAAATCTAAAAGCAGATTGTGCACATATGCCATATGAAACCATCAGGTGGCACAGACAGTGTCATAACAGGGACCAGCAAACAGGTGAGATTGTGACTCTCATATGCACACCCGGCTGACAGTAAGAATTCTCACCCTCCCACAAAAACCCAGTCTCCTTATGATATTCTGAATCTCACACTCAGAGGCAGTCAAAAGTTGGAATTGTGACTCATATGTGGATGCAATCCACAGGTAGGATGGTGACTCTCACACCAAGATTCAGCACCCCTGTGAGGCTGTGACTCCCCTACTGGGATAACGTCTGCAAGAGGAGTTCAGATGCTCAGGCACAGATCAAGTCCACTGTTGAGGTTGTGACTTGAGTACTTCAACGCAACTCACAAGATACGTTGAGTTTCATAAGTGAAGCTAGGACATCAGTGGGATTTTGAATCTTATCCCTAAACATTTCTTGAGGTGTGATTGTGACATATACCTTTTTCCAGCAGCTGGTTAATTTTACTTTCTTGCCTGGGCCCCGTGTACAGTTGAAATTGTCACATATACCTGGACCATGCACTTTATTTATGTGCCTCTTCAGCATGAGCCCTGCTCTCAGGGGAAATTGTGATATATCTCTGAGGAAATCCTCAAAGTGAAGTGACTTCTTTCCTACCTGGGCCCTGCCCTTGGTTAAGATTGTGACGTATCACTGGGCCCTTAATGCAAATGATGTAACTTCTGTGCCTGGGTTCTAATTAGAGAAGGCATTGTGAAATATCTCTGGGCCCATCACCTAGGTGATGTAACGCTGCCTTCCTGCCTGAACCTGCCCCCAAGAGGCATTGTGACATATCACCAGGCCCAGCTCCCAGGTGTCCTGCCTTGGCCCTGCCCACAAAGGGCAATGTGACACATTGCTGTTTCCAGCACCTAGGTCATAAGACCCTCCTGAATTGCCCCTGCTCCCAGGGGGGACTTTGACCTCTCATTGAGCCAATCAGCTAGGTGATGGGGCTCTCCTCTGCTGCCCAGATCCTGGCTAAAGTGGCAATTGTGACATATCTGTGGCCAGCATCCAGGTGATGTATCTTGTCTCTCCCCACAGTTGGAACTGTGAAATATACATGAGCACAGCTTACAGGTGGGATGATGACTCATACCTGAAAACACTGTGATTCTTGTAGTTAGTCTTAGGGCAACAATGAAGGTTCTGGTTCTTCAACTTTAGGGTGGTCATGGTGTGTTTTGACCATCGTGCACATTGTATAAAGCCATCAAGTGCTACAAAAAATGCCATAATGTAGTTCATCACACAGGTGAAATTGTGGCAGTTGTATGCACACCCAGTCAAAAGTGAGGATTGTCACCCTCCGACATGAATAGAGCCCAGTGTTGAGATTCTGAATCACATGCCAAGAGGCCATAAATTTGGAATTGTGAACCTCATGAGGCAATCCAATCCACAGATGGGATGATAACTCCAAGACCACGATTTAGAACACGTGGGGACTGTAATTCCCCTATTAAACACAGTCTTCAGGTGAGCTTTGGGCCCTCGTGCACTGATTCACTCCACTGTTGTGACTAACTTGCATACTTGGACTCCACCCACAAGAGGGTTTGACTCTAATACCTTTAGCTGGAAAAAGTCCAGGATTGTGAATTTCTCTTGTTGACTGGGCCCAGGTATAAGTTTGATTGCTGTGCCTGTGAGATGGGTTCAAAAGTGAGTCACTGTCTCACCTGTGGCTGCATCTATGTATGACAGTCACAATTCCAAATCTGAATTGCATTTGCACGTGAGATTTAGGACCTCACCACTGAGTACTGTCCATGTGTGAGGGTTACAATTTTAACTGTCACTTGGATGTACATATGAGAGTCACAACCTCACCTTTGTGCGGGTCCTGTTATGACATCTCTGTACCATCTGAGGGCTTTATACAATGTGCTTTGGTGTCATAATACACTATGACGTTTGTTAAAGTAGGAGACCCAGGTCCATGCCTCTTGCCCTAACCCTAGCTATGAGGGTCAAAATCTCTTCTCTTAGCTGGATCCCATGTATGAGAGTCATCATTTCACCTTTAACCTATGACTATATATATGTCACAATTTCACCTGTGAGCAGGGACCAGACACAAGAGTCACATCACCTGGGTGCTGGGTCAGCTGTATGTCACAATTCTTACTTTGGCCAGAGTCCAGGCAACAGAGCAGAAACACATCACCCACATGATTGGCCCAGTGATGGGTCACAATCCTGTCTTGAAGCAGGGTCCATTCAGGTGAGTCATATCACTCAAATGCTTGGCCAAGAAATATGTCACAGTGCCCCCTGTGCACAAAGCCAAGGCAGGACAGTTTCATCACCAGGGAGCTGGGCCCAACAATATGTCCCAATTCCTCTTGTGGAAAGTGTCCAGGCAGAAGAGCAGAACCACATCACCTAGGTGATAGGCCCGGAGATATGCCACGATTTCATCTGTGGGCTGGGCCCTGGGAGAAGAATAACATCAGCTGGTGCGGGCCCCAGCAATATGTTACAATCCCAACTGTAAAAAGGTTCCGGGTAAGAGAGGAGAGTCACATCACCTAGGTGATGGGCCCAAAGATATGTAATAATATTCCCTTTGGGGAGTGCCAAGGAAGGAGTCTCAACTCCTCCGTGCTCAGCCCAGAGATATGACACGAAACACACTGTAAGGAGGTCCCAGATAGGAGAGAAGAGTCCTATTAACTAGGGGTTTAGCCGAGCAATATGTAAAAATTATTCCTGTTGGCAGATCCCAGCCCCCCATCCAACAGAATCAAATCACCTGGGTGCTGCTTCCCATGAAAATCACAAGCACTTTTGAGTGCAAAGCCCATGAAGCAGAGGCGATTCACATTACCTAGGTGATGATCCCAAAGATATTTCACAATGCTCTCTGTGGGGAGGGCCCAGGGAGACAAGTCACCTCACTTGAGTGCTGGGCTCAGAAAACATCACAATCTTCTCTGATGGAAGAGCCCAGGAAAGAAGAGCCCCATCACCTAGGTGCTGTACCCAGTGATTTGTGAAAATCTGTATTGTGAGCAGAGTCCAGGCAAGTGAGGAGAGTCACTTCTTTTAGGTGATTGGTCCAGAGATATTTCCCAATGCCCTCTGTGCACATAGCCCAGACAGACGACACATAAGCAACATTACCTTGTTGCTTAGCCCAGTGATATGTCACAATGCTTCTTGAGGGCAGGGCACAAACAGGATCGGACAGTCACATCATTAAGTACTGGGCTTAGCAATATGTTATAACCTTACCTGTGAGCAGGGTCCAGGCAGGGGAAAAGATTTATATCACCTAGGTGAAAGGTAGAGAGATATATCACAATTCCTTTGAGGGAAGTGTCTAGGCAAAATCATCACATCACCCAGGTGTTTATACCAGGTCTAAGTCACAAGATATCTCTGGGCTGAGACAGAAGCACTGTCAAATCACTAAGGTTGTAGATGTATGTCACAATTATACCTGTGGGAAGGCCAGTAATGAGACCCCCAAACCCACACATTTCTCCACTCCAGGTAGGAGAGTCAACAACTCCTGTGAGTTGGGTCCAAGTACATGAGTCACAATCCCAACAGTGGACTGCACCCTCACGTGGGAGCCCCAAGCCCTTCTCCAAGCTGTGTCCTGGTAAGGGAGTCACAGCCTCAATGCTGTGCGCAATCTTGGTGGGAGAGTCACCATTTCACCTGTGGACTGAATCCACTTGTGAGAGTCACAACTCCAAATTCCGACTGCCCATGGGTGTGAGGCTTAGAAGCTCAGTTGTGGGTTATGTACATGTGGGCATGTGACAATTTCTACTTTTGGTTGTGTGACCATACAGGTGTCTATATCTCATCTGTGTACTGGGCCTGTTATAGCATTCTCTGTACCACTCAAGGGGTATATTCAACTTGCATGGGTTTTATAATCCTCTGACCTTCATACAAGTAGAAGACCCAGGACCTTACCCATTGCTCGAAGGCTGGCTATGAGAGTCAAAATCTCTCCTTTTGGCTTCGCTCACATATAAGATTTATCACAGTGCCTGTGAGTTGGGTCCAAGTGTATGTCGCCTTCTCAACTGTGGAGATTCACAGGCAGATGCAGTGAGAGTTGAGATGGGAGGAGAACCGAGATGTTTTCTGTGAGGGTGTAATTGTTATTGTCCTGGGGCTGTTTCTAGATATTTTCAAATAAAATAAATTCAGAGACTTTAACCTAAAGGAGTATTGCAATGGTGGAAGCACCAAGCATAATATCTGCAAACATCTAAAATATTAGGCAGGAAAGAGCTGTGTTTGAAATGGAGGAGGAAGGTAAATTAGAAAGAAGGGTGGGAGAGGAAGGGCACAGTGGAGGGTGACAAAATCCATTCAAGATTAGAGAAGGTTTCACCCTGAAATCAGCCTGTTCTTGGGAGGGGCATAAAGAGGGGTTGTATGTTTACTCAGACTGAAGGTGGAACAGAGGCCAGGGGCCTGGGGGAAAAAAGAAACAAGCAAACTGTGCATAACAAGTATTTTCTTCTGAACTCTGAAGACAAAAGTATTTAATTGTTTATGAGGAACAAATGGGGATATGGAGAATCTGTGAATCTGTGATATCTAAAAGAGGATGTACCATCTAGCTATCAATGGTAAAGGTGTTTCTTTGCAGTAAGCCGGTCTCACAGAACACAAAGAATAAGAGAGTTTTCTTAAACGTCACTGTTTTACCGGGACTCATTACCCACCCTGTCTTTCTTTTCTACTTTTCTTTGCCATATGTATTTTTTGCATTTGGCTTTTTCTGAATTGTATTTATTGTAATAACCTGGCAAACATAGGTGAAATGTTTTGTCAAGTTCTTGAGTAGTTTTATTAGTTATTAAACTTGACAAAGAGTGTTATGGGAGCTTATGATTTATAGATAGCTGCTCAGATGCATAGACGTGCCCGTGTTGGTTGTGATAGGCATGTGCAGTGGGGACAGTGTTGCAAGACTGAGTCCTGAACTTGTGGGGTCTATGCCGACTCTGGGTGGTGTCAGAATTAAGATGTTAAACACCCAGTTGCTGTTGATGAATTGGCTGGTGTTCAACAAACTCCATATATTTGGTGTTAGAACAAAGACATCACAGCAGCCTCGACTGGAGGTACACTGCGGGTCTTTTGGGGAATAAACACTCTATTCTTTTACACACCTGCTGTCACGATGTGAATTGTCTTGTGATAATAGGTCTCATCCACGGTCAGAGGGAACTGAGGATTAAAAGGGATGGAGTTCTGAGGGCAGACTCCTCTCCCCACTCTGCTGCTATAAAGTCATTCCTGCACACTCACACACATGCACACTAGGCAATGATGTAGCTACCCCCTCCCATGACAAGGCTTCACCCTCAGGAACTGTGCTGACAGAACCTCTGCTTCTAGAGTTTTCCACTAATACGGTGCATGAGTTCCCAGTGGACTCATGGCTTAATTCTATGCCCGGATCTTGCATCTGCACCAGTGACCTCTTTTCTCCAGCAGCCTAGGCTTCTCCACCCTCTGTCCATCTCATCTGCCTGCACATACACATTTAGAAATCAGAGTTACCCTGTGTAGGCCAGTGTCTATAGCACTAACCAGTCCTTTCACCAACTGTGCACTGTCCCCTACCCATGGGTTTTTTTGTATCACTTTCTCTTAGTCTGCTTTTTTCTTCTCCACAAACCCTCTTTCACAAACCCAAGGCCACACCTCAGGTGCCTGAATACAAACCCTGCTGGAAATAGAATGTCTATGAGTTCAGGATAAAATTTTGGAACCTGTTTATTGTAAACATAAACACAAAATAAAAATAAGAGATTTAATCTTTCAACTTGAAAATAAAAAAATTTACTCTTCTCGTTTTTTAAATTATTTAATTTAGATAACTTTTATATGTAAATTATTTCTCTGCTTTTATCTTTTTTGTTGTCTTTCAAGTTTTTATTGAATCTCTTTATTATTTTGTGTATTATGTTAACATTGGAAGTAAGTAGATTTTTTCAAGGCTTTTGCAAGTCAAAGTCATTCTGTTTATTTGAGATCTTTCTTCTTCTTCTTATAGAAATATATCACTGTAAACTTTTGTCTTAGAACTGCTTTTTCACATCCCAGAAGTTGTTGTATGTTGTGTTTTTATTTCTATTTTTCTCAAGATACTCTCTGATTTCTTTTTTCTTTTCCCCTTTGACCCATTTGTTTTTCAGAAATATGTTAATATCCACATATTTGTGAGTTTTTAACTTTTTTTGTTATTAATCTCTAGTTTTAAAAAATCGTAATTTAAAAAGTTCATGTAATTTTAATGTTTTTAAGTTTTAAGAGATTTCGTTGTTGTTGTTGGCCCAAAATACGATATCTCCTGGATAATATTCCATGTGTGCCTGAGGAGAATGTGTATTCAAATACAGTTTGATGAAATATTGTGTTTATCACTGTTAGGTGCACTTGTTCTATAGTGCTTTGCAAGTACATTGTTTTCTTACTACTTAAAACATTGTTTTAAGTAGAGTAATAACATCTTCTATTATGATAATAATGGTCTATTTTTTTCTACAGTCATATATAAAATATATTATTATATGGATATTATATAGACATATTATATTATATACATATATACATATGTTTATATATTTATATGCTCCAATGTTGGGTGCATATATAGTTATAGCCTTTTGACAGATCAGCTTGTTATCATTCTATAGTCAACTTCTCTGCACCTCCTGACAGATTTTTTTTCTAGAAGTCTATTTTGTCTGATATAAATATAGCCACTAATATACTCTTTTAGTTATTATTGGCATAGTATATTCTTTTTGTATTATTTAACCAGTAACCTATGTGTGCCCTTAAATGTAAAAAAATTTTCTTACATAAAATATACTGGTAAATTTGTTAATCTCTTTAGACATTTGTGAATTATTTAGTTCATTTTCTGCTTCAATAACAGAATATCCTAGAGGGGTAAATTATAAAGAATAGAAGTTTACTTAGCTCATTTCTTTAGATGCCGAAAGACCAAGAACATGCCATTGCCATCTGATGAGAATCGTATTTCCACGTCACAAAATGATCAAAGGCATAAGGAGAACAGAAGGTGCACACCAGAGAGCTTGCTTTTATAATGGAACCACTCTCATGACAACTAATTCATTCTGGAAATAATGACATTAATTCATTCATGAGAGTAGAGCATGGCCTAGTAAATTGTGTGTGTGTTTTTTTGTTTTAGTTTTTTGTTTTTGTTTTTGTTTTTTGAGACGGAGTCTCGCTCTGTCACCTAGGCTGGAGTGCAGTGGCGCAATCTCGGCTCACTGCAACCTCTGCCTCCCAGATTCAAGCGATTCTCCTGCTTCAGCTTCCCGAGTAGCTAGGATTACAGGCGGTCACCACCATGCCCTGCTAATTTTTGTATTTTTAGTAGAGACGGGGTTTCACCATGTTGGTCAAGCTGGCGTCAATCTCCTGACCTCGTGATCCACCCGCCTCGGCCTCCAAAAGTGCTGGGGATTATAGACTTGAGCCACCGTGCCCGGCTTTTTTTTTTTTTTTGACGGAGTCTCTCTCTATCAGGCTGGACTGCAGTGGCAGGATCTTGGCTCACTGCAAGCTCCGCCTCTCGGGTGCACGCCATTCTCCTGCCTCAGGCTCCAGAGTAGTTGGGACTACAGGCGCCCGCCGCCATACCCAGCTAATTTTTTTGTATTTTTAGTAGAGACGCAGTTTCACCGTGTTAGCCAGGATGGTCTCGATCTCCTGACCTCGTGATCTACCCGCCTCGGCCTCCCAAAGTGCTGGGATTATAGGCATGAGCCAGGGCGAACGGCCAGTAAATTCTTAAATGTCTATCTTCCTAATATTGTAACAATGGGAGTTAAATTTTAACATAAATTTTGGAGGGGACATTTATACCATAACAATGTGTTTTTATTGGATAATTAGACTTTCATATTTAAAAAACCTATTGATAGGTAAGTACTTATTCCTGCCAATTTGTTAATTGCTGTCTGATCATTTAGTAGTTTGTTTTTTACGCTGTCTTCCTTTGTGTTTTTGTTAATTTTTTTTTTTTTTTTTTTTTGCTTTTATTGTCGTTATATGCTTTGGTCCTTTTTCTTTTTTGGTTCTATTATAACTTTTTTCTTGTAGTTACCAAGAGACTTACATAAAACACCTCATAATTATAAGAGTCTTGCTTAAGATAATAACAATTTATCTTCTATGTATAAAACGACTCATCAATTTTACTCTTTTCAACACACAATTTATGTCACACTTTAAAGTACATTGTCCTAGAACCTTCCTCCATAAACTTTTCAACATTCTCTCTTGAAACTTCTGTATGGGCTGAGAGCGGAGCTGCAAATGACCACAACACTCCCTTATGTTAGAGGCAAAACAGTCCTCAGCTTGCTGACTAAGCTCCTAGCTCCTGAGTGGGCTGCCTGTGACCATATTATAAATTTCAGGCCAGCCTCTCCTGTCTTTTGGGGTCTCATCAGCCGACATGGATTTCATGTTCTTCAGAAAATCTTTGGCCTTTCTTAGATGAAACTTTTGTATTTCCTCATGGTTTTGATGCCTCATTTGTTCCAAGAGCTCATCAAAGTGGGCCTCCTGGACCTGAGATCTGCCTCCAAAACAAGAAGAGGCTGAAATGAAACACCAGAGCTCAAAAAGTTTAAATGAGATGCAGAGATTCTGCAAGTAGAATTGAAGACCAGGCACCCAGACAGGTGCAGAAACCTTATTACCACGAAAAAAGGCAACAAATTTATCACTGACCCCCCCATTTGTCTCTGCTTTGGGCCCCTGCGCTCCTCTCTCTTTCTGAAATGTTCTTCCCTGCTCAATTTCCATCTACCAGGACCCAACACATATCACATTCGTCAGGGAAACTTACCCCACCTATTCGATCCCCTTCTATATTTTCCTGAGGCACCTGCTTCTAACTGGATTAGAACCATTTATACTTCAACTCAGATACAATATACAACCACTATTCACATCCTAGAGTGTCTTGATGCCAGACAGAAATGCAAAATCAATCCAGGTGTGGTGATTCACACCTGTAATCCCAGCCCTATGGGAGAATTGCTTGAGTCCAGGGCAACATGTTGAGACTCCATCTGTATGAAAAAGTTTAAAAATTAACTGCCATGATGTTGCAGGCCTGTGGTTCCAGCTACTCGAAAGGCTAAAGTGGGAGGGTCACTTGGGCCTGGGAGTTCTAGGTTTCAGAGAGCTGTGGTCAAACCACTGCACTCCAGCGTGTGTGAAAGTGAGACCCTGCCTTAAAAAAATAATGTAAAGATATAGCTTCCTAAGAATGGTATATACATTTACAAATATATAATTCTCTAGCATCATAATGATGGTGCATAAAGCATTCTATTTCTTTTATAGAATCTGAAAGACTAGAGCATAAAAACAATCATAAACCTTTGTTAATGAATATGTTACATAAAAATATAAAAACATAAATATATAATGTAATTTAAGTTTGAGGAGAGATGCAAAGAGAGAAAAATTTGTATGCAATGAAAGTTAATTTGTTACCAGCTGAAAATAAAACTTCAAGAGGTTTTATTTAATCATCCTGATAACCATGAAAAATACCTGTAGAGATACAGTAAAGAAAATGAGAAAGGAACCACGGCATATTACCACAAAAGAAAAGAATCCATGAGACACAAGAAAAGCTGTAAGAGAGAAAACTAGAAAAAAATAGCTATAAATAAGAAACACAAGTAACAATATAACTGATACAATTTAGCTCTGTGCTTCCACCCAAATCTCATGTTGTAATCCCCAGGTGTCAAGGGAGAAACCTGATGAAAGGTGATTGAATCATGGGGCTTGATTTCCCTATGCTGTTCTCATGATAGTGAGTGACTACTTATAAGAGCTGATGATTGAAAAGTGTGGCACTTTCCATTTCTCCCTTTCTCTTGCTCCCCCATTGTGAAGACATACTTGTTTTCCCTTTCCCTTCCTCCATAATTGTAAGTTTCCTGAGTCCTCCTAGTCATGCTTCCTGTTAAGCCTGTATGTCAGTCAATTAAACTTATTTTCTTTATAAATTATTCAGATTCATATTGTTTTTATAATAGTGTTATAAAAAGACTAGTACAACAGCCATAGTAAGTCCACCTGTTATATGAAAAGACTAGTACAATAGCCATAGTAAGTCCATCTGTTACTAAAATTTAAAAAACATACGTGATGTTCATCATCACTAGAACATCCATACAAGAAATATGCTAAAAGGAGACTTTTATGTTGAAAAATAAAACAATGCTAGACAGCTAATTATAAAACCATATAAAAATATAGAACTCTCTGTTAAAGGTAAATATACAAAAAAATAGAGAATTTTCTATTATCATAATGATGGTGTATAAAGTACACATGAATCTGTTATTAAATTGTAAAAGAAAAACATTAAAAATTTGCATATGTTTGTTAATAAATACACAATATAAAAATCTGTTGTAAAATTAATAAGATAAAATTTTATTGTATTAACATAAGGTAAAGAAAAGATGTAAAGAGGTGTTTTTTGTACACAAAGTTAAGTTGTTATGAGATAAAATATATTGATATCATTTTAAAGTGTTTTATATACTCTCTATTCCTCCTGGTGATCACCAAAAATTATCTATGAAAGGTGCACAAAAGAAAATAAAAATGAAATCAAAATATGTCCTTACAAAATCAACAATGACCAAAAAAAGGCAGTAAGAGGGAAAAGGAAAAAAAAACATAACTAAAAGAAACAGAAAGTAATTTAATGGGAATGGAAATTCTTTTTATTCAGTAATTACTTTAAAGATAAATCAACTAAACTTTCTATACAAAAGGGATAAAATGCATAAATGGATTCACAATAAACAATATCCAAAAATATGCTGTTTTTAAGAGACTCACTTTAGGTCTAAGGAACAAATAGGCTAAAAGAAATAGGATGAAAAAGGATAATCCGCATGAATAGTACCAAAAGAGGACAGGGTCACCATAGTTATTTTAACCTAAATACTCCTTAGATTAAGACTGTCAAAAGAGACAAGGAATAATATTATGTAATGATAAAAGCATCTATTTGCCAGGAATCTCCCGCATGTATAAATATATATAGGCACATAATATAGGGGTTCCCAAATATGTAAATATTGACAGAAGCAAAGCAAGAAGTATACATCAACACAATAATTGTGGGAGACTTTAATATCCCACTTTTAATAATAAATAGAAAAAACAGGTAAAAGATCACTACAAAAGAAAACTTGAACAACATTAAAGACCAATTAAATCTAATAGACATATACAGAGCTTTTCAGTCAACCATAGCAGAATAAACAATATTCCCAATCACATGACACACACTTAAGGATAGAAAATACATTGGGACACAAAACAAGTGTTATTAAATCTAAAAAGACTGAGACTATACATGTATTCTTTCTGGCCACAACAAAATGAAACTAGTAACTAAAAGCAGAAGGAAAACCATCATATATAGAAATATGCAGAACTTAAGCAATACACCCTTGAACCCACTCTTGTTCAAGAGTCAGAAGGCTTCATGCTGTTAAAATGTTAATACTGCCCACAATGACACACAAGTTCAATGTAATCCCTAGGAAAATTACAATGGTATGATTTTACTGAAACATAAAAAAAATCTCAAATGTACATGAAATCTCAAGCCACCATGAATATCCACCATAGCTTTAGAAAAGAAGCATAAAGTTAAAGGCATCATATTTTCTGATTTCAAAACCTATCACAAAGTTACAGAAATAAAAACAGTAAGGTACTAGTATAAAGACAAAGAGGTAATGAAATAGAATAGAAAGCCCCAAAATAAACCCTTGTGAACATAATCAGATGACCTGCACATGGGTTGCTATGACCACACAACGGAGAAAGAATAGTCTTTTCAACAAATGATGTTGGAAAACTGACTATCCATCAAACAAAAAATAACAATGTAGGATGCTTCTCTTGCACTGTATATAAAAACTACCTGAAATATTTCAATGTAAAAACTGTAATTATAAATTTTTTTGAATAAAATATTCCAAATATGTTTTACAAGGTGAGAGAATTATTACTTTGATCTTGACAATACTTTCTTGGATATGACATAAAAAGCATAAGCAACAACAACAAAAAGGTAAAATGAGACTGCATAAATCCATACACAACTAGTTTATATTAAACATCACTAAAATACATAACTCAGTAAGTGTCCACTTAACGTCATCAATAGGATCTTGAAAAATAACATTTTTTAAACTATTATTTTAAGTTCAGGTGTAAAAGTGTAGATTTGTTATATAGGTAAACTTGTGTCATGGGGGGTTGTTGTAGAGATAGAAGATGACTAACTGAAACATTGTACTGTATGCCATAGAAACTTAATGCTTGTTTACATCAAGCATTTATAATAAAAATATAATATTAAGCACTAGTATATAATTGTATGTGTAAAATTTTACATATAAATACACATACACAGTTGTCCTTTATATGGTTGTCCTTATGGATAAACAGGTATGTATAGGGGTTTGGTTCCAGGACCCGCTTGGGATACCAAAATCCTAGATGCTTAAGTCTCTTATATAAAGAGAAGGATGATTTTCATATAACCTATGCACAATCTCTTGTATACTACTTAATTCATCTCTACATTACTTATTATATTTAATGCAACATAAATGCTATTTAGTTTTGTATTGCTGAGGGAATAATGACAATAATGTCTGTACATGTTCAGTACAAAAGTAAACATTGTATGCTTCACTACATTTTATTCAAGGTTGGTTTGAATTCACAGATATGGTATTCATGAATATACAGGGCCAAATCATGTGTGTGTGTGTGTGTGTGTGTGTGTGTGTATAGAAAAAAAATTCAACACCCTGTACCTATCAATTACTTAGTAAAACTTTACTCCTGCATTTGAAGCTGTCTGTATTGTCTAGACAGTCTTTCCCAAATATAACTCTTTGCCTCTCTACCTCAGAAAATCATCATTCGTCCTCAGTTTTGAGAAAGTATAATTCCTTTGACTTTTATTATTAATTATACTACATATGTAGGTGTCTCTAAATAATACATTAACTTCGTAAGTTTTAAAACTTTCTGTAAAGATGCATGCTATATAGACTTCTATAATGCTCTTTCCTTATTCAACATTGTAATTTTAAAAGCCTTTCATGTTTCAGTCTTATTCAAATATATGCAGTTTATAAATTAGCCTCTTAATTGAAGATACTGAAATCTACCTCCAAGAGAATTCTTGAGAGATAATGAATACAAAATTCTTATAGCAGTGCTTGATTCACTGTAGTTGTTCAATAGTGCATATATAATATATAATGTTACAAAATTAATATATGTAGTATTGTGTTCTGGACAACCAAATATGTTACTTTTCAGAAAACCATCATGGCAGCTGAATTTGTGCAAATGCGATCGGGAGCACTTTATCACCCAAATATAGCTATTGGGGAACTGGTGGGCCAAAATGTTGGCAACAATTTTTAGACTCCAATTTTCCAACTGGTAACTCGCAGGATGACGAGTCATAATTTCATGGTAATTTTGCACATCCCCGGGAGAGAGAGAGGAAGTGGCGGCTGCGGTTCCTCCTTCGCACGCTCCCCAAAGGTGTCCCGCCGCTCCAGTCAGTCCCTGGCCGCCGCCCGCAGGAGCAACTGGGCGCTGCCCTGCGGGTGGGCTCAGGCCGAGGTGGACGCAGCAGGCTCCGCAGGCGGCGCCCGGCGGCGGAAGAAGAGCTTTACGCACCGCAGCTGCGCTGGGTTCATGGTTCTGTCCTGAGAGCACGACGAAGCGTTTTTGATTCCAAGTTGCGGCAGCACGAGAAGCAGCCGCGGCGACCGCAAAAGTCAGAGCTATTGGGAGGTGGAAGGTGGGTGGTGAAGCAGGGTCTGCGGCAGGACATCCATCCGTCGGGTACTTGAATAGCCCGAAAGGCCGGGCGCGAGGGTCGCGTTAAGTCAGAGACCGGCGTCAGCCCGCAGCGCCGGAGTTCATTCTTTCTGTGGTTAAATCCTATTCCGTTGTGTATGTACACCACATTGGTTTTATCTATTTATCCCTTTTGGACACTAAGATTGATTCCATATCTGGGCTACTGTCAATAGAGCCATGATAAACATGGGAGTGCAGATATCTCTTAAATATACTGATTTTATTTCCTCTTAATGTACACTCAATAATGAAATTACAGGATTAGGTCGCAGTTTCATTTTTAGGTTTTTCATTTTTGTTTTGTTTCTGTTTTTGTTTTGAGAAAACTGCATAGTTTTTCATGAAGTTTCTAATAAAAAAATACATCAAAAAATGTACTAAATTTACATTCATGCCAACTGTGTATAAGTGTTCCTTTTCCCCCACATCCTCATCTAACTTTGTTATCTTTTGTCTTCTTGACAATGGTCATTCTAAATGGAATGAGGTACTATCTTATGTGGTTCTGGATTGCATTTTTCAGTTAATTAGTGATGTTGAGCATTTCCTTGTGTCTTTGGAAAATTGTCTATTCACGTCTTAGGCTCACTCTTTAGTTGAGTTCTTTGTATTTTTATTGCTGTTGAGTTGAGTCTCATATATTTTGGATATTAACTCCATGTCAGATGCACATATTTTCTATTATTTTATAGGTTGTCTTATCACTCTGTTAATAGATTGTATGCTGTCCCGAAGCTTTTATTTTAATATTTTATTGATATTAATTTTTCTGTTTTCTAACTTGTTACAAAGGTTAGAGTTTTCCCTCAGCTTCACAGGTTATCTGTCTTCTATCTCAGTGCTTTTAAGAGCTTTTCTTCTTTCGGTGTCAGGCAGTTTGATCCTTCTTTTTTCAAGATGTATTTTATTTATAATTGACACATAATCATTGTACATGTTTATGGGGTACAGTGTGATGTTTCAATGCATGTATATTCTGTACAATGACCCAATATGGGTAATTTGTATAACTAGCACTTTAAACATGTATTATTTATTTGTACTCATAAAATTCAAAATCCTCTCTTCTAGTTGTTAGAATAAATAGGACTTTATTATTAGCTGCATTCCCTGTATAATAGAACATTAGACTTTATTCTCCCTGTCTAACTGTAACTTTGTAACTTTGACAAACCTCTCCCCATTCCTTCATCCTTTCATTCTCCCTAGCATCTGGTAACCCCCATTCTACTCTCTTCTTCTATGAGATCAACTTTTTTAGATTTCACATATGAGTGACATCATGTGCTCTTTTTCTTTCTGTGAGTGGCTTATTTCACTTAACATAATGTCCTCTGGGTTCA
The DNA here is from genome assembly GCF_024542745.1 of Macaca thibetana thibetana. Taxonomy (NCBI): domain Eukaryota; kingdom Metazoa; phylum Chordata; class Mammalia; order Primates; family Cercopithecidae; genus Macaca; species Macaca thibetana. The sequence goes on along the minus strand of NC_065597.1, from coordinate 46,028,862 downwards.
TCCACGTTGACATAAATGACAGAAGTTCATTCTGTTTTATTACTGAACATTATTCCTATTTGTGTGTGTGTGTATGTGTCTGTAACATTTTCTTCAGTCATTTGTAAATGGGCACTTATACACTATTGGTGAGAATGTAAATTGGTACAAACATTAGGGAAATCAGCATGGAGGTTTTTCAAGAAATTAAAAATAGAACTACCATATATAAGATCCAGCAATCTCACCACTTGGTATATATCAAATGGAAATAAAATCAGTATGTCCAAAAGATAATTGCACTCCCATGTTTATTGAAGCAGTATTCACAATAACCAAAACCATTATTTCTTTTAAGTATTTCTTAATTTTTTTGACTCATTACACTCTAAACTTTGATGGGATTCATGCCTTGTTTCTAATTTCTGAAAGTTAGGAGCCACTAATTCATTGAATATTGCCTTCTTGTTTATAAAGTCTAGTAAAACAATTAAATGTTTTTTTTATTTCTTTTCATCTGGTCTTCAAGTATAAATAAATATATTTGTATTTTGTATTAATTTGCCTCCTATAGAGTATATGACTACATTAATTGTACCCAGCATTTCAGTTTACTAGTCTTCTCATTAGCTCAGTCTATTTTAATGATGTAATTTGTATGCCGTAAATTAAATTGTTTTACTACATTTTCAATATTTTACTTTCCATTTGCCTCTTTTCCAAACATGATTTGACAAGCTCATAGTTTTTTTCCACATTATTTTGGTTTCTTGTTTTTTCATGATATTGGCAAACATTTAAATATAAACCTCATATCTGAGTTTTATGTGCCATATAATTTATCTAATGCTTCATGCTAGTAGTGTATATCCTTTTCTGCAACATAATTTATGATTTAGTTCTCACATGTGGAAGACGGCACACTCCAGATGCCGGCAGGCAATTTATCTATGTTTATTCCATTTGCCTTGTCAGAAGCTGAACAACCCACGTAGATCTGACATCCTTGTGATCAGATCCATCTGAATGGGGCACTGACCTCTTAGGTTGATACTTGTTTGGATCATTACCTTTATTTTCTTCTGGTCCTGAGAAATTTCCATATTTTTATTTCAACTATATCAGGCATTTTGTGAATTCTTGCAACTTATCGGTAATTTTAGTTATCTGCATTAAGCTTTCAGAGCACGTTATTTTCCTGAAAAGCAGAAATATCAACATTTGCATACAAGAATAAAGTATTTTACATAGATTTTTCTATGTCATAGATTTTCACCTCATAAGAAATTCCAAGTTTCTTCATTTGATATGCCACTCTCTTCAATAGAGAGTTTTGTAATAATTTGTAGGATGTGGTTCCTTTTTTACCATTAGAAAATTAATTATGTATTATGCACAAATTTCTGAAATACTTTACTGCAGTAAATAGTATGTGGTCTGAATCATTTTTTTCCTTAACATAAAACTAATATGGGCAAAATTGTTCACCTGAATTCAGATCTTTTGGCTTCAATTGCCATTCTACTTCATTAGCATTTCCCTACCTCCATAAAAGCTATCATTTAAATTTTTTGTTTAATTCATAATTTACTGAAAAGAGTGTTTTAAAAACCTTTATAATGTTTGTATTGCAATTGAGGACATTTTCAATAAATATCTTAAACTTGAAGTCCTCGCTAAGTATTCCTTTTGTACTAGAACTCAGATTTCTCTGGTGCAACTCCATTGCCTGCAATAATATTTATGAAAACTACAAATACCAGCACACTATTTCAATACTCTACTCAGTTGTTCGTATCTAAATATCTTGTTAGCTATGAAACAAGCCAAAGATAAAATGCTGAATATGTAGTACCAATAAACAGATTATTCACAGAAGAAGATAGTAAAACACCAATTTTCTACAATATGTCACTAGTTTATTAGCTCTTCAATAATATTATTCAGGTTATATCAAGTATAAGAGGTTCTTTTATCTAGGTTCTAAAGGGCATAAAAAAGGATGCATATAGTCAGATTTAGTTTTATAAACTTTTGATGTTTCTCTTGCTGTGCATCTTACTGTGACTATATGGAGAAAAAGACAAATGTACATTTAAGTTATTAGTGGTTACATGAGTTTTGCTTATACAGATTTTTGCTTATCTGGATGTCATAAATGACAAGATAAAATAAAATAATGAAGTTTGATAAACTCATCTGTGCCCTGTAAACTTTAGTCCACTAACTGCATAACTTGATTCAGTCACTATGTATTAGTTTAAAAAGTGATTTTTGCAAACTGCAAACCAAACTTTATTACACATTTCTGAACCAGGAAAGGGTAAACTCTGACACGGTTCCTGTGTGCCACAGACTCTTTGGGGAATAAAAGTTCTGCAAAAAATAAAATAAAATAAAATAAAATATATGAGTTTCCAAACTCTATTTTTAAGAAAGCTTGAGTTTTCCTCTATGATTAACCTGCACTCTACGTTCCCTTTTACCCAAGGCGTGGTCCTTAGGTCATTTCTTTTAAGGTTTAGTTTCTGGGAAGTTTTCAGCAAACCTATCACCACATGCTTTGTCCCAGTTTGTTTGTTTTTGTTTTGGAGAAGGCGAACATCTTCAACTGAGGGTTGATTGCCTGTCCCCAAGTCTACACGTGTTCGCTGAAGCTGAAGCTGAATCAGAGTTTTCATTCCCAGCCATCCTTCCCCAGGCCCTCACCTTTTATCCAACCCATCTTCTCCAACATCTTACTTCTGTTGCTGTCAGCAATTTCAGAAAGAACAGATGCAGGAGAATTATCTCTTTGGAAAGTTCCTTCACTTCCAATCTGCTCACTATGTTTTCCACCTCTATTTTTATATTTTAAATTCTTCAATGTCTATTTATCTTCATAGTCTGTTTCTGTAAACATATTTTACTTGTATTTTCTTTAATTATTTTATTTCCAACTATTTTTTCTCCTTACTTAGAGTCGGTCCAATTAGCAATTCATCTTTCTTATCAAGGCAAGGGTGAGCTCTAACTTGTGGTTCACAGCCAACCCAGGTATCACTGCTAGGGTGCATGTAAAAGGGTAACACAGTCTCTCCAATTTTCACTTCATTACTATGTTCAAGTACATAAGGGTCACATCAATTTCCAGTTGAACAATCCATTTTCCATTAACAATTGTCCCCTTTTGACTGCCTTGATCTACAAGGACATAACTTTTTAAGTCATGGTCAAAATAAATTTCTGCATGAAACTTACTGACATCAACTTCAGGGATTCAAAGAGCATGCTCAGGATCATTTTCTCTTCCAATTGCAGCAGGTTTTACAGCAGTAATGATAAAGAGTGACCCTGTATAAAACACAGGTGATCCAATGACAATCACTCTAATACATGGGCCAATTTTTTTTTCTCATTTTCCTCCTCAGTATATTCTGCATTTACGTTCCCTTCACTGGTAATGTGAGGAGGACTGCACTGGGGCCATAATGGATGCTTGGGGAGCCAAGAGGCCACGGGAATGCAGGTATCGAAAGGCATGATGTCTTCAAGGTTTATCAATATTGTTGTAAATAAAATAATTTCTTTATTACAGCTGAAATTACCTCTCTCACACGGTTTATCCATTTATTTGTATCAGAAGAGTGCCGATACCCTTGGCTATACTGTTTTTGTCATTTGGCTACATACTCCAAATTGGGATTAATGGTACTTCTACTTTACAAATTTTAAGGAATCTCCATACTTTTTCTTAACAATGGCTGCACCAATGGACATGCTCAGCAACAGTGTACAAATATTCTCTTTTCTTTTCACTCCAACACTTTTTATCTTTTGACTTTTCTATAATAGCTATCCTAACACCACGATAAGGTGGTATCTCATTGTGATTTTGATTTTAATTACTCTGATAATTGGTGACGTTGAGAATGCTTTTATATATCAGCTGTCCATTTTTAAGTCTATGAAAAAAAGCTATTTAGATATTTTGCTGAATCAATAATAAAATTGGTTTTTGTTTTGTTCTGCTGTGGGTTTTTTTTTTCATATTGATTAGTGTGACATATAATTTGGATAGTATCATATTATCCCACATATGGATTACAAATATTCTCTCCCATGCAATATACTATCTCTGTATTTTGTTGATTGTTTTATTTATTGTGCAGAAACTTTTTTCTTTGATATAGTTCCACTTTTTAATTTTTGCTTTAGTTGCTTGTGTTCTTTATGTCAAATGGAAAACATCATTGCCATGACCAGTGTCAAGGAGCTTTCTCCCTATTTTTTTATAGAAAATTCATGATTTCAGTTCTTATTTTTGGGATGACATAAGAGCTCACTTTTTGTGAGCACATATCTAGTTTTTTGTACACCATTTCTTGATGTCATTTTCTATTTCTTTTCTAATTCTTTGGTAACAGTTGACTGTATATGTGTGAGTCTATTTCTGGCTCCTGCATTCTGTTTCATTGGTTTTTGTGTAGGTACTATACTATTTTGATGACTATAGCTTTGTAATATAGTTTGAAATCAGGAAATTTGAGGCTTTCAGCCTGTTTGTTCTTCTCAGTATTTGGCTATTTGGATTCTTTTGTGCCTCCATACTAATTTTACAATTGTTTCTTCTACATTTATTTTAATGGCATTCAAATTTTGATAGAAATTTAACCCTAGAACTTAAAGTATAGTAATAAAAAAAGAAATTTATTTAACTATGTAGATAACTACATGTAGTATAGATATTTTAACAAGATTAATTTTTAGAATCCATGAACACAGGATATAGTTCCCATTTTGTATTCTTCAATTTCTTTTATCAACATTTTATAGTTTTCAGTATGCAGATCTTTAATATTCTTGGTTAAACTCATTCTATTTAATGAATTATTTCATTCTATTTGATAATACTGTAAATGGAATTGTTTGGTTTATTCCTTTTTCAGAATATTTTGCTGTTGCTGTATCTAAATGCAACTGATTTTCATGTTAATTTTGTATCCTGCAACTGTACTAGTTTGTTAGCTATAACAGGGTTTTGTTGTTGTTGGTGGTGGTGGTGGTAGTGGTGAAACAGTGGGCATTTTTAACCCTAGTTAACACTTTAAATTGATAGTTGCTATTATCATTTCATAATTCTTTAAAAAATGACCAGATGAATTACTGCTGTCATGAATTCAATGGAATTCACATGTTCCCATTTAAAATAATTTTATCTGTTTTGTCTGGGCCCCAGGATGGGGGGCACCCCATGGGAGCCGGCAGATTCCAGATGGGGAGGGAGAAGCAAGCAGGGAGGAGGCTGAGCAGGAGAAACAGAGAGGGGCTCTGGGGACAGTAAGGAGGAGAGGGGTCCTGTCGGAGACCCAGTGGAGAGAGAGAATGGGCCAGGAAACAGGTTAAAGGTGAGAGTGGGCAACAGGACTGCTTCTCGGCACAGGCAGGGGGCAGGGAACTTTGCTGAAACTGCAGGGCCCAGTGAACAGTGTGGGCAGGGTGGGAGGGAATGGAGAGGACCAGGCGGACCCCAAGTCAATTTGGAGGAAGGAACATTTCCCGGTTCCTTCACCTCTGCCCAGCCTTCTACGGGCATGGTACTCCCAGGGGCAGGGCAGGGGAGGAGGCGGCTCCTGGCGGACTCGGAGTACTGAGGGGCACACAGCCGCTTCGCAGGGCCGGGGTGACGGCGGAAGCAAGCGATGGCTGCGGATGCCGCTGGCCCGGTGGGTAGGTGCTGGGGGCCTAAGCTGGGCGGAGCTCACAGGGCCCAGCGCCTGGGGCCTGCAGGTGGCCCTGGAGGAATTACCCGCCCGTGCCTTCAGGGAGACAAGTGTGGACGGCGCCGTGGACACGCCCTTCCTAGCTGGAACATTTGTGACGCTGGAATTTAAGCTCGGGCGGACAAACGGCCAGAAGAAGGAATGGATGAAACTCCAGTGCAAAGTCCAGCCCAAGGGGAGGAAGCAGAAATGCCTGGCCTGCGTCACACTGGGCTCCAGGGATAAGGTCCCATGCTGGATGAGTCACTGCTCTGTAGAGACGCAGGCTCAGCGGGAGTCTGAGGAGCTCCAGGAGACCCAGTGCAGCCTGGTGGAGCGGGCGGTGAGGATCCCACAGCTACTGCTTCCCTGCACAGTTCGCCTTCTCCAAGGCACGGCCCCCAACCGAGCCCAGCACTAAATTGCATGGCGCCTCCTGGACCACTGCCAGGGGTGACCAGTGGAAAACTCCACCTCCCAGGGAGAGGACACTACATCCCCAGCAAATAAAGCTGCTCCCCCTACCAAAGTAAATAAATACATAAAAATACATAAAATAATTTTGTTATTTGAAAATAATGTGTATCCTTTGTTTACTGGTAAACGTGCCGCCCATGTATCTGTATGCCTAATTAGTCAAACTTTTTAATGAAGTTAACATTTGTGATTCTTTATTATGATACAAAACAGTAAATTTTATAATGGTTTTAATATCATCTAATATGGTTGAAAATATGTCAATTTGTCATTGCCTATGAATCTTTGTGTTATTTATTTTACACTGTCAGATATTCTGTCTACAAATATCTAATGGCTTAGAATCTTGCTTAACATATTGTATGTGCTCACTACTAACTACTCTAATTCATCAAATTATCTTTTTACACCATCCTTAAAATACAATATTATTTTTATTAAAATTATTTTTCTGCTTAAATAGTTATGAAAATTATGAGGGCTATTCAGTCTGCCCTCTTGATGAAAGTTTGTTTGTTTTTCTCTTTATTAATACGTTAGAGGGTACAAACGCAGCTTCATCACGTGGACATGTTGCATAGTGATGAAGTATGAGCTTTTGGTGTAACAATCATCTGAACGGTGCTTATTGTCCCAATTGGGTATTTTCTCATTCTTAACCCCTTTACCATCCTCCCATCTTTCTGAGCCTCCAGTGTCTATTTTTCCAGTCTCTATATCCAAGTGTATGCATATAGCTCCCACTTGGAAGTAAGAAAATGCAGTATTAGATTTTCTGTTTTTGATTTATTTCACTTACAATAATGGCCTCCAGTTCCATTCATGTTGCTGCAAAAGAAATGTTTTTATTCTTTATGGCTGAATACTATTCCATAAATGTATAAATGTATAGCACTTTTTCTTTATTCAATCATTGATTGATAAATGTAAATTGACTCCATATCCTTGCTCTTGTGAGTAGTGCTGCAATAAACATATGGGTATGGGTACCTTCTTAAAGTAATACATTATTTTCCTTTGGATAGATACCCATTAGAGGGAGTGCTGAATCAAATGGAAGTTCTATTTTTAGTTTTTTGAGAAATCTTCATACTGTTTTCCATAGAGGCTATAGAAATTTACATTCCCACAAACAATGTATAAGTGTTCCCTTTTCTCTGTATCCTTGCCAATTTCTTTCATTTTTTTTTTTTGCTTTTTAATAATTAGCCATTATGAATGCTGTAAAATGGTATTTCATTGTGGTTTTTAATTGGTATTTCTTTTATCATTGACTTGAACATTTTTTACATGGTTGTTGGCTATCATTGTCTTCTTTTTGAAAAATATCTGTTCCCATACTTTGCCTGCTTTTTAATGAGGGTACTTGTTTTCTTCTTGTTGAGTGGTTTGATTTCCTTGTATATTTTGCACATTAGTTCTTTGTCATATGCATAGTTCACAAACATTTTTCTTATCCCATAAGTTGTCTGCTCACATGTTAACTAAAAGCTCCTTTTCAGGAGCTTTTTAGTTTAAGTTCCATTTGTCTATTTTTCTTATTGTTTCATCTGGTTTTGAGATCTTACTCATGAATTCTTTGTTCAGGCCAATGTCCAGAAGAGTTTATCATAGGGTTTCTTCTAGAATTTTTATCATTTTAGGTCTTCATTTTAGTCTTTTAATTCATATTGACTTGATTTTTGTATATGGTGAGGGCGACAGGTCCCATTTTGTACTTCTGCATATGGCAATATAATTTTTCCAGCGCAATTTTTTGACTAGGATGTCATTTTCCCAGTGTATGTTTTTGCTGACTTTGTAAAAGATCAGCTTTGTGTAGATTTGTGGCTTTATTTCTAGGTTCTCTATTCTGTTCCATTGATCTATGCATCTGTTTATATCAGTACCATGCTGTTTTGGTTATTAAAGCCTTCTAGTATGTGATTCTATGTGAACTTAATATTTTTCTAATTCTATGACAAATAACATTGGCATTTTGATAGGAATTGCATTTAATATGTAGATTGTTTGGGGAAGTATGGTCATTTTGATGATAATAATTCTTCCAATCCATGAGCATAGGATGTTTTTCTCATTTGTTTGTGTCATGTACAATTTATTTCATCCATGTTTTGTAGTTTTCCTTGTGGATATCTTTAGCCTATATGATAAATTGTATTTCTAGTTATTTCACCTTTTTTCCAGCTATTGTAAAAGGAATTGACTTTTTAATTTGATTCTCAGGTTGTTCATTATTAGTGTATAAAAATGCTACTAATTTTTGTACATTGATTTTTGTATCCTGAAATATTATTAAATTCTTTTATGAAATCTAGAAGTTTTGGGTGGTTTTTAGATTTTTCTAGGTGTAATATTATGTAATCATCAAAGACGGGCAATTTGACTTCCTAGTTGAAATCATATGCATTGCCCACCAAGATCAACAGACAAAATCTATGGGGAGGGCACTGATGATGGTATTATCCTTAAAGTGGTCATGTGATTATGGTTGGAAGCCTAGGCTGAGAAACACTTAGCTAAGAATTGCCTCTCAAGTTTCAATGTACATATAAATCATTTCGAATTCCAGGCCTCTCTCTTAGTAATGTGATTCTGCAGGTTTGGAAGGGGTCCATGAATTGACTTCTTTCAAAAGTCTCCTCTTAATTGCTGATGTTTTTTCCAGTACATCCATTGTAGTGGCACTAGCTAGAGAAAGTAGGCACAGCACGCAGAGTTCCTGACACCCAACATGCTTACCACAACATAAATACTTTTCGCCCAAAGTGGAAACCACCAATCACCATTCAGAAACATGTTATTCTCAGCTGGCTCTGTAAAGTTTACAGAGGCTAGAGAAGGCATCAATGTTTGAGTAAGTCTGTATTTGGAAAACATGTACACATGAGTTAATACAATGTATATTTAGCATGTACTATTTCATTCTATTTAGCCATTTGCCTGTCACTTTTTATAAGACACAATAACAAGAAATTTAACCAAACCCCTTAGAGTTTTTTAGGAATATTATATAATAAACTAAAAAATTTATTTTTACTAAGGTTAAAGAAATGGGAATAATCACAGCAATAGCAATGATTCTTCTGTCCATGAAGAGCCCTTCAGGTGATAACATCAGAACTCACAACAACAACATAAGGGAAGTGGAACAAATGTAGCCAAAGTCCGCTGTACATCTCCCTTGTCTCTTCTGACCACAGAATGTTGAATTCAATTTTTTAGCCATTTGCTCTGGAATGAAAGTATCTGGACAGTAGAAAGTGTGAATCTGTTTCATCTGTTTTTCTAATGGTCATATGATATAGTTTAGATGTCTTCTCCAAATCTCATATTGAATTTTAATTCCTAAAGTTACAGGTGGGCCTGGTGGGAGATGGTTGATTCATGGGGATGGATTCCTCAGGGCTCTGTGCCGCCCTTGTCATAACAAGTACTCACAAGTTCTAGTGGTTTAAAAGTGAGGCAAATCTCTCCCCCATCTTTCCTGTTCCCACTTCTACCATGTATGTCTGTTCCTATTTCATCTTTCACCATGACTGTAAGCTTCTTTATAAGTTAATATTGTTACAAAATTTCAATTTTCTTATAAAATTACCTGACAAAATTTTGTCATAATACGATATTATGACATCATGATATATTATGATAGTATAATTTGTATATATTATGACATCACAATATATTATATCATAATTCATGACCATTATGATGTCACGGTATATCAAGACATCATAATATATGCATAACATCACAATATATTATGACATCATAATTTATATGCATTGTGATATCACCATATATTATGGCATCATAATTCATATATTGTGACATCACAATACATTATGACATCATACTTGTGTGCATTGTGACATCCCAATATATTTTGACATCATAATTCATATGTATTGTGACATCATAATATATTGTGATATCATAATTCATATGTATTATGATGATATAACATAAAATTTTGTTAGGTAATATTATAAGAAAATTGAGTTAAATATTGTAACAACCTTAATATATAAACTTAATAGAACCTAAGAATATTACCTGCTCTTGTGTGAATGACTGCTTGATGATATTATAACATATCAAAATGGTTTATATGTCAAATAAATTTTATACAATAATATGATATCAATATATAATGAGATTATAAGTTTCATTTAAATCCTATTTAAATTCAGACAATTTTGTTAGGCAGTGTCTGTCTACCATTGGATAATTTTTAAGGGTCCACTATTTGCACAGACAGCACACGTGGAAAAACACAGACTCACTCAGAACAGTCTCTTTCCTGAATCTTTCCCCTCCTCAGGCATCCGTTCATCAGTGAACCAAGTGAATGGAGAGCAGAGGGCAAGTACTCCCTAACACAGAAGGTCTCATTTCTGCATGCTTTTCTTAGAAGAGGGAAAAACAAGAAGGTCCTTTTGGAGGACACTTGGTGGGACATACACTAAGCCTTCTATAGTTTGGGAGCCCTAACCAGCAGATACAGACTTCTCAGTAAGAAGGTATAAGGCAGCTGTCCTGAGCCTGGAGTTCCACCATATCTTGTCCCATCTCGTTTAGGCAATTTTGAGAGGCTGCTCTGGAATATGTCTCGATGGTGGATGTTGGGAAACAACCAGGCTTTGATGGGACTCAGATGGTGTCTGTTGTGTGAAGACAGGAGCTGAATGCTCAGGATCTAGGCTGTTTTTCTTGTGGTCAGTGGGGTTAGCTGTTTGGGACCAAGTCCATTTTCACTAATGAGACTGAATAAATTCTATAGAACAGAGTACAGCTCCCAGGATGACTGAGGAAAGGTGAGAAACAGGAGAAGTTTCTCTCTCTACTTAGAGTTTTTGCTACTTCAAGAATCATAAGCTGACTAAATTACCATCAGCTCTAATCTAATCAAATTGATTCTATTGTATTTGATCTAATTATCTTCCCCCATGTTAAGGTAGAATGGGCCATTTTATTTGGTATGTGCTTTTTCTCCACATTTTTATTTTATCATATATGTATGTATGTAATACAATCAACCATAATTTTAATTTGACATTTCTAACCATTTGAGAAATTATAATATCTATGTACATTATTTTAACACTATGTATAATGCCCCTTCTTTGCAAAATGTATAACACATTTCAATATAGGTATTGTTATACATAAAATGTTTATTCAGAAACAGAATGCTTGTTCCTCAGTACCGCAAGGAAAAATCAGCATTCAGACAAAAATTTTTCTCAGCAAGGCAATTTTACTCTTTGCAGAAAGAGTGCTCCTCGCAGATGGAACAATGGTGAGAGCACACTCAAACAAAGGAGAACAGCAATTATTACCCTTTACACAGCTTGTCCCTGCGACTGTGTCCTGTCTCCATTGGCTGGAGCTGGACCCAACAATCTAAGCTAAACCTGACTGGCTAATAACTTAAAACTTTCCTGAATAGGTAAGGGCAAGGGAGAACAAAGGAAAAGAGGAAGTCATTTGCAAAAAACTTAGAAAAGTAACATTTCAAAGTAGGGAAGGGGCATAGGCTGTGAGCTGTGATGTCTAAAACAAATATCTTGGTTAATGTACAAGGACATGGAATGTGCTCATTCCCTTACACCTAACAGCTACATAGGATAGGGCATAACGAAGAGTTATTAGCACAAACCAACGAGGCTTAAAGGAAGTTAGTCTTTAAAAGAAACTGTTATTTCTAACACTTATGAATTATTCTTTAATAAAAAGGGAAATTTTGAAGAGGAATCTTTTTTACTTTCTACAGGTATGTTTAATTCTGCATCTTGAATAATAAGCAGTATCATAAATTATTCCAGGTAGGAATTGGGACAGAAATTATTATAAAATGATTCCCTTATCTTCTGATTCCTGTGCCCCTGGCTCTTTTTTTTTTTTTTTTTTTTGACACTATGACAAGACCCAGAAAATGTCTCCTATTAACTGTGTCTAGGTCCCTAGTAAAACTAGAGCAAGAAACTTTTTTTTTTTTTTTTTTTTTTTTTTTTTTTTTTTTGAGACGGAGTCTCGCTCTGTCGCCCAGGCTGGAGTGCAGTGGCTGGATCTCAGCTCACTGCAAGCTCCGCCTCCCGGGTTTACGCCATTCTCCTGCCTCAGCCTCCCGAGTAGCTGGGACTACAGGCGCCCGCCACCTCGCCCAGCTAGTTTTTTTGTATTTTTAGTAGAGACGGGGTTTCACCATGTTAGCCAGGATGGTCTCGATCTCCTGACCTTGTGATCCGCCTGTCTCGGCCTCCCAAAGTGCTGGGATTACAGGCTTGAGCCACCGCGCCCGGCCAGAAACTTTTCTTATTGAGGCCCTAATGAGAACCAGGAAGAGAAAACTTAGCCAATAAGAGTAATCCACGCCCAACTGAGGGACATATAAAATGTGAGTCCAGCAGAATAACTCACACTCTGAATCTGGAGGTGAGAGAGAGAGCACCTTTCACTTGAGTTTGAACACGGGAAAAGGAAATGAAAACTCTGATCCCCACTGCTCCTCCATCCAATGCCCCACTGACCAACATTTTTTCAAACAGATTTCCTTTACAGAAAGGGGCTCAGATGAGAAGGAACCATTCAAAGAAAAAGGCGAGACCCCCTCTTCCCATTCTAGTGAGAAGCACATGTAAAGGCAGGTAAGGCCCTGGGCTGTTGCTATGAAGTCCCCAAGAAGGGTTGGCATCAGGGATACTGAGCTATATGTCTTTGATAGGGTTTTATTTTGAAATTGGGATTGGGAAATGACTCAGATCTCTAAGGAGACTTTGAGAAATGTGTTCACTCATGACACTGGCAGAAGAGCTTCACTTGAAAGGCTGATCCACAAATATTTGTCAGGGACAGACTATGGGACTCTGTGCCTGGGAGAGGTGAGTCACCTAAACTCCATGTTGCACTAGGATCAAAGTCTAATCCAAATGAAAAGAATTCTGAGGAAACTAAGCTCAAAGCCAGAAACACTGCTAGATCAGGTAAAATTTGACTCTTTCAAGGTAAAAAGAGACAGTGCTGCAACACAGTCACGCCTGGCAAGGAAACTGGGAGCTCTTTGGCAGCCAGGGCCTTGTAGATTCTTGACTCTGGAGAACAGAGGAGAGATGGTTTTGGTTGCAACTTCAGTTTCTGTGTGTCCAGGATAAACTAAGCCTTCTAGGGTGTTTGATTGGAGGTACTGACTCAAACTCTTGTTTTATCAATAGAACCAGTGTAGAGCTCACCTGAAGAAAACTCCAAGTAAAGGAAAATCAGCTCCAAAGACAGCTGCCATGACAGAGCAGGTAGAATCTTGCTTTTTTCCCTTCTAAGGGGCAACCAAGCAGAAGACTTTTATACAGGGATTGAGCAGTAAGAGGGCTTCTTAGTGACTGAGATAATTTTGGAGCTCCTGGCACTCAGAGGATATTTGGGGACTCAGAAGGGGTTAAGCCTCACTTCATTAAAATGGTCAGGAAGGAGAAGAAGAGACAAATGATACTCACCTGAAGGTGCATGGAAGGTTGTGGAAATGAGGGTCTGTGGGCACCGTTCTTGAAAGTCTCTCACTCACATGCTTTCTCTGCAGGGAACTGTACAGGAAAATAGTGCAGCTTGATGTTGAAAAAGAAACTAAAGTCCTCTACAGTTTTGCAAAGCAGTGGAATCCAAGAGACCTGTGATGCCCACCGTAGAGGTCCTTTCATGGCTTGCACTGGGCGCAGCAAGAGGCACAAGTCTCGGGCCTCTGGAGTTCAATAGTCATCACTTTAGAAAGCTTAGTGAGCTTCCAAGGTGAGTCAAAGGCCATTTATCAAAACCCATCCCATGTATTGGTGCAGCAGGTCCATTCTCCGCTGATCTGGGACAAGCTCACTCAGCCTGCCTGGCTCTGGGGCCTCTGTGTGCCCAGGTGCAGACCTTCTATGCCATGGCCACCCAGGCAGGTTATGTCTTCCCTGCTAAGAAGTGGCTTGTTTCAGCCACACTGACTGGCCCTAAGGATTCAGCTCTGGATAGAGAAGCCCACTCCTTGCCTGGGCAGGAGATAACTGAGCCCATCAGTGGAGCAGATGAGGCTTCAGCTGGGTGCACCCTCACCCTATTCAGCAGAGAACACACTCTTGGAATGAGAGCAAGAATCTGCTATTTTTCAGATTCTTCCAGAAGACCAGCAGTGACAATTTTAGATGCACAGTGTTAATAAATGACAGAACCTGAGCAGTCGTAAGAAAGGAACTTGAACAATGTACTCAAAATAGTGAATCTTGCATTTTGTAGAGGGCTAAGATTATACACAAATTATATATTTCCTGTTAGACATTGGATGTCTTGGATGTCTCATGACAGTCAGGCATATCTATATAATCAGACAAACATTAAGATGTAATCATTCATATGCCTTTGCGTATTTTAAATTGTAGCAAAATAAATATAAAATTATGTTCTTCTCTTTTAATTCAAAAAAGTTTGTAGCTCTCACTCTCCCACACTGAACCCATGGAACACTAATATCCACAAACATTTAATAGTACTCTTCATGAGAAAATGTCAACATATTTTTACAGTTTAATAAAATTATGGTGAAATCACCACAAAAGGTGTTTACTAATAATATTTTTACATAAAATTGAAGTCGATATGTTAAATGTAATTGATCTTATTTATCCTTCACCTGAGTCATATTTGCCTCATTTTAAATTTTCTAAATTTAAACTTTCTTCTATTTGATACAATTCAGTTGATCATACTGTATTGTAGGATATTAAATGTAATATAAATATTGTCATTTATTTTATATATTGTTACATTTTATGTTTTTCATCTTTCATTTTACAGTGAGATTATGAAATCTTTCATCACCTAAATATATTTTTTGTTTTGTTCTCTGCTTCATAATTTTCATATGTATCATGATACAAACATTCATGTTTTTGGAATATTCAGTTTTAGATGATTTTGTATTTCATCCACACTGAATTTTTATTTACTCCATGTGTGAGTTGGAGGACTTTTTACCTTCACGTCTGCTTTATTTTCACCCTGACCACACACCCCACAATTCTTGTTTTGGTCAAAGAACAGTGATTTATCATTCCAGTAAATGGAGCCAATTCAATGAAAATATTCAGATACACCTTCGAGATATATGATTTTTGCTCTAGACAGGCACAATAAAATAAATATCACAATAATGTGAGTCACACAATTTTTCTGCTTTTCCAGTACATATAAAAGTCATGTTTACACCATACGGTAGAATAAGACTGAAATAGCCTATATTTATAATAACAAGGTACAAACCTTAATAAAAAATGTACTATATTGCTAAAAAAGGCTGACACAGATATACACATACAAAAAATCACATGATGTTGGAAAAACAGTGTTAATAGAGTCGCTCAATGTAGGGTTGCAAAAAGCCTTCAATTTGTAAGAAATCCAATATCTATAAAGAACAATAAAGTGCAATAAAACTAAGTATGCCTGTGTAACAATCAATGTTCACTAGAAATATACCTAGAAATGATAATAAAGGATGTTTACGTATGTATAAAAGTAATTGACAAGTTACATATTGGGTGGCAGATAAAAATTACAAAATGATTTTTAAAGAAAATTGAAGGGTAGACCAAAACATTCCTGAGTGGACAAAATCAGTTAGACATCCTCAGTGACCTCATCTCGTTGACTTGCAAACAAGCAAAACATAATGTGAACTATTTTTTTGTGAATGCCTGTATTAAAAAAAACATAACTTAAGCTTAAGTTATCGGAAGTACCCAAGAAGCTTATAGTAATATACATCTACAAGGTAAACCAAAAAATACAATTCTGTAACTGCAACAAATCAAAGAATTTTATTATTTGCTACTTCATTTTTTTCAATACAATCTCACCTCTGACACTTTGCCATTGAAATGCTAAACCTCTTCTGTTCTGATGTTCCACAATTTACAAGTTGCTTCTTACTCAAGAAAAATTTTTTGAAACAGGTTCTTGCTCTGTTGCTCATGTGGAAGGTGTACACAGAATCAAGGTTCTGTGCAGGTTTACATCCTGAGCAAAAGCCATCCTCCAACCTTAGCCCCATGAGTAGCTGCAACGACAGGCATGCACCACCATACCCGGCTAATTTCTTCTTTTTTGTAGAGACAGGGTCTTACTATGTTTCCCAGGCTGGCCTCAAACTCCTGGGCTCAAGTAATCTTCTCGACTTGGCCTCTCAAAGTGCTGGAATCACAGATATAAACCACCATTCCCTGCCAAGAACACTTTTAAGATTTGTGTTGTGCTACAGTTTACTTTTTAACAGGACAAAATAAAATAAACTAGCTATACATAAATCTAACAAACACTTGTTAAGCATATGAGAAAGACCATAAAAAGTCCTTGAAATGTAAGAAAATCAGCATAAACAAATGGAAAACCACATCACGTTCTGAGGTAGAATATCTCAATATTACTCAATCATCAATTTTTAGAAGTAATTTATAAATTTAATTTTGTCCCAATAAAGATACCAACTGGTGTTGGAAGCAAGCATTTTGTTGCAAAACTCCTCTAGATGAAAACATAAATAAGAACAGCTGAGAAAACTCTGAAAAAATAGAATGGCTATTCCACCCTATGAGACATGTTGATTTATGAATATATGAATAACTCAGTGGAACAATAAATTGAAAAATAAACCACAGTGTATAAGAAAGTGCCTTTGTTCAGGCTGCTAAAACAAAATACACTAGACTGGGTAATGTATGAACAACAGAAATGTTTGATCACTGTTCTGGAGGCTGGAACGTTCAACATCAAAACACCAGCAAATTCAATGTCTGGTGAGGGTCCTGTTTCTCATAAATGGTGCTTTTTGCTGTGTGCTCACATGGCAGCTGGAAGAAGTGTGCTCCCTTCAACCTCTATTACAGAGTGTCAATTACATGTATGAAGATGAAGCTCTCCTGAGTGAGTCGCTTCCCGAAAAGCTCCAAAAAACTAGCATATTAGGGATTACATCTTTACAAATAAGTTTTTACAAGTAGACACAAATTCAGGCCATAGCAAAAAGTTAATTGGCAATACAAACTACAGTTGGGTTGGCATCATTAATGCTTTGAGTTTAGGAATGTGATGTTTCTATCATAAAGGTAAAAACTAATGTGCTAATTATAACCTGCAATAAAATAAAGGTCAAACGAAAGATAAATCTGTATGGTGAAAAAATCAAGTTTTTAAAGGTGAATTCTTACAGATTGTATCTGGATTTCTGTGGTTTCTGATGATGAATAAGACCCCAGAGACTCCTCCTGTGACTTTCTTACTGAAGTTTCTGACACTCTTACTCAATTTGAAAGTGTGTAAAAATGGTTTCTGCTTCTGTCTTTAAGAAATTCAAAATCAAGTTGGCTTCCATATGCTTGATCTAAAACAATTATTCACTCAGTGCTTCTCCGCTGAGGAAGGGCACTGAATCTCACACGCCCAGAAGCATCATGTTCTGTCAGATACAGGACTTCTCCTTGAGGCAGAACCTCACCATTCACACATGATCAGAGGCTTTCCCAGGCATGCACTGCTCTGTGCTCTCCCACACAGGCTCAGCCCTGAGCATCTGACTCTGAAGGTGACTGATGAACATGATCCCTAGTACTCTCATTTACAGGGATTTTGTTTTCTATTAACGATCTTCTCCAAAGCTCTAGGGTCTTTCCTGAATCCACCTCCCACACACAGATAGACTGGCAGATTTGGACAGAAGCTTGGATCCTCACTTGAAGCCCTGCCCTGTCCCACCAGCTTCTCTAGAAGTACAATGTTCTAATTACTCCTGAGAGACCACATATCAGGGCATCTCTCTGTGCCAATAATTGAATAAAACTGAGAAAAGAAAAAATTTCCGCTGAGGGCTGCCTCTAAGGGTCTAGTTGCCAGACTTATATATCTTTTTACACAAATATTGACAAATGTAATTTCATCTTTAGAAGAAAAACAAAATAAAGAACAACAGCTCACAGAGGAATGAGAAAATGAAATCAATGCTCTATAGAATCCAGCTTACCTCAACCGTGGGGTGGTAAGTCTCCTCAGGAAAAAGCAGTTGTCCTCGATCATCAGAAACAACTGTGGCCTCAGACAGCTGGACACTGAGAGTGCAGGATGTTCACTGGGAATCCACGCCTGCATCACAGAGAGATGGAATTCCCAGGAGAAGCTGAACCCACAGGTCCTTTTCTACCATTTGGTCTTACTGATACTACTCCTCCTCCTGGCCCAACAGGATTCCCAAACTCTTCTCTGGGCCTCACTAGGGATAATTCAGAAAGACAAGAAGTTATTAATGACCCTAAATTTCTGTAGTTTCTGGGGTCTAATCTGTTCATTTTTAGGTTTTGGGTTTCTGTCCTCCCTCTACATCCACAGAATTTTTGTGTCCTATTCCAGTACCTATAACTTTAAGTAGTCATTTTTTCTAGTCTAGTCACCTGTACTATCTTCTAGTCATTTCTTTTTTTTTCTAGTAGAGTGAGATGATATGGACACAAAAACGTCTATATAAAAGTTCACTATAACTCAGTTGAGCACCACAAACCCTCTTTGGGCTGGACTGTCATTTAGAGAATGTAAAAACCAGATTTGCCTGGGGTGGCAGTTAAGTAAATGAAAGATACATCTTGTCCAGGAATGGTCAGTGAGAAATCTCAAAGTTTGAAAATGGATGCCTATAGACCTCAGTGACATTCTCTTCATCTTGGAGTCAGGCAAGAAAAGATTTTTGGATGCTGAGGGAAAAGTCACATTCAATCAACAAATTACCTAGCCAACATGTGTGGACCCAGAGAAAAAAAGGGAGTAAAATCAGTTTGCCATGCTGACAGATATAATGATAAAAGCTACAACGTGATTAAAATGCAAGTGGCCTTAAAACCCTAAAGGTTACATGAATGATCCTCAAGGGACACGTGGTGTGGCTGGAGTCAGCTGACTATTAGGCTAAAGGTGAGATATGATCAATACCTCAGGAAGTGGGTCAAAGACCAATGCAGTTGTCATGCCCAGAATGGTCTGGGGCCTTCTAAACCATGAGACAAATAGGTCAGCTTTCTCTAAGAAGCACAGGTCTGGCATGCAGTGATGACCTCTGCATTACACATGGATTCAGCTTGATTTCTGGCTAAACTGTGGTATTTTCAGAGAACCGACTCTTTCCATGGACTCCAAAATGAATTACCTGACAGACCAGCAGCTAAAATTATTTCTGATTTGAAGCCAAATAAAGGATGTCCTTTGCCAAATAGCCTTTAGTTTCAATGTGGAAGATTAAACAGTTAGAACATGGCCAATGACCCAAAACCCTGAGCTCTTACCATTAAGAGGAGCAACCAGCCTGGCTTCAGGTTCTGTGTAGCTCGTGCTGAGGTTAGACATCCACAGCCGCCCAGTGAGCACCTTAAGGTGACAGCTTTCTTGACTCATCAGGGAATTAGAGGCAGGCATCTAGGAAACATTCAGTAAATTGAAGACCCCGGCACAAGGAGCAAGATGGCCGAATAGGAACAGCTCCAGTCTCCAACTCCCAGCGTGAGCGACACAGAAGACTGGTGATTTCTGCATTTTCAACTGAGGTACTGGGTTCATCTCACTGGGGAGTGCCGGACGATCGGTGCTGGTCAGCTGCTGCAGCCCGACCAGCGAGAGCTGAAGCAGGGCGAGGCATTGCCTCACCTGGGAAGCGCAAGGGGGAAGAGAATCCCTTTTCCTAGCCAGGGGAACTGAGACACACAACACCTGGAAAATCGGGTAACTCCCACCCCAATACTGCGCTTTAAGCAAACAGGCACACCAGGAGATCATATCCCACACCTGGCCGGGAGGGTCCCACACCCACGGAGCCTCCCTCATTGCTAGCACAGCAGTCTGTGATCTACCGGCAAGGCAGCAGCGAGGCTGGGGGAGGGGCGCCCGCCAATGCTGAGGCTTAGGTAGGTAAACAAAGCTGTTGGGAAGCTCGAACTGGGTGGAGCTCACAGCAGCTCAAGGAAACCTGCCTGTCTCTGTAGACTCCACCTCTGGGGACAGGGCAATAACAAACACAGCCGAAACCTCTGCAGACGCAAACGACTCTGTCTGACAGCTTTGAAGAGAGCAGTGGATCTCCCAACACGGAGGTTGAGATCTGAGAAGGGACAGACTCCCTGCTCAAGTGGGTCCCTGACCGCTGAGTAGCCTAACTGGGAGACATCCCCCACTAGGGGCAGTCTGACACCCCACACCTCACAGGGTGGAGTACACCCCTGAGAGGAAGCTTCCAAAGCAAGAATCAGACAGGTACACTTGCTGTTCAGAAATATTCTATCTTCTGCAGCCTCTGCTGCTGATACCCTGGCAAACAGGGTCTGGAGTGGACCTCAAGCAATCTCCAACAGACCTACAGCTGAGGGTCCTGACTGTTAGAAGGAAAACTATCAAACAGGAAGGACACCTACACCAAAATCCCATCAGTACATCACCATCATCAAAGACCAGAGGCAGATAAAACCACAAAGATGGGGAAAAAGCAGGGCAGAAAAGCTGGAAATTCAAAAAATAAGAGCGCATCTCCCCCGGCAAAGGAGCGCAGCTCATCGCCAGCAACGGATCAAAGCTGGACAGAGAATGACTTTGACGAGATGAGAGAAGAAGGCTTCAGTCCATCAAATTTCTCAGAGCTAAAGGAGGAATTACGTACCCAGCGCAAAGAAACTAAAAATCTTGAAAAAAAAGTGGAAGAATTGATGGCTAGAGTAATTAATGCAGAGAAGGTCATAAACGAAATGAAAGAGATGAAAACCATGACACGAGAAATACGTGACAAATGCACAAGCTTCAGTAACCGACTCGATCAACTGGAAGAAAGAGTATCTGCAATTGAGGATCAAATGAATGAAATGAAGCGAGAAGAGAAACCAAAAGAAAAAAGAAGAAAAAGAAATGAACAAAGCCTGCAAGAAGTATGGGATTATGTAAAAAGACCAAATCTACGTCTGATTGGGGTGCCTGAAAGTGAGGGGGAAAATGGAACCAAGTTGGAAAACACTCTTCAGGATATCATCCAGGAGAACTTCCCCAACCTAGTAGGGCAGGCCAACATTCAAATCCAGGAAATACAGAGAACGCCACAAAGATACTCCTCGAGAAGAGCAACTCCAAGACACATAATTGCCAGATTCACCAAAGTTGAAATGAAGGAAAAAATCTTAAGGGCAGTCAGAGAGAAAGGTCGGGTTACCCACAAAGGGAAGCCCATCAGACTAACAGCAGATCTCTCGGCAGAAACTCTCCAAGCCAGAAGAGAGTGGGGGCCAATATTCAACATTCTTAAAGAAAAGAATTTTCAACCCAGAATTTCATATCCAGCCAAACTAAGTTTCATAAGTGAAGGAGAAATAAAATCCTTTACAGATAAGCAAATGCTTAGAGATTTTGTCACCACTAGGCCTGCCCTACAAGAGACCCTGAAGGAAGCACTAAACATGGAAAGGAACAACCGGGACCAGCCATTGCAAAAACATGCCAAAATGTAAAGACCATCGAGGCTAGGAAGAAACTGCATCAACTAACGAGCAAAATAACCAGTTAATATCATAATGGCAAGATCAAGTTCACACATAACAATCTTAACCTTAAATGTAAATGGACTAAATGCTCCAATTAAAAGACACAGACTGGCAACCTGGATAAAGAGTCAAGACCCATCAGTCTGCTGTATTCAGGAGACCCATCTCACAGGCAGAGACACACATAGGCTCAAAATAAAGGGATGGAGGAAGATTTACCAAGCAAATGGAGAACAAAAAAAAGCGGGGGTTGCAATACTAGTCTCTGATAAAACAGACTTTAAACCATCAAAGATCAAAAGAGACAAAGAAGGCCATTACATAATGGTAAAGGGATCAATTCAACAGGAAGAGCTAACTATCCTAAATATATATGCACCCAATACAGGAGCACCCAGATTCATAAAGCAAGTCCTTAGAGACTTACAAAGAGACTTAGACTCCCATACAATAATAATGGGAGACTTCAACACTCCACTGTCAACATTAGACAGATCAACGAGACAGAAAGTTAACAAGGATATCCAGGAATTGAACTCATCTCTGCAGCAAGCAGACCTAATAGACATCTACAGAACTCTCCACCCCAAATCAACAGAATATACATTCTTCTCAGCACCACATCGTACTTACTCCAAAATCGACCACATAATTGGAAGTAAAGCACTCCTCAGCAAATGTACAAGAATAGAAATTATAACAAACTGTCTCTCAGACCACAGTGCAATCAAACTAGAACTCAGGACTAAGAAACTCAATCAAAACCGCTCAACTACATGGAAACTGAACAACCTGCTCCTGAATGACTACTGGGTACATAACGAAATGAAGGCAGAAATCAAGATGTTCCTTGAAACCAATGAGAACAAAGATACAACATACCAGAATCTCTGGGACACATTTAAAGCAGTGTGTAGAGGGAAATTTATAGCACTAAGTGCCCACAAGAGAAAGCAGGAAAGATCCAAATTTGACACTCTAACATCGCAA
The DNA here is from genome assembly GCF_024542745.1 of Macaca thibetana thibetana. NCBI lineage: Eukaryota > Metazoa > Chordata > Mammalia > Primates > Cercopithecidae > Macaca > Macaca thibetana. Next base: position 46,006,097 of record NC_065597.1, on the reverse strand, counting down.
TTAAAAGAACTAGAGAAGCAAGAGCAAACACATTCGAAAGCTAGCAGAAGGCAAGAAATAACTAAGATCAGAGCAGAACTGAAGGAGACAGAGACACAAAAAACTCTCCAAAAAATCAATGAATCCAGGAATTGGTTTTTTGAAAAGATCAACAAAATTGACAGACCACTAGCAAGACTAATAAAGAAGAAAAGAGAGAAGAATCAAATGGACGCAATTAAAAATGATAAAGGGGATATCACCACCGACCCCACAGAAATACAAACTACCATCAGAGAATACCATAAACACCTCTACGCAAAAAAACTGGAAAATCTAGAAGAAATGGATAATTTCCTGGACACTTACACTCTTCCAAGACTAAACCAGGAAGAAGTTGAATCCCTGAATAGACCAATAGCAGGCTCTGAAATTGAGGCAATAATTAATAGCCTACCAACCAAAAAAAGTCCAGGACCAGATGGATTCACAGCTGAATTCTACCAGAGGTACAAGGAGGAGTTGGTACCATTCCTTCTGAAACTATTCCAATCAATAGAAAAAGAGGGAATCCTCCCTAACTCATTTTATGAGGCCAACATCATCCTGATACCAAAGCCTGGCAGAGACACAACAAAAAAAGAGAATTTTAGACCAATATCCCTGATGAACATCGATGCAAAAATCCTCAATAAAATACTGGCAAATCGGATTCAGCAACACATCAAAAAGCTTATCCACCATGATCAAGTGGGCTTCATCCCTGGGATGCAAGGCTGGTTCAACATTCGCAAATCAATAAACATAATCCAGCATATAAGCAGAACCAAAGACAACAACCACATGATTATCTCAATAGATGCAGAAAAGGCTTTTGACAAAATTCAACAGCCCTTCATGCTAAAAACGCTCAATAAATTTGGTATTGATGGAACGTACCTCAAAATAATAAGAGCTATTTATGACAAACCCACAGCCAATATCATACTGAATGGGCAAAAACTGGAAAAATTCCCTTTGAAAACTGGCACAAGACAGGGATGCCCTCTCTCACCACTCCTATTCAGCATAGTGTTGGAAGTTCTGGCTAGGGCAATTAGGCAAGAGAAAGAAATCAAGGGTATTCAGTTAGGAAAAGAAGAAGTCAAATTGTCCCTCTTTGCAGATGACATGATTGTATATTTAGAAAACCCCATTGTCTCAGCCCAAAATCTCCTTAAGCTGATAAGAAACTTCAGCAGTCTCAGGATACAAAATTAATGTGCAAAAATCACAAGCATTCTTATACACCAGTAACAGACAAACAGAGAGCCAAATCAGGAATGAACTTCCATTCACAATTGCTTCAAAGAGAATAAAATACCTAGGAATCCAACTTACAAGGGATGTAAAGGACCTCTGCAAGGAGAACTACAAACCACTGCTCAGTGAAATAAAAGAGGACACAAACAAATGGAAGAACATACCATGCTCATGGATAGGAAGAATCAATATCGTGAAAATGGTCATACTGCCCAAGGTAATTTATAGATTCAATGCCATCCCCATCAAGCTACCAATGAGTTTCTTCACAGAATTGGAAAAAACTGCTTTAAAGTTCATATGGAACCAAAAAAGAGCCCACATCTCCAAGACAATCCTAAGTCAAAAGAACAAAGCTGGAGGCATCACGCTACCTGACTTCAAACTATACTACAAGGCTACAGTAACCAAAACAGCATGGTACTGGTACCAAAACAGAGATATAGACCAATGGAACAGAACAGAGTCCTCAGAAATAATACCACACATCTACAGCCATCTGATCTTTGACAAACCTGAGAGAAACAAGAAATGGGAAAAGGATTCCCTATTTAATAAATGGTGCTGGGAAAATTGGCTAGCCATAAGTAGAAAGCTGAAACTGGATCCTTTCCTTACTCCTTATATGAAAATTAATTCAAGAAGGATTAGAGACTTAAATGTTAGACCTAATACCATAAAAATCCTAGAGGAAAACCTAGGTAGTACCATTCAGGACATAGGCATGGGCAAAGACTTCATGTCTAAAACACCAAAAGCAATGGCAGCAAAAGCCAAAATTGACAAATGGGATCTCATTAAACTAAAGAGCTTCTGCACAGCAAAAGAAACTACCATCAGAGTGAACAGGCAACCTACAGAATGGGAGAAAATTTTTGCAATCTACTCATCTGACAAAGGGCTAATATCCAGAACCTACAAAGAACTCAAACAAATTTACAAGAAAAAAACAAACAACCCCATCAAAAAGTGGGCAAAGGATATGAACAGACATTTCTCAAAAGAAGACATTCATACAGCCAACAGACACATGAAAAAATGCTCATCATCACTGGCCATCAGAGAAATGCAAATCAAAACCACAATGAGATACCATCTCACACCAGTTAGAACGGCGATCATTAAAAAGTCAGGAAACAACAGGTGCTGGAGAGGATGTGGAGAAATAGGAACACTTTTACACTGTTGGTGGCATTGTAAACTAGTTCAACCATTATGGAAAACAGTATGGCGATTCCTCAAGGATATAGAACTAGATGTACCATATGACCCAGCCATCCCATTACTGGGTATATACCCAAAGGATTATAAATTATGCTGCTATAAAGACACATGCACACGTATGTTTATTGCGGCACTATTCACAATAGCAAAGACTTGGAATCAACCCAAATGTCCATCAGTGACAGATTGGATTAAGAAAATGTGGCACATATACACCATGGAATACTATGCAGCCATAAAAAAGGATGAGTTTGCGTCCTTTGTAGGGACATGGATGCAGCTGGAAACCATCATTCTTAGCAAACTATCACAAGAACAGAAAACCAAACATCGCATGTTCTCTCTCATAGGTGGGAACTGAACAATGAGATCACTTGGACTCAGGAAGGGGAACATCACACACCGGGGCCTATCATGGGGAGGGGGGATGGGGAAGGGATTGCATTGGGAGTTATACCTGATGTAAATGATGAGTTCATGGGTGCAGCACACCAACATGGCACAAGTATACATATGTAACAAACCTGCACGTTATGCACATGTACCCTACAACTTAAAGTATAATAATAATAAATAAATTAAAAAAAATAAATAAAAGGAGGCACAAAAAACTGCAATGCCATCCTACAAGGTGTGTGGCAACAGCCAAGGTAAGTGGAACAAATATGAACGGTGTTTTTTCTGCTCTCACACCACCACCAGCATCAATACAGAAGACTTTTGGCCAGGCTCAGTGGCTCAAGCTCATAATCCCAGCACTTTGGGAGGCCAAACCAAGCAGATAGCTTGAGGCTAGGAGTTTGAGACCAACCTGGCCAACATGGTAAGACCCCTTTCTCTACTAAAAATATAAAAATTAGCCAGGTGTGGTGGTGCACGCATATAATCCTAGCAACTTGGGTGACTGAGGCATGAGAATTGCTTGAATCCAGGAGGCGGAGGTTGCAGTGAGCCAATATTGCACCACTGCATTCCAGCCTGGGTGACAGAGCAAGACTCTGTCTCGAAAAACAACAGACTTCCATGACCAAATACTTGGGGGTTTTGCCCCACCAACATGCAAGCAATCCATTCAGCAGCAGACGTGAGCTGCGGGGGTATCCTCCAATTCAATTCTGACTCTGTCCACCTGGAGATAGCATCAGATCCCACAGGTTGAGGGCTCAGTCCCACAAGACTGCCTCCCTCTTCCTCCAGACACCAGTCACAGATCCTCAAGCTGGGCTTTCCACAACATTTCTTTAGGTTTGATTAATTTGCCAGAGTGGCTTACAGAACTCAGGGAAACATGTTTACCAGATTATGAAGGATATTACAAAGAATATAGACAAAGAGAGGCATAGGGCGAGGTATGGGGGAAGAGGCATGGAGCTTCCATACCTTCCCTGAGCACGCCACCCTCCAAGAACCTCTGTGGGTTCAGCTATCTGGAAGTTCTCCAAACATTGTCTCTTTGGGATTTTATGGAAGCTGCTGCATTATGAGGCATGACTGATAAATCCACTGGCCATTGGTGATCAACTTAAACTTCAGCTCCTCTCCCCTCCCTGGAGGTTGCAATAGCAAGGACGGAATTTGGAAACCACTGCCCTTGACCTTTGCTGTCCTAAGCAGTAGCCACTAGTCCCATGTGGCTACCTGCACTTGCAGTGTGGCTGGTCTGAACTAAAATGTGCTATAAGTGTAAAATTCATACCAAATTTCAAAAACTTGTCAAGAAAAGAACATACAATATGTCATGAGTAATTTTTACATTGATTACATGTTACAATGATAATATTTTGGATCTATTCAGCTAAATAAATTATATCATTAAACTGAAAAAAAAAAAAAAAAAGTAAATTGAAGACCCCATAGAGCCAGGAGTTTTGCTTCAAACAGTGGAGTGGGATGTATTAGTTCATTTTCATCCTGCTAATAAAGACATGCCTGAGTCTGGGCAATTTACAAAAGAAAGAGGTTTAATGGACCTACAGTTTTATGTGCTGGGGAGGCCTCACAATTGTGGCAGAAGGTGAAGTGCATGTCTCACATGGTGGCAGACAAGAGAAGAGAGAATGAGAGTAGAGTAAAGTAAAGTGAAAAATGGTTTCTCCTTATAAAACCAACAGATCTCGTGAGACTTATTTATTACCACCAGAACACTATAAGGAAATGTGTCCCCATGATTCAATTATCTCCACTGGGCTCCTCCCACAAAACTTGGCAATTATGGGAGCTAAAACTCAAGATGAGATTAGGGTGGAAACACAACCAAACCATATCAAGGAGTATAAAAATTTTCACCAAAGAACTTAATTTTTATATTACATCTAAGCTGTTCCTGTGGCAGTCCAATTTTCTTTTGGAATATGTTATATTCTGTGTGGCATTCTGATGTCTTGGAGAACTCAAATTTACTCACTTCAAAATTGGAATATCAAGCTGGGAAGTCCCAAGCCCTTGATGTGTCAGAATTAAATTTTACAGGAACTTTGTAGCAAGCTCATCAACGACTTTCAAACCAGTGTAAGCAGTAGTGTCAGGGAGACTATGTGTCAAAAACTTCAAGGGACACCTCTATGTGGAGGCTGACTCCCTCTCTCAGAGGCTTCAAATGAAAAGAATATCAAGTATTCCTTGGCTGTTGGCAGAAGTGAACTATGTAAATCTGCCTACATAGTTCCCATGAATCTTAACTGGAAAACAGGACTAGGGGATGTTGGGGATTTTATCAGCTACGGGCAGAGAGATGTTACCATTCTAGACAGGAGCATGAAGGCAGATGCTTCCAAATTGGCAGCCAATAAGCATCATCTACAGAGTTAAACATTTGGACATCAGCCGGTAGAGGCACTCACGATGAATTCTGCCCTGCCACTGTGGCAAATCGCAGGGACGTTCGTCTCACACTTCTCTACCTGTTCCTCACCCGGTTTAGAATAATCCCCTCTGGCACTTATGGAGCAGGCAAGGACAAAAACACCTGATCTGACAATTGCTACTATAGATTCTGATATATAAACACAACAGGACATTGACTTAGCTCAAAAGCCTCCATCTCAATTGTTATGTGACCCTCCTGCCTTCACTGTCACCCTTCCCAAACACTGTTATTTGAGTTTTCCTCTTTTTGAAATTTTATTGTTTACTTTTGTTTTATGTTATCCTCTATGTAAACAAAAATTAAAAAGTTATACTATCCACAGGACAGGGGAATACAAAAGACCAATAAAGGCTGGCACAGGTGTCTTTTGGGGATAGAAAACAGCAATGGGAGGTGTTATTCTCTCTAAACGTTTCACCCTGAGGTCTGTGCTGTCTCCTCGCCTTTGTACCATCTGGCATTAGGAAAGTATTCAGGATCCGAAGCTTCCATCTGATGAAGGAGGGTGAAGTCCAAGATCAAGATGTTGGCAGAGTGGGCTGCCTCCGAGGCCTCTCTCCTGGGGTTGTAGGTGGCCGCCTACTCCTTGTGTCCTCATGTGGCTGTTTCTCTGTGTGTGCACTTTTGTATCCTTATCTCCTCTTTCACGGAGACATCAGTTAAACTGAATTAGGGCCCACCCTAAGGTCCTCATTTTAAAAACTTTTTTATTGTAACTGATGACGATTGTCTACATTTATGGTACTGTTGTGAAATATGCACACATTGTGGAATGGTTAACCCAAGCTAATTGGCATATGCGTTACCTCACATACCCATCATTTTGTTGTTGCTGTTGTGAGAACACTCAAAAAATCTACTTTCTTAGCAATGTTCAAGAATAGAATAAATTACCTGTAGTCACCAAGTGTAATAGATCTCTTGCACTTACTCCTCCTGTCTAACTGAAATTTTGTATAATTTGACCATCTCCTGACTCCCCAACCTCTGCTCCCAAAGACCTCGTTTTAAGGTAATTACCTCTGTGATGACGCTATCTCCAAATATAGTCACATCCTTAGGTGCTGGGGGTTAAGGTGTCAACATATGAATTTTGGGGAGCACACGATTCAGCTCACAGCAGCCTCTGTGAGGATATAACGTTTACATTGTGATCCCAGTAACCTAGCAATAGAGGGAATGACATGCAAAGATTCTGAGGAAGAAAATTCCAGGCAGGCAATTCTATCGAGCATTGGCCCTGAAATGGGAGTGAACAGGGTGAGTTTGAGGAACCAGAGACCAGTGGCAGAGGACAGGGGGTGTGGAATGCAAAGGGAGGATGTGAAGTTGCAGAGCTCCGGTGAGATATGAAAACGACTGTGATTTCATTCCTCAGGCGGTGAGAAGTCATTGGAGGGTTTTAAGCAAGAGGCACAATCACATTCATATGTTTAAAACTTTTTCCAGTTGCTTCATGGAGAATCAATTCTAAAGAGGGCAAAATATGGAAACAAGGAGTCTTTTTCGCATTTCAGGTGAAAGTGATGGTGGCTTCGACTGAGTGATGCGGAATAAGAATGCAGCAGGTGGGCCGGGCACAGTGGCTCACGCCTGTGCCAGTACTGTGGGAGGCCAAGACGGGTGGGTCACGAGGTCAGCAGATCGAGACCATCCTGGTTAACCCGGTGAAACCCGTCTCTACTAAAAAATACAAAATACTAGCCGGGCGAGGTGGCGGGCGCCTGTAGTCCCAGCTACTCGGGAGGCTGAGGCAGGAGAACGGCGTAAACCCGGGAGGCAGAGCTTGCAGTGAGCTGAGATCCCGCCACTGCACTCCAGCCTGGACTCCGTCTAAAAAAAAAAAAAAAAAGAAGTAGGTGGATTGGGCATTCATTTGAGCACAAAGCTATAGGACTGTTGGTTTGTTGCATGAAAGGGGAAAGGGTTTTTAAGACTACTGCTACATGTTAGGCAAGTCAGGAGAATTTCCGGAGGTATGGTGGGGCGCTTTCTGAGATAGGAAAGATTGGGAGAACAAGATTTCAGAGAATTTCCAAGGGATCAAATATTTTCCTAAGAGCATGGATCATGAAACGTGGTAGAGCCTGGGCATCCTCAGTAGTACTGACATACACCTCCCGCTGTGTCATTTTAGCACTGACACTCAGTCCTGGAGCACAGAAATTCCCAAATGGGAAGAGGCGTGATACTGTTGGAACTCAAGTGTGGTGATGAGGTTGGTGGGGATTTGCAACACACCAGCTGTGTGATCTCGATGGAGACCTGCTGCATCTGGCCTGCATGAGGTCAGTCTCTGGTGCAGTGGGGTTAAGGGCACCCAACTCCTAGATCTGTCTTGACGATTCAACAGAGTCACGCTCGTGAAATAAAGGTAAGTCCTGGTACATGCTGGGCCGTTGGCATGAATTGTTATTGGTATTATTATTAATATCCTTGGTGTTTTTATTAATATTTTTAATACTGACAGGACATCAGCTCAATTACTACAAAAAAACCTTCAGAGATATCCCAAGGCCCTCAGACAGTCTTCACTCCTCCATACGTTTCTCCAGCCTAGTAACCAACCCACTCTTGCCTCGGCCTTGTTTTTCAGTTAAACAAGTGGCTCTAGGCATGTTCCTAAAGCTCTGAGCAGTTTGTGAGTTGCGTTCTCTCCTCCTCAGGCCTTTGGCAGGCATTGAGGCCCTTTAGCAGATCTAGGGAGTTTGCTTGCACTCCTCCTTTCCAGGGAGATTAAATGTGAGTGAATATTGGATTGGTCAAATGCTCACTGTGTCTGTTGAAAGGATCTTTCTGTTACTTTCCTTTATCCTATTATTTGTGTAATACATTGATTGATTATTGGATAAGTCAACATTGCATTTGTGAAATAATTCCAATTGGTCTTGTTCAGGAAAGTAGTCATGCAAATAGTCTTATTTACCCTTGCATTTATTGATGAACCTATGTTATGTTTGTGTAAGGAAAACAATTCTGTAATTTGAAGGTAACTTTCTGAAAAGTTTCTAACTCTGCATCTCTCTTATGTATCACTTTACAATATTTTAATTGTAATACAAACATAACAAAATTTACCATTATATACCTTTTTAATTGCATACTTTAGTAGTATTACATATATCCACATTGTAATGCAACAGGCTTCTAGAGCTTTTCCATTGCAAAACTAAAACTCAATACCCATTAAACAACAACTGCCTCTCCTGAGCTCTTGATGAACACATTCTGCTTTCTGTTTCTATGAGTGGACTGCTTAAGATGTCTCATAAGTGGAATCATACACTCTCTGTCACTTTGTTTTCTGTCATATTTTACTTAACATAATGTCCTAAAGGTTCATTATTGCTGTGGCATGTGATAAAATTTCATTTTAAATCATATTTCATTGTATGTATATATCATATTTTCTTCTCTTATTTATCTGTTAAGGGACATTTAAGTAGCTTCTACCTTTTGGATTTTGAGAATAATTCTGTCATAAACATGGATATGCAAATGATTCTTTCAGGTCCTGCTTTGCACATTTAGATAGATATTCAGAAATGGGGTTGCCAGATCGTATGATAATTCCATTTTTAATATTCTGAGGAACCTCTCTACTATTTTTCATAATGGTTGCATTATTATTTTTTTCACCACCATGCATAATGTTCCAATTTCTCTACATCCTTGAAAACATTTGTTATTTTTTCTTGTCTGATAGTGGCCATCCTAATGAATGTGAGGTAATATCCCATTGGGGTTTTCCTTTTTATTTCTGTAAAGATTTGTGATTCTGAGCATCTTTTCAAATTCCTATTGACCATTTGTCTATCTGCTTTGCAAAATCATCTGTTGAGCATTTTGCCTATTTTAAATAGGGTTATTCACTTTTTGTTGTTGTGTTTTAGATATTGTTTATAGATTCTGATTATTATCTTCTATCAAACATATAATTTGCGATTTTTTATCATTCCTTTGGTGGCATTTCTACCCCATTCAATGTTATCTTTGATGTCCAGCAAGTTTATGGCACTTGATATAGTCTGATTTTTTTCTGTTTTTATTCTTGTTACTTCTGCTTTTAATGTCATATTTTAAAAAATTACCAAGAAAAATATCATAATTGTTTATTCTATATTTTATTTCGAGTTGTATAACTATCTTATTTACATTTAAGTGTTTAACTCATTTAAGACATTTTTGTTTATCATGCAAGTAAAAAGTCCAATTTCATTTCCTTCCATTTTGATATTCAGTTTTATAACACTATTTGTTAAAGAGTCTCTTCTTTCCCTGTTATTTGGTCATGGCAACTTGATTGAAAATTATTTTATGATAATCATGAAAGTTTATTTCTGGGTTCTCTATTCTGTCCCATCATTTATTTGTCTTTCTATTTGTATTGCTACAGTTTTGTATTATGTTTTGGAACCAGGAAGTGTGATACCTCTAACTTTGTTCTTCTCTGAAGCTATTTTGGCTACTCATCGTCCCTTGATATTCCATATGAGTTTTAGGACTTAAAATAATATTTATGCAAAAAAAGTCTCAGCATCCCTTCCAGGCTGGCCTTGAGATATTATATGAATTTTAGGACTTAAAATAATATTTTTGCAAAAAAATGTGGCATTGGGGTCTTGATAGAAAATACTTTGAATTTCTGCTTCACGGTGAGTAGTATTGACATCTTAACAATATTAAATTTTCTGACCTTGAACACGAGGTCAAGAGTGTGCTGTTTTAAGTTTCATGTATTTTTTCATTTGCCAGTTTGCTTCTGCTTGTGATTTGTAGATGAGGGCTTATTATGTTGCCCAGGCTGGTCTCCAACATTTGGCCTCAAGCTATTCTCCCTCCTCAGCCTCCTGATGTGTTTGTATTACATAGATGAGCCACTGCACCTGGCATCTTCATTGTTTTTATGTTATTTTTATGATTTGAAGGTAATTTTTGAAAATGTGTATAAATATATATCTCTTTAGAAGGGTTTTCAGTTTTAATGTGTCAAAAACATGTACAATTTACCCTCTTAAATATTTTAAGTACATAGTTAAATATTATTAAATATATTTGCATTGATACATAACATATCTCTAGAATGATTTTATGCTGCAAAACTAAAACTCAGTAATCATAAAGCAACAACTACCTCTTTATCTCCTCCCCTAAAGCTCTAATACTATTCTACTTTCTGTTTCTAGGAGTTTAACTACTTTAGATATCTTATTTAACTGGAATTACACAGTGTCTGTCTTTTTGTGAATAGTTTATTTTACTTACGTAATGTCCTCAAGATTTATCCTTAGTGTAAAAATAATCAGATCTCCTGCTTTTCAAAAAGTGAATAATATTCCATTATTTTTATATTCCAAATTATCTGTATCTGCTTATTCATTGAGGGACATTTGGGTTGCTTCTACCTGTCAGTCTCTGTGAATGATGCTGCAATGAATATGGATATACAAATTACTCTTCATTTGGCCATATATATGAGAGTTTATTTCTGTGCCCTATTCTGGTCCATTGGTCTGTCTGTCTGCCTTTATGCCAGTACCAAATGGTTTGGTTACTATAGTTTTCTGATACATTATGAAGTCAAGGAGTGTGATGCCTCCAATGCAATTTCTTTTTTTGAAGATTGTTTGGCTGTTTATAGTCCCTTTATAATCCATATGAGTTTTAGAAATGTTTTTGTGTTTCTGCACATTGAAAAGACAGTTAATATTTGATGGAGATCGCATTGAATGTGTAGATCACTTTGGGTACTGTGGACGTCTTCACAATATTGTCTTCCAACTAATGAAGAAGAACATGATCAAGAGTGTGTTGTTTAATTTCCACATGGATGTAGATATTCCAGTATTTTTTCTGCTCTTAATTTCTAATATTATTTCCTTTTAATCAAAACTGATAGTTTGTAATATGTTAATTAAAAAAAATTTTTTTTGAGACAGGGTTTTCTCTATTGCTCAGGCTGAAGCACAGCGGCTCAATCATGGCTAACCACAGACTTGATCTCCCAGGCTTAAGAAATCCTCCCACCTCAGCCTCCTTAGTATCTGGACACACAGGCATGACCAGCTAATTTATTTTATTTTATATTTTGTAGAGACAGGGTTTCCCTATGTTGCCCAGGCTGACATTGAACTCCTAAACTCAGTCGATCCTCCAACCTCAGCCTCCCATAATGTTGGACTTACAGTTATGGGTTACCATGTCTGGCCCATATTTTAATATTTTAAAATTTAGTAAAACTTGTTTTGCATCCTAGTAGGTCATCTACCCAGGAGAATGTTTCATGACCACTTGAAAAGATTGTGTATTCTGATGTTGTTGTGTGAAGTGGTTTTTTCTTTTTTCTTTTTTACTTCTGTTCACTGTGACTAGTGTTTTCTATATGTCTTTTAGGTTTACACAGTTGGCAGTGCTATTCAAATCCTCTGTTCTCATGTTAACATTCTGTCTGGCTTTATTATTCATTACGGATAGTGGGGTAATTATGTCTCTTACTATTTTTGCATAGCTGTTTCTTTCTTCATTTGTGTCAATGTTAGCTTTATACATTTGGGAACCATGTTGTGAAGTGTGCATATATTTATTATTAATACGATTTCCCCAGTGAATCGATCCTTTTGTCATTATATCATATCTTTCTTTGTCTCTTATTTCAGTTTTGACTTAATGTATATTTTGCATAATTATGACCCCTCTTGCTGTCTTTGACTGCAATTTTCCTACAAAGTATTTTTCATACTGCCACTTTTAGCCTATCTGTTTGCTTAGATCTAAAGTGAATTTCTTGTAGAGAGCAGAAAATAAATCTTGTTTTCTTTTAAATCTCTTTAGCCAAGGTATGTATTTTTATTGGAAATTTTACTCCATGTATACGTTCATTTTAATTCTGGAAAGAATGGACTATTTCCATTTTGTTAATGGTTCTATTTGTTTGTTGTGGCTATTTTATCCTATTTTTTGTTCTTATTGCCTTCCTTTGTGTTTAATTGGTATGTATGGTGACATGTTTCTATCTTTCTGTTTTAATTTGCCAAGGCCAAATTGCAAGATAAAAAGTTTGTTTTTAATCCATTCTTTTGACATCTAAACTCTGGAGGTCAAGGCTATGGACTGATCTAAAACCATGAGCTTTTCCCCCTCTGGAGCCCAATCTTTTTGGACTGCTATCTGATCTCTGGAGGAATGATGAGTCCACACCAAGCAGCAGTGAACAGCAGTGTTATACCTGTAAACAACTGTTTCTGGTACACTCTACCCGTCTCTCAGGGCGCCACCTCTCTTACCCTTGAAATGGGAGAGATATTGGCAGAGAAGGGCCATTCCCTCCCATCTGGCAAAAAAGGAGGATTCAGGCCCTTTACCTCCCTAAGGTCAGAAAAGTCAGAGCTCTCAGAGATGCACTTGCAATTTGGCAGCCACTGGCCACAGGGGGTTACTGAGCACCCGTATTGTACACAGTATGAACCGAGATATGATGGGGAAAAATACAAGAAAGTATTTTAAAGATTTAGTTTTATATGTATATCTTAAATAATTTAATTCTGATTATATGTTAAAATATTTTGGATATATTGGATTAAGTTATCAAAATCAATGTTACTCATTTTTCTTTTTCTTTATGCTGCTACTACAAAATTTTAATTGACACACGTGGCTCACATTTTACTTCTATTGCACATTGCTGCAATAGAGGATCACCTATTTTCAAAGCTCAGTCTTTCTCAAAAGCCAGAAAGTTGTAAAATCTAAAATTTTAAAATAATTGTCATTGGCCGCCTGCTGTGGCTCACGCCTGTAATCCCAGCACTTTGGGAGGCCAAGGTGGGTGGACTGCTTGAGCTCAGGAGTTCGAAAGCAGCCTGGCCAACATGACAAAATCCTTTCTTTACTAAAAATACAAAAATTAGACAGGGGAGATGGCCGGCGCCTGTAATCCCAGCTACTCAGGAGGCTGAGGCAGAATAATTGCTAGAATCCGGGGGGTGGAGGTTGCAGTGAGCTGAGATTGCACCACTCTACTCCAGCCTAAGTGACAGAGTGAGACTCTGTCTCAAAAAAATAAAAATAGAAATAATTGTCATTTTGTTGTTTTCATCTTGAATAATGTATATCTTAAATAATCTTATACATAACACACGCTCACCCACACACACACCCCTTCCCCCCTACACACACACACAGAGTGAGGGACAGAGAGTAAGAGAGAGAGGATATTGCTGTGTTACCCGGGCTGGAGCGCAGTGGCCTGAACTCAGCTCACTGCAGCCTCTACATCCCAGGCTTAATTCACCCTCTCACCTCCGCCTCCCAAGCGGCTGGGGCCACAGACACGCGCAACTATGCCTGGTTAATTTTTTCATTTCTTTATAGAAAAGATGGAGGGTATGGCGCTCACATTATGTTGACCAGGCTGGTTTCGAACTCCTGGTTTCAAGAGCTCCTCCCCCCTCAGCCTACCAAAGTGCTGAGATTGCAGGTGAGATTCACCATGCTTAGTCATATATATATACACACACACACACACACACACACACACACACACACATATACACACACACACACACACACACACATATATCCTTTAGCATAAGGAGGAAGTCCTGCCTGAAAAAGGCTGCAGCTAGACACTCTTCACTCTGTCCTCATTTGGCTGTATGCAAGTTGGTTCACATCTTCAGTCACTCAGGACCCGAAGGGGTGAAGCCTGGAGTTCTATTTTCCACTCACTGGTGCTGGGGTAAAAACTTTCCTCAAACTATTATTTTAATGCTTAGCAATGCTAATTTTTAGTGAGAAATTTAAAATTATTTATCATAACAAGACTTTAAGATTTTAAATTACTAAATAAAAAATTAAAATTATAACATAGGTACTTCCTCTAATTTTTTTTGGGGGGGGGATTCAAGTACCTATGTTATATATTGAAACCTACTGTTTCTGTAAGCCCTCCTTTTTGTTTTATTATTATACTTTGTGTTCTAGGGTACATGTGCACAACGTGCAGGTTTGTTACATATGTATACATGTGCCAGGTTGGTGTGCTGCTCTTTTTTTTTTGAGACAGAGTCTCGCTCTGTCGCCCAGGCTGGAGTGCAGTGGCCGGATCTCAGCTCACTGCAAGCTCCGCCTTCCGGGTTTACGGCATTCTCCTGCCTTAGCCTCCCGAGTAGCTGGGACTACAGGCGCCCACCACCTCGCTCGGCTAGTTTTTTGTATTTTTTACTAGAGACGGGGTTTCACCGGGCTAGCCAAGATGGCCTCGATCTCCTGACCTTGTGTTCCGCCCGTCTCGGCCTCCCAAAGTGCTGGGATTACAGGCTTGAGCCACCGCGCCCGGCTGGTGTGCTGCTCTTAAGTCAAAACAGCCTTGATGTTATTGTGAAAAGGTACTTAGCATTAATCCTACCCTGAGGCAAATTTATACAGTGATTTCAATTGTCCTACACCTTCCTTTCCTGTGATAAGTGTCTGGGTTTAGGAGGTAACAGTGGGAGGATCCACCATCTTCAACCAGCTGAGACATAGCTTCTATTCATAAGTCATGCTTAAATGTTTCTTTCTGAGAAACTTTGTCAGCCTCATTCTTCAACCTTTCAACACTCTTGGCCTTTAAAGGCAGGTTTACATATACGTACTCATGACAAAATGAGGTTATATATATATGGTCTGTCATTTTCTAGAACATTGTTATGTGGTTCATGACTGTAATGTGTAGCACAAGTAGTTTTGTACATGAATAGTATACTTTATATAGTGTTTTTATATGGCTACTTTCTATTACACATCAGTAAAATACATGTTCAGTAAGTGCTCACTTAACATCATTGATAGATTCTTGGAAACTGCGAGTTTAAGTAAAAAAATGTACTATATAATAAAACCAATTTTACTATTGGTTAATTGATACAAGCAAGAGTTAATTTCCTATGGTATATAGTATTTTGTTTCACTTAAAGTCAATTTCCAAGAACCTATCAACAAAGTGAGAACATATTGTAATTAGTATTATGGTATATAGTACATTACTGAATTATACTATTGTAGTATTAATTGTAGTCTTAGCAGTTGGTAGGATAATGTGATTCAGTTTCCCCCAAGATCACAGAATTATTCAGACAAACCAATAACAACCTCCTGTGGGAACCAGGAGCATCTCATCCCTTGATAATACAAAGCCTTCCCCGGACAATCCCTGTTTGTTCTCTCTGCTCCCAAGTGCCATCCCTATGTGGGTCTGTTTACCTTACATAATTCCCTCTTTCTATGATTATATGTAATGAATAACTGCTGTCGGTCTCATTAGTCCAGTGATTGGTGCCATGGTTTTAACTGTTCCAGTAGCCCTAGGGTGGTAATTTTTCCCTCAAACAATTCACAACACAAACTGGATTAACCAC
This sequence comes from Macaca thibetana thibetana, assembly GCF_024542745.1. Taxonomy (NCBI): domain Eukaryota; kingdom Metazoa; phylum Chordata; class Mammalia; order Primates; family Cercopithecidae; genus Macaca; species Macaca thibetana. Next base: position 45,990,329 of record NC_065597.1, on the reverse strand, counting down.
CCATAACTGAGGCCATCTGCTCAACTGTAACAGCTTTTGGTCTACTGGTTTCATGATACATTAAAAGCCACCGCAGTCAGAAGCACCAGTTGCTGGTGGGCTTTTGCTTTGTTCTAAATAGCAGTTTGGGGCCTTTATCAAGAGTTGCTTTCCCTGCCCACACTAATTGTGGACTTTAGCACACTCCTCACCTAGACATAAATGGTCGGTTAACTCTGCTCCAGACTGATGTGTAGCCAGGTTTAGCCTGTGTTTGGCAGACAGTTTGCTGCCCATCAAGGCAGTGAAAACACAGCACCTTAATCAGTCAGCACTTCAGTCCTGATTTCCAAGAGGCAGGCTATATCCCTGTGATTACTTCATCTGATCTGGTTATCGTTACTAAATGCCTGGGTAATCATCTGAACATTGTTTATTACTGCACACTCTCAGGACAGGTCCAGGGATGGTCTTTTGTAAAACTGCAGAAGCAAAAGAGACTTTCACTTTGGAGACAATTATGCATGTCACTCAGTTGCTCTAACAAGTGCTACTGTCATGCAAGCAAGGACTCTTTTCTGAGCTGCTGCTTCCTTTGCTGCTGTCATGAGCTCTCATGATGAGGTGCAGCACAACACTGAGATTGTGACTATTGCGTGAACACTCAGCTGACTGTTACAGTTGTCACCCATACACATGGACAAAGCAGAATAATGAGTACCTGAGCCTCACTGACAGATACAGTCTTCTGTTGGGATTGTACCTGTCATATGTGGATTGAGCCACAGGAGAGATGTTGACCCATTTCTCTACCTAGATCACAGGAACTTAAATTGCTGTCATACCTGAACCCAACAAACGGGAGAGATGTTGACGCAATGGGCATAATCATATATTTGAGATTGTAACATACACCTGAGAAAGCACAAAAATCTCAAAGCAGATTGTGACTGTCACATATACCATGTAAAACCATCAGGTGGTACAGACATGTCATAACAGGGACCAGCAAACAGGTGAGACTGTGACTCTCATATGCACAACTGGCTGACAGTAAGAATTCTCACCCTCTCCTCAAAAACCAGTCTCCTTATGACATTCTGAATCTCACACTCAGAGGCAGTCAAAAGTTGGAATTGTGACTCATACGTGGATGCAGTCCACAGGTAGGATGGTGACTCTCACACCAAGATTCAGCACCCCTGTGAGGCTGTGACTCCCCTACTGGGACAATGTCTGTAAGAGGAGTTCAGATTCTCAGGCACAGATCAAGTCCACTGTTGAGGTTGTGGCTTGAGTACTTCAACGCAACTCACAAGGTATGTTGACTGTCATAAGAGAAGCCAGGACATTTGTAGGATTTTGAATCTTACCCCTAAACTTTTCTGAAGGTGTGATTGTGACATATACCTTTTCCCAGCAGCTGGTTAATTTTACTTTCTTGCCTGGGCCCCGTGTATAGTTGAGATTGTCACATATACCTGGACCATGCACTTTATTTATGTGCCTCTTCAGCATGAGCCCTGCTCTCAGGGGAAATTGTGATATATCTCTGGGGCAATCCTCAAAGTGTAGTGACTCTCTTTTCCTGCTCTGGCCCTGCCCTTGGTTGAGATTGTGACATATCACTGGGCCCTTAATGCAAATGATGTAACTTCTGTGCCTGGGTTCTAATTAGAGAAGGCATTGTGAAATATCTCTGGGCCTATCACCTAGGTGATGTAACTCTGCCTTCCTGCCTGAACCTGCCCCCAAGAGGCATTGTGACATATCACCAGGCCCAGCTCCCAGGTGATGTAACTGTCCTGCCTTGGCCCTGCCCACAGAGGGCAATGTGACATATTGCTGGGCCCAGGACCTAGCTGATAAGACCCTCCTGAATTGCCCCTGCTCCCAGGGGGGGATTTGGACCTCTCACTGGGCCAGTCACCTAGGTGATGGGGTTCTCCTCTGCTACCTAGATCCTGCCCAAGGTGGCAATTGTGACATGTCTGTGGCCAGCACCCAGGTGATGTGACTCTGGTGCCTTGTCTCTCCCCACAATTGGAATTGTGAAATATACATGAGCACAGACTACAGGTGGGATGATGACTCATACCTGAAAACACTGTGACTCTTGTAGTTAGTCTCAGGGCAACAATGAAGGTCCCGGGTCTTCAACTTGTAGGGTGGTCATGGGGTATTTTGACCTTCATGCACATTGTATAAAGCCATCAAGTGCTACAAAGAGAGTCATAATGTAGTTCATCACGCAGGTGAAATTGTGGCAATTGTATGCACACCCAGCCAAAAATAAGAATCATTACCCTGCGACATGAACAGAGCCCAATGGTGAGGTTCTGAATCACACGTCAAGAGGCTATAAAGTTGGAATTGTGAATCTCATATGACAACTCATTCCACAGATGGGATGATAACTCCAAGACCAGGATGTAGAACACCTGGGGACTGTGCTTCCCCTATTGAAACACAGTCTTCAGGTGAGCTTTGGGCTCTCGTGCACTGATTCACTCCACTGTTGTGATTAACTTGCATACTTGGACTCCACCCACAAGAGGGGTTGGCTCTAATACCTTTAGCTGGAAAATGTCCAGGATTGTGAATTTCTCTTGTTGACTAGACCCAGGTATAAGTTTGATTGTTGTGCCTGTGAGATGGGTTCAAAAACGAGTCACTATCTCACCTGTGGCTGCAACTATGTATGACAGTCACAATTCCAAATCTGAATTGCGTTTGCACGTGAGATTTAGGACCTCACCATTGGGCACTGTCCATGTGTGAGGTTGACAATTCTGTCAGCTGGATGTACATATGAGAGTCACAACCTCACCTTTGTGCGGGTCCTGTTATGACACTCTCTGTACCAACTGAGGGCTTAATACAATGTGCTTTGGTGCCATAATACACTATGGCATTCGTTAAAGTAGGAGACACAGGACCATGCCTGTTTTCCTAAGCCTAGCTATGAGAGTCAGAATCTCTTCTCTTAGCTGGATCCATATATGACAGTCATCATACCACCTTTAAGCAGTGACTATATATATTTCACAATTTCACCTGTGGACAGGGACCAGACACAAAAGTCACATCACCTGGATGCTGGGTCAGTGATATGTCCCAATTCTTATTTAGGGCAAGATCTAGGCAACAGAGAAGAGACATATCACCTACGTGATTGGCCCAGTGGTGGGTCACAATCCTCTCTGGGAGCAGAGCCCGTTCAGGAGAGTCATATCACCTGGCTCCTTGGCCAAGAAGTATGTCACAATGTCCCCTGTGCACAGGGGCCAAGGCAGGATAGTTACATCACCTGGGAGCTGGGTCTAGTAATATGTTCCAATTCCTCTTGTGGAAAATGTCCAGGCAGAATAGAAGAGTCACATCACCTAGGTGAGGGACCCAGAGATATGCCACAATTTCATTTGTGGGCTGGGTCCTGGGATAAGAATAACATCACCTGGTGCTGGACCCAGCAATATGTTACAATGCCAACTGTAAAAAGGTTCCAGTCAAGAGAAGAGAGTCACATCACCTAGGCAACTGGCCCAAAGATATGGCATAATGTCCCCTTTGGGCAGTGCCAAGGAAGGAATGTCTCAACTCCTCCGTGCTCAGCCCAGAGATATGTCACAATACACACAGTGGGCAGGACCCCGGCAGGAATGGAGAGTCATATTACCTAGGGTTTAGACAAGCAACATGTAAAAATTATTCCTGTTGGCAGATCCCAGCCTCCAACCAAAAGAATCAAATCACCTGGGTGCTGCTTCCTGTGAAAAGTCACAAGCCCTTTTGAGTGCAAAGCCCATGAAGCAGAGGCGATTCACATTACCTAGGTGATGATCCCAAAGATATTTCACAATGCTCTCTGTGGGAAGGGCCCAGAGAGACAAGTCACCTCACTTGAGTGCTAGGCTCAGAAAACATCGCAATCTTCTCTGATGGAAGAGCCCAGGAAAGAAGGAAGAACCACATCACCTAGGTGCTCTACCCAGTGATTTGTGAAAATCTGTATTGTGAGCAGAGTCCAGGCAAGGGAGGAGAGTCACTTTTTTTAGGTGACTGGTCCAGAGATATTTCCCAATGCCCCCCTGCACATAGCCCAGACAGACGACACACATTACCTTGTTGCTTAGCCCAGTGATATGTCACAATGCGTCTTGAGGGCAGGGCACAAACAGGATCGAACAGTCACATCATTAAGTACTACGCTTAGTGATATGTTATAACCTTACCTGTCGGCAGGGTCCAGGTAGGGGAAAAGATTTACATTACCTAGGTGCAAAGTAGAGAGATAGATTACAATTCCTTTAAGGGAAGTGTCTAGGCAAAATAGTCACATCACTTAGGTGTTTGTCCCAGGTATAAGTCACAAGATATCAATGTGCTGAGCTCAAAACAACTGTCAAATCACTAGGGTTCGAGGTAGAGGTGTATGTCACAATTATAACTGTGGGAAGGCCCGGATATGAGACCCCCCAATCCCGCACATTTCTCCACTCCAAGTAGAACAGTCAACAGCTCCTGTGAGTTGGGTCCAAGTACATGAGTCACAATCTCAACAGTGGACTGCATCTTCACGTGAGAGCCCCAAGCCCTTCTCCAAACTTTGTCCTGGTAAGGGAGTCACAGACTCAATGCTGTGCGGAATCTTGGTGGGAGAGTCACCATTTCACCTGTGGACTGAATCCACCTGTGAGAGTCACAACTCCAAATTCCGAGTGCCCATGGTTGTGAGGCTTAGAACCTCAGTTGCAGGCTGTGTACATGTGGGCATGCGACAATTTCGACATTTGGCTGTGTGGTCATACAGGTCTCTATATCTCACCTGTGAACTGGGTCCTGTTATGACATTCTCTGTACCACTCAAGGGGTATATTAGGTTTTATAGTCCTCTGACCTCCATACAGTTACAAGGCCCAGGACCTTACCCATTGCTTGAAGCCTAGTTATGTGAGTCAAAATCCCTCCTTTTGGCTTGGCCCATGTGTAAGTGTTATCATAATTCCTGTGAGCTGGGCCCAAGTGTATGTTGCCTTCTCAACTGTGGAGATTCACAGGCAGATGCGGTGAGAGTTGAGATGGGAGGAGGACTGAGATGTTCTCTGTGAGGGTGTAATTGTTATTGTCCTTGGGCTGTTTCTATATATTTTCAAATAAAATAAATTTAGAGACATTATCCTAAAGGAGTATTGCAATGGTGGAAGCACCAAGCATAATATCTGCAAACATCTAAAAACTAGGCAGAAAAGAGCTGTCTTTGAAATGGAGGAGGGAGGTATACTAGAAAGAAGAGTGGGAGAGGAAGGGCACAGTGGAGGGTGGCAAAATCCATTGAAGATTGGAGAAGGTTTCACCCTGAAATCAGCCTGTTCTTGGGAGGGGCATAAAGAGGGGTTGTGTGTTTACTCAGACTGAAGGTGGAGCAGAATCCAGGGGCCTGGGGCAAAAAAGAAACAAGTAAACTGTGCATAACAAGTATTTCCTTCTGAACTCTGAAGACAAAAGTACTTAATTGTTTACGAGGAACAAATGGGAATCTGGAGAATCTGTGAATCTTATGTAAAATTTATTCCTGTTGGCAGATCCCAGCCCCCCAACCAAAAGAATCAAATCACCTGGGTGCTGCTTCCTGTGAAAAGTCACAAGCGCTTTTGAGTGCAAAGCCCATGAAGCAGAGGCGATTCACATTACCTAGGCGATGATCCCAAAGATATTTCACAATGCTCTCTGTGGGGAGGGCCCAGAGAGACAAGTCATCTCACTTGAGTGCTAGGCTCAGAAAACATCGCAATCTTCTCTGATGGAAGAGCCCAGGAAAGAAGGAAGAACCACGTCACCTAGGTGCTCTACCCAGTGATTTGTGAAAATCTCTATTGTGAGCAGAGTCCAGGCAAGGGAGGAGAGTCACTTTTTTTAGGTGACTGGTCCAGAGATATTTCCCAATGCCCCCCTGCACATATAGCCCAGACAGACGACACACATTACCTTGTTGCTTAGCCCAGTGATATGTCACAATGCGTCTTGAGGGCAGGGCACAAACAGGATCGAACAGTCACATCATTAAGTACTACGCTTAGTGATATGTTATAACCTTACCTGTCGGCAGGGTCCAGGTAGGGGAAAAGATTTACATTACCTAGGTGCAAAGTAGAGAGATAGATTACAATTCCTTTAAGGGAAGTGTCTAGGCAAAATAGTCACATCACTTAGGTGTTTGTCCCAGGTATAAGTCACAAGATATCAATGTGCTGAGCTCAAAACAACTGTCAAATCACTAGGGTTCGAGGTAGAGGTGTATGTCACAATTATAACTGTGGGAAGGCCCGGATATGAGACCCCCCAATCCCGCACATTTCTCCACTCCAAGTAGAACAGTCAACAGCTCCTGTGAGTTGGGTCCAAGTACATGAGTCACAATCTCAACAGTGGACTGCATCTTCACGTGAGAGCCCCAAGCCCTTCTCCAAACTTTGTCCTGGTAAGGGAGTCACAGACTCAATGCTGTGCGGAATCTTGGTGGGAGAGTCACCATTTCACCTGTGGACTGAATCCACCTGTGAGAGTCACAACTCCAAATTCCGAGTGCCCATGGTTGTGAGGCTTAGAACCTCAGTTGCAGGCTGTGTACATGTGGGCATGCGACAATTTCGACATTTGGCTGTGTGGTCATACAGGTCTCTATATCTCACCTGTGAACTGGGTCCTGTTATGACATTCTCTGTACCACTCAAGGGGTATATTAGGTTTTATAGTCCTCTGACCTCCATACAGTTACAAGGCCCAGGACCTTACCCATTGCTTGAAGCCTAGTTATGTGAGTCAAAATCCCTCCTTTTGGCTTGGCCCATGTGTAAGTGTTATCATAATTCCTGTGAGCTGGGCCCAAGTGTATGTTGCCTTCTCAACTGTGGAGATTCACAGGCAGATGCGGTGAGAGTTGAGATGGGAGGAGGACTGAGATGTTCTCTGTGAGGGTGTAATTGTTATTGTCCTTGGGCTGTTTCTATATATTTTCAAATAAAATAAATTTAGAGACATTATCCTAAAGGAGTATTGCAATGGTGGAAGCACCAAGCATAATATCTGCAAACATCTAAAAACTAGGCAGAAAAGAGCTGTCTTTGAAATGGAGGAGGGAGGTATACTAGAAAGAAGAGTGGGAGAGGAAGGGCACAGTGGAGGGTGGCAAAATCCATTGAAGATTGGAGAAGGTTTCACCCTGAAATCAGCCTGTTCTTGGGAGGGGCATAAAGAGGGGTTGTGTGTTTACTCAGACTGAAGGTGGAGCAGAATCCAGGGGCCTGGGGCAAAAAAGAAACAAGTAAACTGTGCATAACAAGTATTTCCTTCTGAACTCTGAAGACAAAAGTACTTAATTGTTTACGAGGAACAAATGGGAATCTGGAGAATCTGTGAATCTTATGTAAAATTTATTCCTGTTGGCAGATCCCAGCCCCCCAACCAAAAGAATCAAATCACCTGGGTGCTGCTTCCTGTGAAAAGTCACAAGCGCTTTTGAGTGCAAAGCCCATGAAGCAGAGGCGATTCACATTACCTAGGCGATGATCCCAAAGATATTTCACAATGCTCTCTGTGGGGAGGGCCCAGGGAGACAAGTCACCTCACTTGAGTGCTAGGCTCAGAAAACATCACAATCTTCCCTGATAGAAGAGCCCAGGAAAGAAGGAAGAGCCACCACCTAGGTGTTTCACCCAGTGATTTGTCAAAATCTGTATTGTGAGCAGAGTCCAGGCAAGTGAGGAGAGTCGTATCTAGAAGAGGATGTACCATCTAGGTCACAATGATAAGGGTGTTTCTTTGCAATAAGCTGTTCTCACAGAATACAAAGAATTAGAGAGTTTGCTTACATTACTATTTACCAGGACTCGCTACCCACCCATCTTTCTTTTGTACCTTTCTTTCTCTGAATTGTGTTTATTATAATAACCTGGTAAACATAGGTCAAATATTTTGCCAAGTTCTGTGAGTAGTTTTATCAATTATTCTATAGTGCTATGCAAGTACATTGTTTTCTTTCTTTGTCTGAATAATCTACTGTTTTCAGTAGAGTAATAATATCTTCTATTATTATCATAATGGTCTTTTTTTCCTACAGTAATATATCAAATATATATTATTATATAGATAAATAGGTATATTTTATTATATACGTATATAAATATGTTTACATATTTATGTGCTCCAATGTTGGGTGCATATATAAATTGTTATAGCCTTTTGACAAATTAGCTTGTTGTCATTATATAGTGAACTTCTTTATATCTTGTGACAGATTGTTTCTAGAAGTCTATTTTGTCTGATATAAATATAGCCACTAATACACTCTTTTAGTTATTATTGGCATAGTAATTGTTTTTATGATTTAACCATTAACCTATGTGTAACCTTAAATCTAAAACAAGTTTCTTGTGTAAAACACTTGTTATATTTTTTAACGTCTTTTTTTTTTTTATTATACTTTAAGTTCTGGGGTACATGTGCAGAACGTGCAGGTTTGTTACATAGGTATACACATGCCATGGTGGTTTGCTGCACCCATCAACCCATCATCTACATTAGGTATTTCTCCTAATGCTATCCCTCCCCTATCCCCCCACCTCCTGGCAGGCCCCAGTGTGTGATGTTCCCCTCCCTGTGTCCATGTGATCTCATTATTCAACTCCCACTTATGAGTGAGAACATGCGGTGTTTAATTTTCTGTCCTTGTGTTAGTTTGCTGAGAATCATGGATTTCAGCTTCATCCATGTCCCTGCAAATGACATGAACTCATCCCTTTTCATGGCTACGTGTATTCCATGGTGTATTTGTGCCACATTTTCTTTATCCAGTCTATCGTTGATGGGCATTTGGGTTGGTTCCAAGTCTTTGCTATTGTGAACAGTGCTGCAATAAACATATGTGTGCATGTTTATTGTGTGCATTTATAGCAGCATGATTTATAATCCTTTGGTTATATACCCAGTAATGAGATTGCTGGGTCAAATGGTATTTCTGGTTCTAGATCCTTGAGGAATCACCACACAATGAACCAAAAATTAGTTCACAATGGTTGAACTAATTTACACTCCCACCAACAGTGTAAAACCTTCCTATTTCTCCACATCCTCTCAAGCATCTGTTGTTTCCTGACTTTTTAAAGACTGCCATTCAAACTGGTGTGAGATGGTTTAATTAGATTCCATTTGCCAATTTTGGCTTTTGTTGCCATTGCTTTTGGTGATTTAGTCACAAAGTCTTTGCCCATGCCTATGTTCTGAATGGTATTGCCTAGGTTTTCTTCCAGGGTTTTTATGGTTTTAGGTCTTACATTTAAGTCTTTAATCCATCTTGAGTTAATTTTTGTATAAGGTGTAAGGAAGGGGTCCAGTTTCAGTTTTCTGCATATAGCTAGCCAGTTTTCCCAATACCATTTATTAAATAGGAAATCCTTTCCCCATTGCTTGTTTTTGTCAGGTTTCTCAAAGATCAGATGGTTGTAGATATGTGCTGTTATTTCTGAGGCCTCTGTTCGGTTCCATTGGTCTACGTATCTGTTTTGGTACCAGCACAATGCTCTTTTGGTTACTGCAGCCTTGTAGTACAGTTTGAAGTCAGGTAGCGTGATGCCTCCAGTTTTGTTCTTTTTGCTTAGGATTGTCTTGGCTATGTGGGCTCTTTTTTTGTTTCATATGAAATTTAAAATAGCTTTTCCTAATTCTGTGAAGAAAGTCAATGGTAGCTTGATGGGGATAACATTGAAGTTTTAATCTCTTTAGACATTTTGGGAATGTTTTAGTTCATTTTCTGCTTCAATAACAAAATATTCTAGAGTGGGCAATTTATAAAGAAGAGAAGTTTACTTAGCTCATGTTTTTAGATGCCAAAAGTCCAAGAACATGCCATTGCCATCTGATGAGAACCATATTTCCACATCACAAAATGGTCAAAGGCATAAGGGGGATAGAAGGTGTACACCAGAGAGCTTACCTTTATGATGGAACCACTCTCATGACAACTAATTAAACCTGGAAATAATGACATTAATTCATTCACAGAGTAGAGCCCTCATGACCTAGTCAATTCCTAAATGTCTATCTTTCTAATTTTATAACAATGAGTTAAATTTCAACATACATTTTGGAGGGGACATTCATACCATAGCAATGTGTTTTTGTTGGGTAATTTGACTTTTTATATTTAAAAAATATTGATAGGTAAGTACTTATTACTATCATTTTGTTAATTGTCTGATCATTTAGTAGTTTCTTTGTTTTTTATGCTGTCTTCCTTTGTGTTTTTGTTGATTTTTTTGCTTTTATTATTGTTATATGTTTTGATCTCTTCTCTTTTTTGTATTTATTGTAACTTTTTTCTTGTAATGACCAAAAGACTTACATAAAACATCTCATAATTATGATCTCTCATCTCTTGCTTAAGATAATGACAATTTATCCTCTATGCATAAAAAGACTCAACAACTGTACTTTTTTCAACACACAATTTATGTCACACTTCAACGTACATTGCCTTAAAACCATCCTCTACAAATTTTCCAACATTGTCTTTTAAAGCTTCTATGTGGGCTGAGAGAAAAGCTACAAAGGACTGCAACACTCGCGTAAGTTGGAGCAAAACATTAGTCCTCATCTTGCTGACCAAGCTCCTAGCCTCCTGAGTGGGCTGCCTGTGACCATAGTTATAAATTTCAGGCCAGCCTCTTCTGTCTTTTGGCATCTCATCAGCCGACCTGGATTTCATGTTCTTCAGAAAATCTTTGACCTTTCTTAGGTGAATCTTTAGTATTTCCTCATGGCTTTGATGCCTCATTTGGTCCAAGAGCTCATCAAGGTGGGCCTCCTGGACTTGAGATCTGCCTCCAAAACAAGAAGAGGCTGAAATGAGACACCAGAGCTCAAAAAGTTTAAATGACATGCAGAGATTCTGCAAGTAGAACTGAAGACCAGGCACCCAGACAGGTGCAGAAACCTTATTACTACCAAAAACGGTACCAAATTTGCCACTGACCCCCACCCTGCCTCTGCCATTTGTCTCTGCTTTGGGCCTCTGGGCCACTCTCTCTTTCTGGAATGTTCTTCCCTCCTCACTTTCCATTTACCAGGACCCAATACATATCACACTCCTCAGGGACACTTACCCCACCTATTTGGTCCCCTTCTATACCTTCCTGTGGCACTTGGTTCTTACTTTTCTTCTCACCATTTATACTTCAACTCAGATACAATGTACAAACCCTATTCACATCCTAGAGTTTATCATGGTGTGAGGCAGAAACACAAAATCAGCCCAGGTGTGGTGGTTCACACCTGTAATCCAGCACTATGGAAGAATTGCTTGAGCCCAGTACTTCAAGATCAGCCTGGGCAACACGTTGAGACTCCATCTCTACAAAAAAAATTTAAAAATTAGCTGGGCATGGTGCTGCAGGCCTGTGGTTTCAGCTACTCAAAAGGCTAAAGTGGGAGGGTCACTTGAGCCTGGGAGTTCTAGGTTTGAGTGAGCTGTGGTCACATTGCTACACTCCAGCCTGTGTGACAGTGAGACCCTGCCTTATAAAAAAGACAACAAAATTATATTATTATATAGCTTTCTAAGAAAGATATATACATAAACAAATACATAATTCTGTAGCATCATAATGATGGTGCATAAAGCATTCTATTTCGTTTATAGAATCTGAAAGACAAGAGCGTAAAAACAATTATAAACCTTTGTTTATGGATATGTTTATTTATTTATTTATTATTATTATACTTTAAGTTGTAGGGTACATGTGCATAACGTGCAAGTTTGTTACATATGTATACTTGTGCCATGTTGGTGTGCTGCACCCATCAACTCATCATTTACATCAGGTATAACTCCCAATGCAATCCCTCCCCCTTCCCCCCTCCCCATGATAGGCCCCTGTGTGTGATGTTCCCCTTCCTGAGTCCAAGTGATCTCATTGTTCAGTTCCCACCTATGAGTGAGAACATGCGGTGTTTGGTTTTCTGTTCTTGTGATAGTTTGCTAAGAATGGTGGTTTCCAGCTGCATCCATGTCCCTACAAAGGACGCAAACTCATCCCTTTTGATGGCTGCATAGTATTCCATGGTGTATATGTGCCACATTTTCTTAATCCAATCTGTCACTGATGGACATTTGGGTTGATTCCAAGTCTTTGCTATTGTGAATAGTGCCGCAATAAACATACGTGTGCATGTGTCTTTATAGCAGCATAATTTATAATCCTTTGGGTATATACCCAGTAATGGGATGGCTGGGTCATATGGTACATCTAGTTCTAGATCCTTGAGGAATCGCCATACTGTTTTCCATAATGGTTGAACTAGTTTACAATCCCACCAACAGTGTAAAAGTGTTCCTATTTCTCCACATCCTCTCCAGCACCTGTTGTTTCCTGACTTTTTAATGATCGCCATTCTAACTGGTGTGAGATGGTATCTCATTGTGGTTTTGATTTGCATTTCTCTGATGGCCAGTGATGATGAGCATTTTTTCATGTGTCTGTTGGCTGTATGAATGTCTTCTTTTGAGAAATGTCTGTTCATATCCCTTGCCCACTTTTTGATGGGGTTGTTTGTTTTTTTCTTGTAAATTTGTTTGAGTCCTTTGTAGGTTCTGGATATTAGCCCTTTGTCAGATGAGTAGATTGCAAAAATGTTCTCCCATTCTGTAGGTTGCCTGTTCACTCTGATGGTAGTTTCTTTTGCTGTGCAGAAGCTCTTTAGTTTAATGAGATCCCATTTGTCAATTTTGGCTTTTGCTGCCATTGCTTTTGGTGTTTTAGACATGAAGTCTTTGCCCATGCCTATGTCCTGAATGGTACTACCTAGGTTTTCTTCTAGGATTTTTATGGTATTAGGTCTAACATTTAAGTCTCTAATCCATCTTGAATTAATTTTCGTATAAGGAGTAAGGAAAGGATCCAGTTTCAGCTTTCTACTTATGGCTAGCTAATTTTCCCAGCACCATTTATTAAATAGGGAATCCTTTCCCCATTTCTTGTTTTTGTCAGGTTTGTCCAAGATCAGATGGCTGTAGATGTGTGGTATTATTTCTGAGGACTCTGTTCTGTTCCATTGGTCTATATCTCTGTTTTGGTACCAGTACCATGCTGTTTTGGTTACTGTAGCCTTGTAGTATAGTTTGAAATCAGGTAGCGTGATGCCTCCAGCTTTGTTCTTTTGACTTAGGATTGTCTTGGAGATGCGGGCTCTTTTTTGGTTCCATATGAACTTTAAAGCAGTTTTTTCCAATTCTGTGAAGAAACTCATTGGTAGCTTGATGGGGATGGCATTGAATCTATAAATTACCTTGGGCAGTATGGCCATTTTCATGATATTGATTCTTCCTATCCATGAGCATGGTATGTTCTTCCATTTGTTTGTGTCCTCTTTTATTTCACTGAGCAGTGGTTTGTAGTTCTCCTTGCAGAGGTCCTTTACATCCCTTGTAAGTTGGATTCCTAGGTATTTTATTCTCTTTGAAGCAATTGTGAATGGAAGTTCATTCCTGATTTGGCTCTCTGTTTGTCTGTTACTGGTGTATAAGAATGCTTGTGATTTTTGCACATTAATTTTGTATCCTGAGACTTTGCTGAAGTTGCTTATCAGCTTAAGGAGATTTTGGGCTGAGACAATGGGGTTTTCTAAATATACAATCATGTCATCTGCAAACAGGGACAGTTTGACTTCTTCTTTTCCTAACTGAATACCCTTGATTTCTTTCTCTTGCCTAATTGCCCTAGCCAGAACTTCCAACACTATGTTGAATAGGAGTGGTGAGAGAGGGCATCCCTGTCTTGTGCCAGTTTTCAAAGGGAATTTTTCCAGTTTTTGCCCATTCAGTATGATATTGGCTGTGGGTTTGTCATAAATAGCTCTTATTATTTTGAGGTACGTTCCATCAATACCGAATTTATTGAGCGTTTTTAGCAGGAAGGGCTGTTGAATTTTGTCAAAAGCCTTTTCTGCATCTATTGAGATAATCATGTGGTTGTTGTCTTTGGTTCTGTTTATATGCTGGATTATGTTTATTGATTTGCGAATGTTGAACCAGCCTTGCATCCCAGGGATGAAGCCCACTTGATCATGGTGGATAAGCTTTTTGATGTGTTGCTGAATCCGGTTTGCCAGTATTTTATTGAGGATTTTTGCATCGATGTTCATCAGGGATATTGGTCTAAAATTCTCTTTTTTTGTTGTGTCTCTGCCAGGCTTTGGTATCAGGATGATGTTGGCCTCATAAAATGAGTTAGGGAGGATTCCCTCTTTTTCTATTGATTGGAATAGTTTCAGAAGGAATGGTACCAACTCCTCCTTGTACCTCTGGTAGAATTCAGCTGTGAATCCATCTGGTCCTGGACTTTTTTTGGTTGGTAGGCTATTAATTATTGCCTCAATTTCAGAGCCTGCTATTGGTCTATTCAGGGATTCAACTTCTTCCTGGTTTAGTCTTGGAAGAGTGTAAGTGTCCAGGAAATTATCCATTTCTTCTAGATTTTCTAGTTTATTTGCGTAGAGGTGTTTATAGTATTCTCTGATGGTAGTTTGTATTTCTGTGGGGTCGGTGGTGATATCCCCTTTATCATTTTTAATTGCGTCGATTTGATTCTTCTCTCTTTTCTTCTTTATTAGTCTTGCTAGTGGTCTGTCAATTTTGTTGATCTTTTCAAAAAACCAACTCCTGGATTCGTTGATTTTTTGGAGAGTTTTTTGTGTCTCTCTCTCCTTCAGTTCTGCTCTGATCTTAGTTATTTCTTGCCTTCTGCTAGCTTTCGAATGTGTTTGCTCTTGCTTCTCTAGTTCTTTTAATTGCGATGTTAGAGTGTCAATTTTAGATCTTTCCTGCTTTCTCTTGTGGGCATTTAGTGCTATAACTTTCCCTCTACACACTGCTTTAAATGTGTCCCAGAGATTCTGGTATGTTGTATCTTTGTTCTCATTGGTTTCCAAGAACATCTTGATTTCTGCCTTCATTTCGTTATGTACCCAGTAGTCATTCAGGAGCAGGTTGTTCAGTTTCCATGTAGTTGAGCGGTTTTGATTGAGTTTCTTAGTCCTGAGTTCTAGTTTGATTGCACTGTGGTCTGAGAGACAGTTTGTTATAATTTCTGTTCTTGTACATTTGCTGAGGAGTGCTTTACTTCCAATTACGTGGTCGATTTTGGAGTAAGTACGATGTGGTGCTGAGAAGAATGTATATTCTGTTGATTTGGGGTGGAGAGTTCTGTAGATGTCTATTAGGTCTGCTTGCTTCAGAGATGAGTTCAATTCCTGGATATCCTTGTTAACTTTCTGTCTCGTTGATCTGTCTAATGTTGACAGTGGAGTGTTGAAGTCTCCCATTATTATTGTATGGGAGTCTAAGTCTCTTTGTAAGTCTCTAAGGACTTGCTTTATGAATCTGGGTGCTCCTGTATTGGGTGCATATATATTTAGGATAGTTAGCTCTTCCTGTTGAATTGATCCCTTTACCATTATGTAATGGCCTTCTTTGTCTCTTTTGATCTTTGATGGTTTAAAGTCTGTTTTATCAGAGACTAGTATTGCAACCCCTGCTTTTTTTTGTTCTCCATTTGCTTGGTAAATCTTCCTCCATCCCTTTATTTTGAGCCTATGTATGTCTCTGCGTGTGAGATGGGTCTCCTGAATACAGCAGACTGATGGGTCTTGACTCTTGATCCAGTTTTCCAGTCTGTGTCTTTTAATTGGAGCATTTAGTCCATTTACATTTAAGGTTAAGATTGTTATGTGTGAACTTGAACCTGTCATTATGATATTAACTGGTTATTTTTTTTGTTAGTTGATGCAGTTTCTTCCTAGCCTCGATGGTCTTTACATTTTGGCATGTTTTTGCAATGGCTGGTCCCGGTTGTTCCTTTCCATGTTTAGTGCTTCCTTCAAGGTCTCTTGTAAGGCAGGCCTAGTGGTGACAAAATCTCTAAGCATTTGCTTATCTGTAAAGGATTTTATTCCTCCTTCACTTATGAAACTTAGTTTGGTTGGATATGAAATTCTGGGTTGAAAATTCTTTTCTTTAAGAATGTTGAATATTGGCCCCCACTCTCTTCTGGCTTGGAGAGTTTCTGCCGAGAGATCTGCTGTTAGTCTGATGGGCTTCCCTTTGTGGGTAACCCGACCTTTCTCTCTGGCTGCCCTTCAGATTTTTTCCTCATTTCAACTTTGGTGAATCTGGCAATTATGTGTCTTGGAGTTGCTCTTCTCAAGGAGTATCTTTGTGGTGTTCTCTGTATTTCCTGGATTTGAATGTTGGCCTGCCCTACTAGGTTGGGGAAGTTCTCCTGGATGATATCCTGAAGAGTGTTTTCCAACTTGGTTCCATTTTCCCCCTCACTTTCAGGCACCCCAATCAGACGTAGATTTGGTCTTTTTACATAATCCCATACTTCTTGCAGGCTTTGTTCATTTCTTTTTCTTCTTTTTTCTTTTGGTTTCTCTTCTCGCTTCATTTCATTCATTTGTTCCTCAATCGCTGATACTCTTTCTTCCAGTTGATCGAGTCGGTTACTGAAGCTTGTGCATTTGTCACGTATTTCTCGTGTCATGGTTTTCATCTCTTTCATTTCGTTTATGACCTTCTCTGCATTAATTACTCTAGCCATCAATTCTTCCACTTTTTTTTCAAGATTTTTAGTTTCTTTGCGCTGGGTACGTAATTCTTCCTTTAGCTCTGAGAAATTTGATGGACTGAAGCCTTCTTCTCTCATCTCGTCAAAGTCATTCGCCATCGAGCTTTGATCCGTTGCTGGCGATGAGCTGCGCTCCTTTGCCGGGGGAGATGCGCTCTTATTTTTTGAATTTCCAGCTTTTCTGCCCTGCTTTTTCCCCATCTTTGTGGTTTTATCTGCCTCTGGTCTTTGATGATGGTGATGTACTGATGGGGTTTTGGTTTAGGTGTCCTTCCTGTTTGATAGTTTTCCTTCTAACAGTCAGGACCCTCAGCTGTAGGTCTGTTGGAGATTGCTTGAGGTCCACTCCAGACCCTGTTTGCCAGGGTATCAGCAGCAGAGGCTGCAGAAGATAGAATATTGCTGAACAGCGAGTGTACCTGTCTGATTCTTGCTTTGGAGGCTTCCTCTCAGGGGTGTACTCCACCCTGTGAGGTGTGGGGTGTCAGACTGCCCCTAGTGGGGGATGTCTCCCAGTTAGGCTACTCAGGGTTCAGGGACCCACTTGAGCAGGGAGTCTGTCCCTTCTCAGATCTCAACCTCCATGTTGGGAGATCCACTGCTCTCTTCAAAGCTGTCAGACAGAGTCGTTTGCGTCTGCAGATGTTTCAGCTGTGTTTGCTATTGCCCTGTCCCCAGAGGTGGAGTCTACAGAGACAGGCAGGTTTCCTTGAGCTGCTGTGAGCTCCACCCAGTTCGAGCTTCCCAGCAGCTTTGTTTACCTACTTAAGCCTCAGCAATGGCGGGCGCCCCTCCCCCAGCCTCGCTGCTGCCTTGCCGGTAGATCACAGACTGCTGTGCTAGCAATGAGGGAGGCTCCGTGGGTGTGGGACCCTCCCGGCCAGGTGTGGGATATGATCTCCTGGTGTGCCTGTTTGCTTAAAGCGCTGTATTGGGGTGGGAGTTACCCGATTTTCCAGGTGTTGTGTGTCTCAGTTCCCCTGGCTAGGAAAAGGGATTCCCTTCCCCCTTGCGCTTCCCAGGTGAGGCAATGCCTCGCCCTGCTTCAGCTCTTGCTGGCCGGGCTGCAGCAGCTGACCAGCACCGATTGTCCGGTACTCCCCAGTGAGATGAACCCAGTACCTCAGTTGAAAATGCAGAAATCACCGGTCTTCTGTGTTGCTCGCGCTGGGAGTTGGAGACTGGAGCTCTTCCTGTTCAGCCATCTTGCTCTGCCCCCCGGAAATACTTTTTTTAAATAAAATCTATGAAGGGGCATTTCTGAGCCCTATAGTGAAAAAATGAGTATCCTGCAATAAAAGCTAGACACAAGCTCTTTGTGAAAATTCTGTATGATGTGTGGATTCATCTCACAGAGTTAAACCTGTATTTTGATTAAGCAGGTAGGAAAAACACTTTTTGTAGAGTCTACACAGGGATTTTTTTTTAATCTTATTTAATTTTATCATGAAAAACCATGTATCCTGCAATGAAAACTAGAAACAAGCTATCTATGAAAATATTTTGTGATTTCTGTATTCATGTCACAGAATGCAACCTGTATTCTTATCCACCAGGTTGGAAAAACTCTTGATGTAGAATCTACGAAGAAATATTTCTGAGCCCTTTGAGTCCTATAGTGAAAACCTAATGTCCGGCGATAAAAACCAGAAACAAGATATCTGTGAAAATGCTTGGTGTCGTTTGCATTCATCTCACAGAATGCAACCTGCATTTTGATTCACCAGGTTGGGAATACTCTTGTATAATCTATGAAGAAACATTTCTGAGCCCATTGGAGCCTATACTAAAAAACCGAATATCCTGTGATAAAAACTAGAGAAAAACCATCTGCAAAAATGGTTTGTGATGTGTGAATTCATGTCACAGAATGAAAGCTGTGTTTTGATTCCCCAGTTTGGAAACCCTCTTTTTTGTAGAATCTGCAAAGGGATATTTCTGAGCCCTTTAAAGCCAATAGTGAAAAACTGAATATCCTGCAATAAAAACTAGAAACAGCCTACCTCTAAAACTACTTTGTCATGCATGGATTCATCTCACAGAGTTAAACCTATGTTTTGATTCACCAGGTTAAAAAGACTATGAAGAATCCACAAAGGGACATTTCTAAGCCCATTGGTTGCCTATTGTGAAAAACAAATCCCACGAAAAAACATTGAAACAACCTATCTGTGAATATGCTTTTTGATGTTTGGATTTATTTCACAGAATGGAACCTGTGTTTTGATTCAACAGGATGGAAGTACTCTTTTTGTAGATTCTACGAAAGGGTATTTCTGAGCCCTTTGAAACCTATAGTGAAAACCAAAATATCCTGCAATAAAAACTAGAAACAAGCTATCTGTGAAAATGCTCTTTGATGTGTGGATTCATCTCAGAGAGTTGAACTTGTGTTTTGATTCACCAGGTTGGAAAAACTCTTTATGTGAAATCTATGAAGGGGCATTTCTGAGCCCATTGAAGCTTGTAGTAAAAAACCAAATATTCTGCTTTAAAACCTAGATACCCACTAACTGAAAATGCTTGGTGATGTGTAGATTCATCTCACAGAATGAAACCTGTGCTTTGATTCACCAGGTTGGAAACTTTTTTTTTTCTTCAGAATCTATAAAGAGACATTTGGGAGCACATTGAAACCTACAATGTAAAACCGAATATCCTGTGATAAAAATTAGAAACAAGCAATCTGTGAAAATGGTTTGTGAAGTGTGGATTCTTATCACAGAATGAAACTTTTTTTTTTTTTCAGATTCCGTCACAGATAGGAGTGCAGTGGCGCGATCTCAGGTCACTGTAACCTCCGCCTCATGGATTCAAGCAATTCTCTGCCACAGCTTCCCTAGTAGCTGGGATTACAACCACCCACAATCACGCCCAGCTAATTTTTGTATTTTTAGTAGAGACAGGGTTTCACCATCTTGGCCAGGCTGGTCTTGAACTCCTGACCTCGTGATCCACCCGCCTCGGCCTCCCAAAGTGCTGGGATTATGGGCATGAGCCATTGCACCCAGCCGAAACTTTTGTTTTTATTCACAAGGTTGAAAACACTCTTTTGTAGAATGTAAGAAGTAACATTTCTGAGCCCATCGAGGCCTATTTGATAACATCAAATATGCTGTGATAAAAACTAGAAAAAATCTATCAGTGAAAATGCTTTGTGATGTGTGGGTTCATCTCACAGACTGGAAGCTCTGTTTTGATTCACCATGTTAAAAGCACTTTTTATGGAGTCGACAGAGGAACATTTCTGAGCCCACTGAAGCCCATTAGATAAAATGAAATACTGGTGATAAAAACTAAAAAAAAAAAAAAAAACTATTGACGACAATGCTTTGTGATGTAGCGGATTCATCTCACAGAATGGAACCTATGTTTCAATTTACCAGGTTGGAAATATTCTTTTTATAGAATCTACAAAGGGACATTTCTGAGTCCGTTAAAGTGTGTAGTGAAAAACAGAATATGCTGCAATAAAAACTAGAAACAAGATACACGTGAAAATGCTTTGTGATGCATGGATTCATCTCACAGAGTTAAACCTGTGTTTTGATTCACAGATTGGAAATACTCTTTTTGTGGAATCTAGGAAGGGACATTTCAGAGCCCTTTGAAGCCTTTAATGAGAAACCAAATATCCCGTGATAAAAATTAGAAACAAGCTATTCGTGAAAATGCTATGTGATGTGTGGATTACTCTCACAGAATGGAACCAGTGTTTTGATTCAACAGGATGGAAACACTATTATTGTAGAATCTAGTAACATATATTTCTGAGTGCATCGAAGGCTATAGTGTAAAACCGAATATCTTGTGATAACGACCAGAAACAAGCCATTTGCAAAAATTCTTTTTAATATTTGGATTCATCTCATAGAATTAAACCTATGGTTTGACTTACCAGATTGGAAACAGTTTTTGTTTTGTTTTGTTTTGTTTTTAAAGAATTTATGAAAGGACATTTCTGAGCTCATTGAAGCCTATAGTGAATAACCGATCCCACGATAACAAAATTGAAACAAGCTATCTGAGAAAATGCTTTGTGATGTAGGGATTCATTTCACAGAATGGAACCTGTGTTTTAATTCAATGGGATGGAAACACTCTGTTAGTAGAATCTACGAAGAGATATTTCTGAGCCCATGTAAGCATATAGTGCAAAACCAAATATTTTGCGATAAAAATAGAAACAAGCTATCTGTGAAAATGCTCTGTGATGTGTCGGTTGATCTCACAGAGTTAAACCTGTGTTTTGATTCACCACGTTGGAAATACTCTTTTTGTATAATCTACGAATTGACATTTATAGGCCCATTGAAGCCTATAGTGAAAAAGCAAATATTCTGCAATAAAAACTAGAAAGAAGCTATCTTCGAAAATGGTTTAAGAAGTGGGGATTCTTCTCACAGAATGAAACCTGTATTTTTATTCACGAGGTTGGAAACATTCTTTTTGTAGAATCGACAAAGGGACATTTCTGAGCCCATTAAGGCCCATTACATAAAATTGAATATCCCGTGATAAA
Organism: Macaca thibetana thibetana; assembly: GCF_024542745.1. Lineage (NCBI taxonomy): Eukaryota > Metazoa > Chordata > Mammalia > Primates > Cercopithecidae > Macaca > Macaca thibetana. The sequence continues at coordinate 45,969,149 of NC_065597.1, read as the reverse complement.
AACTAGAGACAAGGTATTGGTGAAAATGCTTTGTGATGTGTGTATTTATCTCACAGTCTAGAAGCCCTTTTTTGATTCACCAGGTTGTAACACTCTTTTTGTAGAATAGACGAAAAGACATTTCTGAACCCAAGACCTATAGATAAAATCAAATATCTGTGATAAAAAGTAGAAAAAAACTATCTGTGAAAATGCTTGGTGATGTAGTGGATTCATTTCTCAGAATGGAACCTGTGCTTTTATTCACCATGTTGGAAACTCTTTTTTTCTTTTTTTTCTTTTTTTTTTGCAGAATCTATGAAGAGACATTTGGGAGCACATTGAAGCCTACAGTGTAAACCGAATATCCTGTGAATATATGAGAAAATGCTTTGCAATGTGTGGATTTATATCAGAGTTAAATTTTTCATTTTATTCAACAGGTTGGTAACACTCATTTTCTGGAATCTATGAAGGAACATTTCTGAGCTCACTGAGGCCAACAGTGCAAAACCAAATATAGTGTGCTAAAAACTAGAAGCCAGCTACTTGTGAGAATGCTTTGTGATGTGTGGATTTATCTCAGAGAGTTACACTTTTATTTGGTTCAACAGATTGGAACCACACTTTTTGTAGAACTTACTAAGGGGCATTTCTGAGCTCATTGAAGCCTAAAGTGAAAAATAGAATGTCCCAAGATAAAACTAGAAACAAGGACAAGTGTGGTGGCTCATGCTGGCAATCCTGCACTTTGGGAGGCTGAGGTGGGTGGATCACGAGGTCAGGAAATCTAAACCATCCTGGCTAACATGGTAAAACCCCTTCTCTACTAAAAAAAAAAAAAAAAAAAAAAAAAAAAAAAAAAAAAAAAAAAAAAAAATTAGCTGGGCATGGTGGTGGGTGCTTGTAGTCCCAGCTACTCGGGAGGCTGAGATAGGAGAATGGCATGAACCCAGGAGGCCAGATCATGCCACTGCACTCCAGCCTGGGTGAAAGAGCGAGACACTCTCAAAAAAAACAAAAAAACAAAAACAAAAAAACAACAAAAAACAAAAAACAAAAAAACTAGAAAGAAGCTGTCTGTGAAACTACATCACAAGTCATAAGGTTTGGATTCATCTCAAATAGTTAAACCTTTGTTTAGATTCAACAGGTTGGGTACAGTCTTTTTGTAGGATCTACATAGAAATATTTCTTAGCCCATTGAGAACTGTAGAGAGAAACAGAATATCCTGCAATAAAAACTCAGAACAAGCTATGTGAAAATGCTTGGACATGTGTGGATTCTTCTCACACAATTAAACCTTCCTTTTGATTCAACAGGATGGAAACACTCTTTTTGTGGACTCTATGAAGGGTATTTCTGAGCTTACTGAGGCCTGTAGTGAAAAATCAAATATCCCGTGATAAAAACTAGAAAACAGTTATGTGTGAAAATGCTTTGCAACTTCTGGATTCATCTCACAGAGTTAAACTGTTGGTTTAATTCAAACAATTGGAAATGCTGTTTGGTAGAATCTACGGTGCAACATTTCTGAACCCATTGAGGCCTATAGTGAAAAACAATATCCTGCCTTAAAAACTGGAAACAATCTATCTGTATAAATTTTTTGCAATGTGTGGATTCATCTAACAGAATTAAATCTTGGTTTTGATTTAACAAGTTGGAAACCCTTTTTGTACAATGTATGAAGGGACATTTCTGAGCCCCTTGAGGCCAACAGTAAAACAAACAAAGAAAACAAATATCTTCCATAAAACTAAAAACAAGCTGTGAAAATGCTTTGTGATATGGGGATTTATTTCACTGAATGAAACCTGTGTTTTGATTCACCAGGGTGGAAACACCATTTTTGTGGAATATAGGAGAGGAAATTTCAAAGCACATTGAGGCCGGTAGTGAAAAACCAAATATCCTGTAATATATACTGGAAACATGTTATGTTTAAAAATGCTTTGCGATTTCTGGATTCATCTCATAAAGCTAAACCTTTGTTTTGATTCAAACAGTTGGAAACACTTTTGTAAGATCTATGAAGGGACATTTCTGAACCTACTGAGGCCTATAATGAAAAACCAATATTTCACCTTAAAAAGTGGAAACAAGCTATCTGTAAAATTGCTTTGCAATGTAGAGGTTAATCTCACAAAGATACAGCTTCCTTTTGATTCAACAGATTGGAAGCAATCTTTTTGTAAAATCTACGAGGGGACATTTCTGAGCCCATTGAGCCCTCCATTGAAAAACCAAACATACTGTGAAAAAACTAGAAACAAGCTACCTATCAAAATGATTTGCAATGTGTGGATTTATCTCAGAGAGTTATACCATTGTTTTGATTCAACTGGTTGGAAACATCCTTTTCATAGAATCTGAAAAGGGACATTTCTGAGCATTTTGAGGTCTAATGTGAATAACAATATCCTGCGATAAAAACTAGAAGCATCCTATCTTTGAAAATGCTTTACAAGGTGTGGATTCATCTCACAGAGTTAAATCTTTCTTTTGATTCAGCTGGTTGGGTATACTTTTTATGTGGAATCTACAAAAGTGTATTTCTTAGCCCATTGAGTACCATAGTGAAAAACTGAATATCCCAAGATAAAAACTGGAAACAAGTTTGTGTGAAAATGCTTTGCAATGTTTGGATTTATCTTACAGAATTAAACCTTTGTTTGATTTAATAGTTTGGAAACACTGTTTTTGTAGAATCTACAAAGGGACATTTCCTAGCCCAGTGAGGCCAATAGAAACAAACTGCATATCCAACAATAAATACTAGAAACAAGCTACCTGTGAAAATACTTTCCAATGTAAGGATTCATCTCACTGAGTTAAATCTTACTTTTGATTGAAAAGGTTGGAAACACTTTTTTTTTTTTTTTGGTAGAACCTATGACGGAATATTTTTTATTTCATTGAGGCCTATAGTGAAACACTGAATATCCTGCAATAAAAACTAGAAACAAGCTATATGTGGCAATGCTTTGTGATGTGTGAATTCATCTTACAGAGTTAAACCTGTGTTTTGATTCACCAGATTGGAAATACTCTTTTTGTAGAAGCTAAGAAGTTATATTTCTGAGAAAATTGAGGCCAATAATGAAAAATCAAATATCCTGCTATAAAAACTAGAAATAAGTTATCTGTGAAATACTTTGCAATTTGTGGATTTGTCTAAAAGAGGTAAAGCTTTCTTTTGACTCACCAGGTTGGAAACACTCTTTTTGTGGAGTATATGAAGGGACATTTCTGAGCCCATTGAGGCCTATAGTGAAAAACTGAATATCCCACTTTAAAAACTAGAAACAGGCCGGGTGCAGTGGCTCAAGCCTGTAATCCCAGCACTTTGGGAGGCCGAGGCGGGTGGATCACGAGATCAGGAGATCGAGACCATCCTGGCTAACATGGTGAAACCCCGTCTCTACTAAAAATACAAAAAACTAGCCTGGCGTGGTGGCAGGCGCCTGTAGTCCAAGCTACTCGGAGGCTGAGGCGGGAGAATGGCGTGAACCCAGGAGGCAGAGTTTGCAGTGAGCCGAGATCGTGCCACTGCACTCCAGCCTGGGCGACACAACAAGACTCCGTCTCAAAAAAAAAAAAAAAAAAAAAAAAAAAGAAACTAGAAACAAACTATCTGTGGAAATACTTTGTAATGTGTGGGTTCATCACAGCAAATGGAACCTGTGTTCCATTTGAAAAAACCTGGTGAATCAAAACACAGGTTCAAAGCACTCTTTTTGTAGAATCTACAAAGGAACATTTCTGAGCCCATTGATGCTTTGTGATGTGTGGATTCATCTCAGAGACTGAAACCTTCGTTTTGTTTCAACAAGTTGGGAAAACTCTTTGTAGGACCTGCAAAGGGCCGTTTTTGAGCCCATTGAGCCCTATATTGAAAAATCGAATATTCCATTATAAAAACTACAAACAAGGTATCTGAGAAAATGCTTTGTATATGTGAATTCATTACAACGAATGGAACCTATATTTTGATTCACCAGGCTGGAAACACTTTTGTTGTAGATTCTTTGAAGACACATTTCTGAGCAAATTGAAGCCTATAGTTAAAACAAACAAACAAACAAACAAAAAAACCTCAAATCCCACAATAAAAACTAGACACAAACTATTTTTTAAATCCTTTGTGATATGGAAATTCATGTCACAGAGTTAAATGGTTAATGTGATTCAAAATGTTAAAAACACTTTTTTGCAGAATCTATGTAGGGGTGTATCTAAGCCCATGGAAGACTACAGTAAAAACAGAATTTCCCACAATAAAATATAGAATCAAGCTATCTGTGGAAATGCTTTGTGATTCATGTGTTTTTCCTCACTTTCTTTTGATTCAACAAGTCGAAAACAACCTTGCAGAATCTACAAAGAAACATTTCTGAGTCTATTGAGGCCTATAGTGAACAGCTGAATATTTTGTGATTAAAAACTAGAAACAAGCTATCTGTGAAAATGCTTTGCAATGGCTGAATTCTATTAACCTAGTTAAACAATGCCTTGCAGTGTGTGGATTCATCTCACATAGTTAAAACTTTGTTTTGATTCAACAAGTTGGAAACACTCTTTTCATAGAATCTACAAAGGGACATTTTCTAGCCCACTGAGCACAATGGAAGAAAAAAAAATCCCATGATAAAAACTAGAAACAAGCTATCTGTGAAAATACTTTGCGATGTGGGGATTCATCTCACCGAGTTAAACCTTTCTTTTCATTCAACACATTGGAAACACTTTTTTGTAGAATCTATGAAGGGACATTTCTTATTTCTTTGAGGCCTATAGTGAAAAACTGAATATCCTGCGATAAAAACTAGAAATAACCTATCTATAAAAATGCTTCTTGATGTGTGGAGTAGTCTCAAAGAGTTAAAGCTCTGTTTTGTTTCAGCAGGCAGAAATACTCTTTTTGTGCGATCTACAAAGAGAGATTCCTAAGCCCATTGAGACCTATAATGAAGAAACAAGTATCCCGTGATAAAATCCAGAAACACGCTCTCTGAGAAAATGCTTTGTGATGTGTGGATTCATCTCATAGAGTTAAACCTTTATTTTGATTCCACATGTAGGAAACACTCTTTTTGTAGAATCTACAAAGGGATATTTCTAAGCCCATCTAGGCATATAGTGTAAAACCAAATATTTTGTGATAAAAAACTAGAAACAAGCTATCTGTGAAAATACTTTGTGATGTATGGATTTCCCTCACAGAATGGAATGTGTTTTGGTTTACCAGGTTCGAAAGATTCTTTTTTGTATGATCTATGAAGGGACATTTCTGAGCCACTTGAAGCAAAATGTAAAACCACATATCCAATGATAAAATCTAGAAACAAACTATCTGTGAAAATTTTCTGTGTTGTGTGGATTTACCTGACAGAGATGAACCTGTATTTTGATTTCCAGGGTCTAAAAAGTTTTTTAAAAAAAATCTTTCATAGTACACTTCCAAGCACATTAAAACCTATAGTGAAAAACCGAATATAACTTGATAATATCTAGAAACAATCTGTCTGTTAAAATGCATGGTGATGTGCATATTCATCTCAGAGAATGGAACCTTTGTTTTCATTCAACAGGTTGGAAATACGCTTTCTTTAGAAATTAAGAAGGGACATTTCTGAGCCCATTGAGGCCTATATTAAATAACGGACTGTCCTGAGACAAAAACTAGAAACAAGCTCTCTGGGAAAATGCTTTGTGATTTGTGTATTCATTTCACAGAGTTAAAGCTTTTTTTGATTCAACAGGTTGGAAGTACTCTTTTCGTAGAATGTATGAAGGGACATTTCTTAGCTCTTGTAGACCTATAGGGGAAAACAGAATATGCTGCGATAAAAACTATAAACAAGCTATCTCTGAAAATGCTTTATGACTTGTGGGTTAATCTCCCAGAGTTAAATCCTTGATTTGATTAAACAGTTTGGGTACACTTTTTTTTTTTGTAGAATCTAGGTAGAAATATTTCTGACCCCATTGAGGCCTATTGTGAAAACCGAATATCCTGCAATAAAACTAGAAACAAGCTGTCTATGAAAATGCTTTGTGATGTGTAGATTTATCTCACAGAGTTAAAACTTTGTTTTTATTCAACAGATTGGAAACACTCTTTGTAGAGTCTACGAAGGGACATTTCTGAGCCCATTGAGCCCTGTAGTAAAAAATTGAATATTCTGTGTTAAAACCTTTTAAAATGTATCTGTAAAAATCCTTTGTAATGTGTGGATTCCTCAAACTGAATGGAACCTGAGTTTTGATTCACCTGTTTGGAAATGCTGGTTTTGTAAAATTTACAGAGGGACATTTCTGAGGCCATTGAGGGCTATTGTATAAAAACAGTAGTCCAAGATAAAACCTAAAACAAAGCTATCTGTTACAATTCTTTGTGTTGTCTGGATTCATCTCATAGAATTAAACCTTTGTTTTGATTCACCACGTTGGAAAAACTCTTTCGAGAATCTTTGAAAAGACATTTCTGAGCTCTTTGAGGCCAATAGTGAAAAAACAAATGTTTCATGTTAAATGTTAGAAACGAGCTATCTGTGAAAACACTTTGCAATGTGTGGATTCATGTCACAAAGTTAAACCTTTCTTTTGATTCAACAGGTTGGAAATAGGATTTTGGTAGAATTTCTGAAGGGACATTTCTGAGTCCATTGAGGCCCACAGTAAAAAACCGAATGTCCCGCGATAAAAACTATAAAGAAGCTATTTGGGGAAAATACTTTATGATGTGTTTATTTTTCTCACCCGGTAGAACCTCTGCATTGATCCATGAGGCTGGAAACACACTTTTTATAGAATGAAGGAACAGACACTTCTGAGCCCATTTAGCCCTGTAGTGAAAAACTGAATCATCACGCAATAAAAATAGAAACAAGCTATGTGTGAAAATGCTTTGCAACACTCTTTTGGTAGAATGTGTGAAGGGACACTTGAGAGCCCATTAGGGCCTTTGGTGAAAAACTTAGTATTTCCAGGTAAAAACTAAAAAGAACCTGTCTGTGAAACTGCTGTGTGATGTGTGGATTCAACCAAAAAAGTTAAATCCTTCTTCAGATTAAGCAGGTTGGAAGCACTGTTTTTATAGAATCTGCAAAGAAAGACTTTGGAGCCCGTGGAGACCGATTGTACAAAACCAAACTCTCCAGATATAAATTAAAAGTTAAACATGTCTTTTGATTCAGCAGGTTCAAAGCATTCTTTTTCTGGAATCTGCAAAGGAGTACTTAGGAGCCCATGGAGGCCTATGATGACAAACAGAATACCCTCAGATATCCCAATGTAAAAACTAGGAAGAAGCTCTCTGTAAAACTGTTCTGTGATGTGTGGATTCGTCTCACTCAGTTAAACCTTTCTTTTGATTCAGCTTGGACACACTTATTTTGTAGAATCTGCAAAGGAACATTTGGGTGCACATTGAAACCTATGGTGAGATACCAAATATCCCCTGATAAAAACTAGACAGATGCTCCCTGTGAAACTGCTTTTTTTTTGATATGTGGATTCACCTCACAGAGTTCAACATTTCTTTTGATTCATCACGTTGGGAGCATTCTTTTTGTATAATCTTTGAAGGGACATTTGACAGCATATTGAGGCCTATGGTGAAAAACCTAATATCCCCAGATCAGAACTAGAAACTCTGTGAAACTGCTATGTGGTGTGTGAATTCATCCCATAGAGTTAAACCTGTCTTCTATTCAGCATGTTGGAAGCACTTTTTTTGTAGAATCTGAAATGGATATTTTGGAACCCATTTAAGACTATTGTGAATAACCAAATATCCCCAGATTAAAAACTAGAAAGAAGATCTCTATGAAACTGCTTTGTGATGATTGGATTCAACTCACAGATTTAAACCTTTCATTTTATTCATCAGGTTGGAGGCACTCTTTTTGTAGTATCTGTGAAGGGATATTTGAAAGCCCCTTGAGAAATATAGTGAAAACCTGAATATTACCAGATATAAACTTCATAGAATCTCCCTGTGAAACTGCTTTGTGATTTGTGGATTCATCTCACAGAGTTAAACCTTTCTTTTGAATCAGCAGTTTGGAAGCACTCTGTTTGTAGAATCTGTGAAGGAACACTTGGGAGCCCTTTGAGGCCTATGGTGAAAAACAATATCCCCAGATAAAAACTGGAAAGAAGTGCTCTGTGAAGCCGTTTTGTGATTGTGATTTGTTCATTCATCTCACAGAGTTAAACTGTTCTTTTGATTCAGCAGGTTGGAAACACTTTTTTTTTGTAGAAACTACATATGGTTATTTGGGAGCCCCTTGAGGCCAATTCAGCAGGTTAAGAGCACTGTTTTTGTAAAAGCTGCGAATAAACATTTGGGAGCACATTGAGGACTATGGTGAAAAACAGAATATGTCCAGATAAGCACTAGAAAGAAGCTTCCTGTGAATCTACTTTGTAATGTGTGTATTCATCTCACAGAGTTAAACCTTTCTGTTGACTCAGCAGATTGGAAGCCCTCTTTTTGTAGAATCTGCAGAGGGACCTTTGAAAGCCCATTGAGGCCTATGGTAAAAAACAGAATATCCCCAGATAAACACTAGAAAGAAGCTCTCTGTGAAACTACTTTGTGGTATGTGGATTCGTATCACAGAGCTAAATTTTTTTTGATTCAGCAGGTTGGAAGCATTCTTTTTGTATGAACTGTGAATGGACATTTGGGAGCCCACGGAGGGCTACCATGAAAAATTGAATATCTGCACATAAAAACTAGAAAGAAGCACTCTGTGAAACTGCTTTGTGATGTCTAGATTCCTATCTCAGAGTTAATCCTTTCTTTTGCTTAAGCATGTTGGGAGCACCGTTTTTGTAGAATCTGCAAAAAAAAAAAAAAAAAAAAAAAAAAAAAAAAAAAAAAACATTTGGGAGCCCATTGTGGTTTATGGTGGAAAACAGAATATTCCCAGATAAAAACTAAAAAGAAGTTCTCTGTGAAACTGCTTTGATATGTTAGTTTTCCTCTCACAGAGCTAAATATTCCTGTTGATTTGGGCAGGTTGAAAGCACTTTTTTGTAGAATCTGTGAAGGGTCATTTGGGAGCCCATTGAAGCTTATGATGAAAAACCAAATATCCCAAGATAAAAAATAGAAAGAAGCTCTTTCTCAAGCTGCTTTGTTATGTTTCCATTCATCTTCCAGACTTAAGCCTTTCTTTTGATTGAGCAGATTGGAAATGCTGTTTTTGTAGAATCTGTGTGGGGACATTACATAGCCCATTGAGGTCTAGGGTGAAAGACCGGATATCCCCACATAAAAACTAGAAAGTAACTGTCTGTGAAACTGTTATTTGATGTGTGGATTCATCTCATCAAATTTCTGATTCAAAAGAAAGAAATATAACCTTTCTTTTGAATCAGGAGGTTGGAGGCACTCTTTTTGTAGAGTCAGTGAAGGGGCATTTGAAAGTCCATAGAGACCTATGGTGAAAACCAAATATCCCCAGATAAAAACTGGAAAGAAGATCTCTGTGAAACTGCTTTGTAATGTTTGGATTCATCTCACAGAGTTGAACCTTTCTCTTGATTCAGCAGGTTGGAAGCACTTTTTTGTAGAATGTGAGAAAAGACATTTCAGAGCCCATGGAAACCTATGGTGGAAAGCCAAATATCCCCAGATAAAAACTAGAAACGAACATTCTGTGAAACTGTTTTCTGGTATGTGGGTTCATCACACAATGTTAAACCTTTCTTTTGATTTGGCAGGTTGGAAGCACTCTTTTTGTACAATCTGTGAAGAATCATTTGGGAACTTACTGAGGCCTATGGTGAAAAACGGAATATCCCCAAATAAAAACTAGAAAGAAGCTCTCTGTGAAACTGCTTTCTGATGTGTGGATTTACCACATAGATTTAAACTTTTAATTGATTCAGCAGATTGAAAGCACTCTTTTTTTACAATCTGCAAAATGATGTTTTGGAGCCCTTTGAGGCATATGGAGAAAAACTAAATATTTTCAGATAAAAATTGCAAAGAAGCTCTCTGTGAAACTGCTTTGTGATGTGTCAATTTATCTCACAAAGATAAACTTTTCTTTTGATTCAGCAGGGGAGAAGTACTTTTTTTGTAGAATCTGTGTATTTTCATTTGGGAACCCAATGTGGCTTATGGTAAAAACTGGAGTATCCCCAGATGAAAACCAGAAGAAGGCTCTTAGTGAAACTCCTTTGTGTTGATGTGGATTCATCTTACATAGTTAAATCTTTCCTTAGACTCAGCAAGTTGGAAGCACTCTTTTTGTAGAATCTGCGAAGGGACATTTTGGAGCCAACTGAGGCCTAGTGTGAAAACTGAACATCCCCAGATAAAAACTAGAAAGAAACTCTCTGTGAAACTTCTGTGATGTGTGGATTCAACTCAAGCAGTTAAACCTTTCTTTCAAATCAGCAGTTTGCAAGCACTCTTTTTGTAGAATTTTGAAGTGATATTTGGGAGCCCATTGAGGCCTATGGTGAAAAATAGAACATTCCGAGATAAAAACTAGAACGAAGTTGTCTGTGAAACTGCTTTGTGATGTGTGGATTCATCTCACAGGGTTAAACCCTTCTTTTGATTCGGTGGGTTGGAAACACTTTTTTTGTAAAAACTGCGTATGGTTATTTGGGAGCCCCTTGAGACCTATGGTGAAAAACTGAATATCCCTAGATTAAAAAAAAAAAAAAGAAAAATCTCTCTATAAAACTGCTTTGTGATGGGTGGATTCATCTGACAGAGTTAAACTTTTTTTTTTTGATTCAGCAGTTTGGAAGCCCTCATTTTGTAGAATCTGTGAAGGAATATTTGGGATCCCATTGAAGCCTATGTTGAAAAATAGAATATCCCCAGATAAAAATGGCAAAAAAAAGCTGTCTGTGAAACTGCTGTCTGATATGTCAATTCATCTTACAAAGATAAACTTTTCTGTTGATTCAACTGGTGGGAAGTACTTTTTTTATAGAATCTGCGTATTTCCATTTGGGAGTCCAGTGTGACCTATTGTGAAAAACCATATATCCGTAGATAAAAATGAGAAGGCTCTTGGTGAAACTGCTTTGCATTGATGTGGATTCATCTTATAGAATTAAATCTTTCCTTTGACTCAGCAAATTGGAAACACTTCTTTTGTAGACTGCAAAAGGACATTTTGGAGCCAATTGAAGCTTGTACTGAAACGGAACATCCCCAGATAAGATCTAGAAAGAAACTCTATGTGATACTGCTTTGTGACGTGTGGACAACCTCACAAAGTTAAAACTTTGCTTTGATTCAGCAGTTTGTAAGCACTCTTTTTGTAGAATCTGCAAAGGGACATTCGGGAGCCCATTGGGGCGTATGGTGAAAAACTGAATATCCCAGATATAAACTAGAAAGAAGTGGTCTGTGAAACTGCTTTGTGATGTGTGGATTCACCTCACAGAGTTAAACCTTTCTTTTGAATCAGCAGTTTAAAAGCACTCTTTTTGTAGAATTTCGAAGTGATTCCATTGAGAGCCCATTGAGGCCTAAAGTGAAAAACAGAATATCCCCTTATAAAAACCAGAACAAAGCTCTCTGTGAAACTGCTTTGTGATGTGTGAATTCATCCCTAGAGTTAAACCCTGCTTTTGATTTAGCAGGTTGGAAACACCTTTTTTGTAGAAAGTGTGTGTAGTTATTTGGGAACCCCTTGAGGCCTATGGTGAAAAACCAAATATTCCTAGAGAAAATAAAAAAAGAAGCTATCTGCAAAACTCCTTTGTGATGTGCGGATTCATCTGAGAGTTAAACCTTTCTTTTGATTGAGGAAGTTGGAAGCACTGTTTTTGTAGAAGCTGTGAAGAAAAATTTGGAAGCCCATTGATGCTTATGGTAAAAAACCAAATAGATACAGTTCAAAACTAGAAAGAAGGTCTCTGTGAATCTGCTTTGTAATGTGTGGATTCATCTCACAGAGATAAACCTTTCTTTTGATTCAGCAGGTTGAAAGCACTTTTTTTTTAAGAATCTGTGAAGGGACATTTGGGAAACCATTGAGACTGATGGTGAAAAACCATATACTGCCCATAAATACTAGGAAGAAATTCTCGGTGAAACTGCTTTGCAATACGTGGATTTATCTCACAGGGTTAAATGTTTCTTTTGATTCAGCCCTTTGGATGCACTCTTTTTTGGTAGAATTTGCAAAGAGACATTTGGCAGCATACTGATACCTATGGTGAAAAACTGAATTTCTTCAGATAAAAACTAGAATGAAAGTGTCCGTGAAACTGCTTTGTGATATGTGGATTTATCTCACAGAGTTAAATCTTTCTTTTATTCAGGAGATTGGAAACACTTTTTGTATAATCTGTGAAAGATCATTTTAGAGTCCATTTTGGCTTATGGTGAAAAACAGAATATCCCCAGATAAAAACTAAAAAGAAGTTCTCTCTGAAACTGCTCTGTGATGTATGTATTCCTATCACAGTGTTAAATATTTCATTTGATTCATTAGGTTGAAAGAACTGTTTTTGTAGAATCTGCAAAGGGACCTTTAAAAGTCTATTGAGGCCTCTGTTGAAAAACTAAATATCCCCAGATAAATTCTAGAAGTAACTTTCTGTGAAACAGCTTTGTCTTGTGTAGATTCCTACCACAGAGTTAAATTTTTCTTTTGATTCGTTGGAAGTCCTTTTTTGTAGAATCTGTGAAGGGACATTTGGGAGCTCAATGAGGCCTATGATGAAAAATGAAATATCCCCAGATAAAAACTAGAAAGAACCACTCTGTGAAACTGCCTTCTGATGTGTGGATTCAAATCACAGAGTTAAAGCTTTCTCTTGATTCTGCAATTTGGAAGCACTCTTATAAAATCTACAAGGGGACATTTGGGAGCTTATTGAGGCCTATGGTCAAAAACAGAATATCCCCATATAAAAACTACAAAGAAGCTCTCTGTAAAAATGTTTTGTGGTGTGTCAGTTCGTCTCACAAAGTCAAACCTTTCTTTTGATTCAGCAACTTGGAAGAACTCTTTTTGTAGAATATGTGAAGGGACATTTGGGTACCCATGAAAGTCTACGGTGAAAAACCAAATATCTGCAGGTAAATATTGGAAAGAAGCTCTCTGTGAAATTGGTTTGTTGTGCATGAATTCATCTCATGGAGTTAAATGTTTCTTTTGATTCAACTGGTTGGGAGACTTTTTGTGGAATCTGCAAAGGGACATTTGGGAGCCAATTGAGTCCTATAATGGAAAACAGAATATCCCCAGATATAAACTAGAAAGAATCACTTTGTGAAACTGCTTCATGTTGTGTGGATTTATCTCACAAAGATAACCCTTTCTTTTGATTAAGCATCTTGGAAGCTCTCTTTTTCTAGAATCTGCAAAGGGACATTTGGAAGGCCATGGAGGGCTATGGTAAAAACTCAAATATTACAGATAAAAACTAGAAAGAAGCTCCCTATGAAATTGTTTTCTGATGTGTGGATTCATCTCAGAGTTAAGCCTTTCTATTGATTCAGCAGAGAGGAATCATTCTTTTGTCAGAATCTGAGAAGGGACATTTGGGAGCCCATTGAGGCCAATGGTGAAACATTGTATATCCCTATAAATACTTTAAAGAAGCATTCCGTGAAACTGCTTTGTGACATGTGGATTCATCTCACAGAGAAAATAATTTCTTTTGATTCAGCGGGTTGAAAGCACTTTTTTTGTAGGATCTGTGAATCAACATCTGGGAATTCATTGAGGCCTATGGTGAAAAACTGAATATCCCAAGAAAAAAACTAGACAGCAGCTGTCTGTGAAACTGCTTTGTGGTGTATTAATTCACCCCACAGAGTTGAACCTTTTGATTTGGCAAGTTGAAAGCACATTTTTGTAGAATCTGCGAAGGAATATTTAGTGGCCCAAGGAGGCCTGTGGTGAAAAACTGAATATTCCCAGATAAAAATTAGAAAGAAGCTCTCTGTGAAACTGCTTCATGGTGTGTGAATTCATCTCACAGATTTATATCTTTCTTTTGATTCTACAGGTTTGGAGCACTTTTTTTGTAGAATCTGCGAGGAGACATTTGGGAGCTCATTGAGGCCTATGTGAAAAAGCAAATATTTTCAGATAAAAACTAGAAAGAAACTCGCTTTGAAACTGATTTTTGATGGGTGGATTCATCTCACAGAGTTAAACCTTTCTTTTGATTCACCAGATTAGAAGCATTCATTTTGTAGAGTCTGCGAGGGGACGTTTGGGAGCCCATATTGGCTTACGGTAAAAAAAAAAAAAAAAATATATATATATATATATATATATATATTTCCAGATAAAAACTAGAAAGAATCTTCCTGTGAAACTGCTTTGTGTTATGTTTATTCATCACACAATAAACCTGTTTTTGATTCAGCAGGTTGGAAGCACTCTTTTTGTAGAATCTGTGAAGGGACATTTGGGAGCTTATTGAGGCCTATGGGAAAAAACTGAATATCTTCATATAAAAACTGGTTTCATCACACAAATTTAAACCTTGCTTTTGATTCAGCGGATTGAAAGTGCTCTCTTTTTTATAACCTGCAAAAAGACATTTGGGAGCCCATTGAGGCTTATGGTGAAAAACCGAATATCTCCAGTTAAAAATTAGAAAGAAGCTCTTTTTGAAACTGCTTTTTGACGTGTCAATTGATCTCACAGATATAAACCTTAATTTGATTCAGCAGGTTGAAAGCACTCTTTTTGTGGATTCTGTGAGGGGACTTTTAAGATCACTTTAAGTTCAATTGTGAAAAACCAAATATCTCCAGACAAAAACTAAAAAGCAGCTCTCTGTGAAACTGCTTTGTGGTTGGATTCATCTCACAGAGTTAAACATTTCTTTTGTTTCAGACGGTTGGAAGACTTTTTGTGGAATCTGTGAAGGGACATTTGGGAGCCAATTAAGGTCTATGGTGAAAAACCGAATACTCCAGATACAAACTAGAAAGAATCTCTCTCAGAAACTGCTTTGTGAAGTGTAGATTTATATCACAGAGGTAAACCTTTCTTTTTGATTCAACAGGTGGGAAGCACTCTTTTGTAGAATCTGTGAAGAAACATTAGGGAGATTATGAAGTCCTTTGATGGAAAACCAAATATCCCCAGATGAAAACTACATAGAAGCTCTGTGTGAAACTGCTGTGTCATGTGTGGGTTCATCTCACAGAGTTAAACCTTCCTTTTGATTCGGCAGATTGAAAGCACTCCTTTAGTAGAATCTGCAAAGAATCACTGGGAGCTTACTTAGGACTGTGGCAAAAAAAAAATGAATATCTCTACATAAAAAGTGGGAAACAGTCCCTTTGTGGAATCTACAAAGGAACATTTGAAAGCCATGTGAAGCCTATGAGGAAAAAGGGAGTATAACCATTTAAAAGCTGTAAAGAATCTATCTATGAAACTGCTTTTTGATGTGGCATCCATCTCACAGAGTTAAACTTTTCTTTTGATTCATCAGGTTGGAAAAAGACTTTTGGTAGAATCTGTGAGGGAACATATGAAACCCAGTGAAGCCAACAGTGAAAAACAAAATATTTTCTGATACAACAAGAAAGAAGCTGTCTGTGAAACTGCTTGGCATTGTGTGCATTTATCTCACAGAGTTAAACCTTTCTTTTGATCCAGCAGGTTGGAAAGAGTCTTTTTGTAGAAACTGTGAAGGTACATTTGAGAGGCCAATGAAGCTTATCCTAAAAAACTGATTTTCCCCTGGTAAAACCTAGAAAGAAACTATCTGTGAAACCACTTTTTGAAGTGTACATTCATCTCACAGACTTAAATGTTTCTTTTGTTTCAGCAGGTTGGAAAGAGTCTTTTTGTAGTATCTGCTAATGGACGTTTGAAAGCCCATTGAGGTCTATGTGGAAAAACTAAACATCTGCAGATAAAACCTAGAAAGAAACTAACTGTGAAAATGCTTTGTGATGTGTGCATTTATCTCACAGAGTTGAATGTTTCCTTTGATTCAGCAGGTTAAAAACGGTCTTTGTGTAGAATCTATGAAGGGACATTTGAGAGCTTATTGAGGCCTATATGGAAAAAACTAATATCCCCAGATAAAAACTAGAAAGAAGCTATCTGTAAAAATACTTTGTGATGTGTGCAATCATCTGACAATGTTAAACTTTTCTTTTGTTTCTGCATGTTGGAAACAGTCTTTTTGTAGAATCTGCAAAGGGACTTTTGAGAGTCCTTTGAGGCCTATAGTGAAAAACAGAATATTCTCAGATAAAAACTAGAAAAAAGCTACCTGTGACACCATTTGCTATATGTGCATTCATCTCACAGGGTTTAATTTTTTTTTGTTTCAAAGGTTGAAGGAATTCTTTTTGTAGAATATTTGAAGCACATATGGGAGCCCTGTGAAGGCTATTGTGAGAAACCAAATATCCTCTGATAAAAACTAGAAAGAAGCTACCTGTGAAACCCGTTTGTGATGTGTGCATTCACCTCACAGAGTTAAATCTTTCTTTTGATTCAGCAGGTTGGAAACAATCTTTTTGTAGAATCTGCGAAGAGACATTTGGGAGCCCAGTTAAGCCTACAGTGAAAAACTGAATATCTTCTCATAAAAACTAGAAACATGCTACCTGTAAAATCGCTTTGAGATGTGTGCATTTGTCTCATAGTTAAATCTTTCTTTTGATTCAGCAGTTTGTAAGCACTTTTTTGGTAGAATCTGCGAAGGAGCATTTTGTGTCTCATGAAGACCTGTGGTGAAAAACCAAATAACCCCAGATAAAAATTAGAAAGAAGCTCTCTGTGAAACTACTTTGTGATGTGTAGATTCATCTCACAGAGTTAAACCTTAGTTTTAATTCAGCACGTTGGAAGCACTCTTTTTGTAGAAAATGTAAAGGGACATTTGGAGCCCTTGGAGGCCTGTGGTGAAAAACCGTATTATCTCCATATAAAAACTAGAAAGAAGCTCTCGGTGAAACTGCTTTGTGATGTGCATATTCATCTCACACAGTTAAACTATTATTTTCATTCAGCAGGTTGGAAGCTGTCTTTTAGCAGAATCTGTGAAGGGACATTTTGGAGTTCATGGAGTACTATGGTGAAAAGCCAAATATCCCTAGATAAAAACTAGAAAGAAACCATCTGTGAAAATGCTTTGTGATATGTACATGCATCCCACAGAGCTAAATCCTTCTTTTGATTCAGCAGGTTTGAAACAGTCTTTTTATTGAATCAGCGAAGGGACACGTGAATGCCCTTTGTGGCCTATAAGGAAAACAGATATCCCCAGATAAAAACTAGAAACAAGCTATCTGTGAAACCACGTGTCTGTGAAGGGACATTTGGGAACCCAGTGAAGCCTATAAGGGAAAACTTAATATCTCCTGACAAAAATTAGAAAGAAGCTGTCTGTGAAACCACTTTGTGATGTTTGCATTCATCTCACAGATTTAAATCTTTCTTTTCATTCAGCAGGTTGGAAAGAGTCTTTTGGTAGAATAGGCGAAAGAACATTTGGGAGTCCAGTAAAGCCAACAGTGAAAAATCAAATGTCCCTTTATAAAAACTAGGAAGAGAGTATCTGTAAATTCACTAGATTGGTACAGCTTTTTGTAGAATCTGTAAAGGGACATTTTGGAGCCCTTTGAGGCTTATAAGGAAATACCAACTATCCGCAGACAAAAACAAGAAAGAAGCTATCTGTGAAACCGTTTTGTGATGAGTGCATTCATCTCACAGAGTTAAACATTTCTTTTGATTCAGCAAGTTGGAAACAGTCTTTATGTAGAATTTGCAAAGGGACATTTGAAAGCCCTTTGAGGTCTATAAGGAAAAAGCAAATATCTACAGATAAAACCTAAAAAGAAGCTAGCTATGAAAGTGCTTTGTGATGTGTGCATTAATGTCACAGAGATAAGCCTTTCTTTTGATTCAGCAGGTTGGAAACAGTGTTTTTATAGAAACTTTGAAGGGACATTATGGAACCTAGTGAAACCTATAATGAAAAACAGAATATCCCCTGATAAAAATTAGAAAGATGCTATATATGAAACCACTTTGTGACATGTGCATTTATGTCACAAAATTAAACCTTTCTTTTGATTCAGCAGGTTCAAAACAGTCTTTTTGTAGAATCTGTAAAGGAACATTTGGGAGGTCAGTGAAGCCTATAGTGAAAAAACTGAATATCCCCTGATAAAAACTAGAAAGAAGTTATGTGTGAAACAGCTTTGCAATGCATGAATTCATCTCACAAAGTTAAACATTTCTTTTGATTCAACAGGTTCAAAACTGTCTTTTTGTAGAAAGTGCGCAAGGGTATTTTGGAGCTCAGTGAAGCCTACACTGAAAAACAAAATATACCCTGATAAAAACTAGAAAGAAGCTATCTGTGAAAACAATTTGTGATGTGTGCATTCAACTCACAGAGTTAAACCTTTCTTTTGTTTCTGCCTGTTGGAAACACTCTTTTTGTAGAATCTGCGAAGAGACATATAGGAGCCCCTTGAGGCTTATATGGAAAAACTGAATATAATCAGGTGAAACCTACACAGGAGCTAACTGTGAAATCGCTTTGTGATGTGTGCATTCATCTCACAGAGTTAAACTTTTCTTTTGATTCAACACGATGGAAACAGTTTTCTTTTTATAGAATCTTCGAAGAAACATTTGGGAGCCCGTTGAGGCCCATACTGAAAAAGTAAATATAAAGAGATGAAACCTGGAAAGAAGCTAACTTTAAAACTGCTTTGCAATGTGCACATTCATCTCACAGAGTTGAACCATTCTTCTGATTCAGAAGATTGGAAACAATCTTTGTAGAAACTACAGAGGGACATTTGGGAGCACAGTGAAGCCCATAGTGAAAAACCAAATATCCTCTGATAAAAACTAGAAAGAAGCTATCCATAAAATTACTTTGTGATGTGTATATTCATCTCAAAAAGTTAAACCTTTCTTTTGTTTCTGCAATTTTGAAACACTCTTTTTGTAGAATCTGAGATGGGACATTTTGGGGCCCTTTGAGGTCTATATAGAGAAACCAAATATCCCCAGATAAACACTAGAGAGAAACTAAATGCGAAACAGCCTTGCAGTGTAAGCATTCATCTCACAGAGTTAAAACTTTATTTTGACTTAGCAGGTTGGAAAGAGTCTTTTTGTGGAATCTGCAAATGGACATTTGGAGCCCATTGAGGCCTATATAGAAAAACGAATACACTCAGACGAAACCTAGAAAGAAGCTGACTGTGAAACTGCTTTGTGATGTGTGCATTCATCTCTGAGTAAAAACTTCCTTTTGAATCAACAGGTTGGAAACAGTCCTTTTGTAGAATCTGCAAAGGGACATTTGAAAGCCCTTGGAGGCCTATAAGGAAAAAGTGAATATCCTCAGATAAAATATAGAAAGAAGCTAACTGTGAAAACACTCTGCAATGTATACATTTGTGTCACAGAGTTAAACTTTTGTTTTGATTCAGCAAGTTGAGAACAGTCTTTTTTTAAGAATCGGCAAAGTTACATTTGAGAGGCCAGTGAAGCCTATAGTGAAAAACCAAATATCCCCTGATAAAAACTAGCAAGAAGCTATCTGTGAAGCCGCCTTGTGATATGTGCATTCTTCTACTGGGTTAAAACTTTCTCTTATTTCAGCAGGTTGGAAATAGTCTTTTTGTAGAATCTGCGATGGGACTTTGGGAGGCCAGTGGTGCCTATACTGAAAAACAGAATATCCCCTGATGAAAACTAGAAAGAAGCTATATGTGAAACCACTTTTGATTCAGACGGTAGGAAGCAGTCTTTTCATGGAAACTGTGAAAGGATATTTAAAGCCCAGTGAAGCCTATTTTGAAAAAAGAATATCCCCTGATAAAAACTAGAAAAAGCTATCTGTGAAACCACTTTGTGATGTGTGCATTCACCTCACAGAATTAAACCTTTGTTCTGATATAACAGGTTGGAAACAGTCTTTTTGTAGAATCTGTGAAAGGACAATTGGGAGCCCAGTAAACCCCATAGTGAAAAACCGAATATCTCCTGATAAAAACTAGAAAGAAGCTACCTGTGAAAACGATTTGTGATGTGTGCATTCAACTCACATATTTAAACCCTTTTTTGGTTTCTGCAGATTGGAAACAGTCTTTTTGCATAATCTGCAAGGGACTTTTGGGTGCCCTTTGAGGCCTATTTGGAAAAACTGAATATAATCAGATGAAACCTGGAAAGAATCTAACTATGAAACTGCTTTGTCATGTGTGCATTCATCAGAAAAGTTAAACCATTTTTCTGATTCAGCAGGTTGGAAAAAGTCTTTTTGTAGAAACTGCAAAGGGACATTTGGGAGCACAGTGAAGCCTATAGTGAAAAACCAAATATCCCTAGATAAAAACAAGTAAGAATCTATCTGTGAAAATGCTTTGGGATGTGTGTATTCATCTCACAAACTTAAACCTTTCTTTTGTTTCTGCAGGTTCAGAACAGTCTTTTTGTAGAATCTGTGAAATGGGCATTTGAAAGCCCTTTGAGGTCTTTAAGGAAAAAGCGAATATTTCCAGATAAAAACTAGAAAGAAGCTAACTGTGAAACTGCTTTGTGAGGTGTGCATTTGTGTCAAAGTTAAACCTTTCTTTTTATTCAGCAGGTTGGAAACAGTCTTTTTGTAGAAACTGCAGAGGGACATTTTAGAGCCCAGAGAAGCCTACAGTGAAAAATCAAATATTCCCTGATAAAAACTAGAAAGAAGCTATCTATGGAACCACTTTGTGATGTGTGCATTTGTTTCACAGAGTGAAACATTTCTTTTGATTCCACAGGTTGAAAACAGTCTTTTTTAAAGAATCTGTGAAGGGACGTTTGGATGCCCATTGAGGCCTATATGGGAAAAGCAAATATAAGCAAATGAAACCCAAAAAGAAACTAACTGTGAAACTACTTTGTGTGCTCATTTATCTCATGGAATTATACATTTCTTTTGATTCAGCAAGTTGGAAACAGTCTTTTTATAAAATTTGTGAAGGAACATTTGGGCGCCCATTGAGGCCTATCTGGAAAAAGTGAATATAGGCAGACGAAACCTAGAAAGAAACTAACTATAAAATCGATTTGTGATGTGTGCATTCATCCTACAGAGTTAAACCTTTTTTTTGTTTGTTTGTTTCAGAAGGTTGAAAACAGTCTTATTATAGAATCTGCCAAGGGACATTTGGGAGTTCAGTGAAGCCTAGAGAAAAAAAGATAAATACTGATAAATACTAGAAAGTAGCTATCTGTAAAACTATTTGTGATGTGTTCATTCATCTCACAGAGTTAAACCTTTCTTTCAATTCAGCAGTTTGGAGACAGTCTTTGTGGAATCTGTGACGGGACATTCGAAAGCCCTTGGAGGCCTATAACGAAAATACAAGCATCCCCAGATAAAAGCTAGAAAGAAGCTAACAGTGAAAACACTTTATGATATGTGCATGCATCTCATGAATTAAACTTTTCTTTTGATTCAGCAGGTTGGAATCAGTCTTTTTGTAGAAACTGTGAAGGGACATTTCGGAGCCCAGTGAAAGCTATACTGAAAAACTGAATATCCCCTGGTAAAAACTAGAAAGAAGGTATCTATAAAACCACTTTATGATGTGTGCATTTGTGTCACAGAGTTAAACCTTTCTTTTGACTCAACAGGTTGGAAACAGTCTTTTTACAGAATCTTTGAAAGGACATATCAGAGCCTATTGAAGGCTATAGTGAATAACGAAATATCCCCTGATAAAAATTAGAAAGAAGCTACTTGTGAAAATGCTTTGTTATGTGTCCATTCATCTCACAGAGGCAAACATTTCTTTCATCTCAGCAGGTTGGAAACAGTCTTTTTGTAGAATCTGCGAAGAAATACTTGCGAGCCCATTGATGCCCAAATAGAAAAATGCAATATTCTCAGATGAAACCTAGAAAGAAGCTAACTGTGAAACAGCTTTGCAATGTGTATATTCACCTAACAGACTTAAACCTTTCTTTTGATTCAGCAGGTTGGTAACAGTCTCTTTTAGAATCTGCAAAGGGACATTTAGGATCTTATTGGGGCCTATATGGAAAAACTGAATACTTCCAGATAAAACCTAGAAAGAAGGTAACTTTGAAATCACTTTGGAATGTTCACATTCATCCCATAGAGTTAAACCTCTCTTTTGACTCAGCAGTTTGAAAACAGTCTTTTAGTAAAATCAGCAAAGGGACATGTGGGAGCCTAATGAAGCCTACAGTAAAAAACAATAACCCCTGATAAAAATCTAGAAGGAATCTATCTGTGATACTGCATGTGATGCGTGCATTTACGCTCCAGAGTGAAAACTTTCTTTTGATTCAGCTGGTTGGAAACAGGCTTTTTGTAGGATCTGCAAAAAGACATTTGGGAGCCGAGTGAGGCCTACAGTGAAAAATCGAATATACCCTGATAAAAACTAGAAAGAAGCTATCTGTGAAACCGCTTTGCAATGTGTGTTTTTTTCTTACAGAGATAAACCTTTCTTTTGATTCAGAAGGTTGGAAAGAGTCTTTTTGTAGAATCTGTGAAGTTACATTTTGGAGCCCTTTGAGGCCTATAGTGAAAAACTGAATATCCCCTGATAAAAATTAGAAAGAAGCTTTCTGTGAAACCCCTTTGAGATGTTTGCATTTATCTCACAGAGTTAAACCTTTCTTTTGATTCAGCGGTTGAAAACAGTCTTTTTGTAGAATCTGCGAAGGGACATTTGGGGGCCCAGTGAAACCTGTAATGAAAAACAAAACGTCCCGTGATACAAACTAGAAAGATGTCATCTGTGAAACCGCTTTGTGATGTGTGTATTCATCTCACAGAGTAAAACTTTTCTTTGTTTCAGCAGGTTGGAAACAGTCTTTTTGTAGAATCTGCAAAGGGACATTTGGGAGCCCCTTGAAGCCTATACAAAAAAACTGAACATCCTTAGATAAAACCTAGAAAGAAGCTAACTGTGAAATTGCTTTGCAATGTGTGCATTCGTCTCACAGAGTTAAATTTTTCTTTTGATTCAGCAGATTGTCTTTTTGTAGAATCTGTGAAGAAACATTTGGGAACCCAGTAAAGTCTATAGTGAAAAAAAAGATCCCCTGATAAAAACTAGAAAGATGATATCTGTGAAATCGCTTTGTGATGTGTGTAGTCATCTCTCAGAGTTAAACCTTTGATTCAGTGGGTTGGAAACAGTCTTGTGGAATCTGTGATGGGACATTTGAAAGCCCTTTGAGGCCTATGGGAAAAAGCAAATATCTTCAGATAAAAACTAGAAAGAAGCTATCTTTGAAAGAGCTTTTCTATATGTCCATTCATCTCACAGAGTTCAACCTTTCTTTTGATTCAGCAGGTTGGAAACAGTCTTTTTGTAGAATCTGCCAAGGGATATTTCAGAGCCCAGTGTAGCCTATGGTGAAAAACAGAACATTAACTGAGAACACTAGAAAGAAACTGTGAGTGAAACCTCTTTTTGATATGTGCATTCATCTCACAGAGTTAAAACTTTGCGTTGTTTCTGTAGATTGGGAACAGTCTTTTTGTGTAATGTGCAAAGAATCATTTGGAAGCATATTGAGACCTATATGGAAAAACCAAATATCCTTACCTACAACCTAGAAAGAAGAGAACTGTGAAACCTCTTTGTGATGTGTGTTTTTATGTCTCACAGTTAAACCTATCTTTTGATTCAACAGGTTGGAATCAGTCTTTTTGTAGAATCTTCAAAGGGACATTTGAAAGGCCATTGAAGCCTGTAGTGAATAAATGAATATCCCCAGATAAAAATTAGAAAGAAGCAATATGCAAAACCACTTTGTGATGTGTGCATCCTTTTCATAGCGTTAAACATTTATTTTGTTTCAGCAGGTTGTAAACAGTCTTTTTGTAGAATGTGCAAAGGGATATTTGGGATCTTATTGAGGCATGTATGGAAAAAATGAATACTTCCAGATAAAACCTAGAAAGAAGCTAACTGTGAAACCACTTTGTGATATGTGCAGTGATCTCACAGACTTAAACCTTCCTTTTGATTCAGCAAGTTGGAAACAGTCTTTTCGTAGAATCTGTGAAAAGACATGTGTAAGCTGTTTGAGGCCTATAAGGAAAAAATGAATATTCCCACATAAAAACTAGAAAGAAGCTCTCTGTGAAACTGCTTTAGGATGTGTGTTTTTTTCTCACAGAG
Organism: Macaca thibetana thibetana; assembly: GCF_024542745.1. Taxonomy (NCBI): domain Eukaryota; kingdom Metazoa; phylum Chordata; class Mammalia; order Primates; family Cercopithecidae; genus Macaca; species Macaca thibetana. The sequence continues at coordinate 45,945,000 of NC_065597.1, read as the reverse complement.
TTAAATCTAGAAGGAATCTAACTGTGAAACCACTTTGCAATGTGTGCGTTCAGCTTTTGTCCAGAATTGGTTCCCTCTGGTGGGTTCTTGGTCTCACTGACTTCAAGAATGAAGCCGTGGACCCTCATGGTGAGTGTTACAGTTTTTAAAGATTGTGTGTCCGGAGCTTGTTCCTTCGGATGTTCAGATGTGTCCAGAGTTTCTTCCTTCTGGTGGGTTCGTGGTCTTACTGACTTCAGGAATGAAGTTGCAGACCTTTGCAGTGAGTGTTACAGCTCTTAAAGGTGGCACATCCAGAGTTGTTTGCTCCTCTCAGTGGGTTCATGGTCTCGCTGATTTCAGGCTTGAAGCCACAGACCTTCGCGGTGAGTGTTACAGCTCATAAAGGTAGTGCAGACCCAAAGACTGGGCATCAGCAAGATTTATTCTGAAGAGTGAAAGAACAAAGCTTCCATGAGTGGAAGGAGACCCAAGCAGGTTGCCACTGCTGTCTCGAGTGGCCAGCTTTTATTCCCTTATTTGGCCCCCCCCCCATGTCCTGCTGATTGGTCCATTTTGCAGAGTGCTAATTGTCCATTTTATTGAGTGCTGATTGGTCCACTTTTACAGAGTGCTGATTGGTGTGTTTACAAACCTTTAGCTAGAGACAGAGCGCTGATTGGTGCATTTTTACGGAGTGCTGATTCATGCATTTATAAACTTTTAGCTAGACACAGAGCACTGATTGGTGCATTTCTACAGAGTACTGGTTGGTGGATTTACAAACCTTTAGCTAGACACAGTGTGCTCATTGGTGTGTTTACAATCCTTTAGCTAGACAGAAAACTCCTCCAAGTCCCCACCCGACCCAGAAGTCCAGCCAGCTTCACCTCTCAATCCCCCCTCTAAACAGGACACCCCAATTGCTGTTGGGAATTGGGCGATGACTGCTGTAGCTACTTCCTGCTGGATAGGGGTGAAGAAGGGGCCCTACAGTTGTAGTGTCCTCCAAAAGGGAACTCCTTAGGCCAGGGAAAGGGCCAGTGGGTCAGTTCAGATGTCCTCAGTAGAAGTTGTTAGTTGGGCTCATTTGGGGTTCCACTTGTAAGATCATCTGTAGTTTGATCGCCTCAATCCTAGAGAAAATGAATTTGTCAAGGAGGTTAAAAATACAGGGCCCAAAGGCGAGTAATAGCAAGATGGTTGCCATGGGACCTAGAAAGGGGAGAAGCCATGTTGCCCAACTCCAGAGGTTGGTATAAGAGTTTGAAAGGCGTTGTCTGATTTCAGAAGCCTTTTCCTGTAAATGCCAGGCAGCATCTTGTACTATCCCTGACTGGTTAGTATAAAAACAACACTCTTTCCCTAAGAAGGTGCAGAGTCCTCCTTTCTCTGCAGTGAAGAAGTCTAGGCCTCAGCAGTTTTGGAGAGTCACTGCTGCCAAAGAGTCTATTTGGGATTGTAGAGTAAGGCTAGATTTTGTTATTTCTTGCAAATTGTCTGAGAAATCCTTTGAGAGTGTGTGGTAGTAGGATGATGAAGTAGATAAACCTGCTATTCTGGTTCCTGTAGCAGTGGCCATTTCTAACCCTAAAGTGGGATATTAGTTATATGGCCCTGAGCTGATGTACTTGAGCTTTGAGGGGCACTAATAGGGTTGACTTCCTCAAGATTAGAAGTTAGGATAATACATGTTACACTGTTAACTTTTAGCAAACTTTGCTTTTGTTGAAAACCTTGTAAATTTGGGATTTTAATTTTTCTTTTCTATTAATAAATCCTCATTCAGTCCATATTAACTTAAATTGGTAAGATGACCCCTTCCTGATTCTGTAAGTACTTTAAGGTTTGGCTGAGTGCAAACAGCTCGCACATTTGAGCAGACCAATTATTAGGCAATTTTCCTAACTGCTTCTAAAAGAGTTCTCTCTTCTCTTACTGAATACCCATTGTGTCTTTTTCCTTAATCACTGGGAGGAACCATCTATGGTCCTGTGCTGAAAGGAGTTCCTCCTAGATCTGGTCGAACCCTTGTATGGTCATTAATTAAGACTTAGTTCCCCTGTTAGGAAAACTGCTGGGTTAAGCATTTTTGATAGGAAGGCTACGGATTGTCAGTGGCCTCAGTGCTTTTGGGCTAGGACCTTGTTTACACTGACAACAAGGTGGCATTGGAGTACTATAGGGTCATGGAGAAGACCTTCAATTATCAATTATAGGTTTTAAATTTACCCTATCTTTTAAAGGAAAAGGGTATACTGATTTTTCTTTACTACTTCCATCTCTCTTTCTTTCTCTTTGACTTCTTCTTTGTCTCTTTCTGACTCCCTTTCTGTCTGTCTCTTTCTCTCTCTCTCTGATTCCCTCTTTGTCTCTGTCTCTTCCTCTGTGTGTGTGTCTCTCTCTCTCTCTGACTTTCGTCTGTTTCTCTTTTTCCTTTCTGCTGGTATTTCCCCACATTTGCCAGCTGCTTATGCTGCTGTCCTCCCCTCTCCTTCCCCTTTTTGATGGCTATAGAAGTGTAAGACTGCCACCTTCGGTTTTTGCACTGCATGCAATAACTCCATGGTTTCCTTGTGATATTTAATGGGGATTCCTTCAGAGGTTAGGAACTCCCTTTCTTTCCACATTGCAGCATGAGCATGTAGGATTAGATAAGCATACTTGCTATCTGTATACACATTTATTCTTTTTCCTTTTCCCAGTTCTAAGGCTCAGGTAAGTGTCACTAGTTCTGCTAACTGGACGCTGGTCCCTGGGAGAAGAGGCTTACATTTAAGTATGGTTACATCACTAACTATGGCATAGCCTGCCCTTCATATCCCATTCTCCACAAATGAACGTACATCAGTGTATATGTTAAGGTTAGAATTAGCTAAGGGGACGTGTAAGAGATCATCTTGGGTGCCATAAGTCTGGAGTATAATTTGTTGACAGTCATGCTCGATTGGTTCCCCATCATCTGGGAGAAAAGTGGCAGGGTTGAGCACAACGTACATACGTGTTTGAAGCACTGGTCCGTCAAGGAGTAGCACCGGGTATCTAAGTAGGTGGTTGTCTGATAACCATAAACTTCCTTTGGCACCTAGTATGCCATTTACATCGTGAGTAGTCTAGACAGTGAGATCCTTTCCTTGTATTATTTTGATAGCCTCTGACACTAACATGGCCACCACTGCAACTACCCATAAACAGTAAGGTCACCCTTTGGCTACTGCATCAATTTCCTTACTTAGGTGTGCCACTGGTTGTGGGGTTGTCCCACGAGTCTGAGTAAGGACTCCAGGAGCTATCCCTGCTCTCTCTGTGACGAATAAAGAGAAGTTTTGTCCTGTGGGAAGGCTTAAAGCTGGAGCTTGTACTAAGGCCTGCTTTAAGGTTTTGAAGGCTGCTTCTGTCCCTGGTTCCCATTCTACTAGATGAGTATTAACCCTCTGTGTCTCCTTGATTAGAGTATAGAGGGGCCTGGCTCTCTCATTGTATCCAGGGATCTATAGTCAGCAAAAGCTGGTGATTCCAAGAACCCCCTGCAATGGTTTTAATGTCTTAGGGTGAGGATAAGACAGTATAGGCTGTATTCATTCCTTGCTAAGGGTTCTGGTCCCTCTGGCTAAGATTAGGCATAGATATTTGACCTGCTGTAGGCAAATCTGGGCCTTCGACCTAAACACTTTGTACCCTTGATTAGCTAGAAAATTCAAGAGATCTAGAGTAGCCTGCTGGCATGAGGATTCCGAACTGGTAGCCAAAAGTAACCAGAGTGATTCAAGAGATCTAGAGTAGCTTGCTGGCATGAGGCTTCCGAACTGGTAGCCAAAAGTAACCAGAGTGCCTGGACTTGAGAAGTGACCTAGATCATGGGCCAGTGCCTGACCAAACATATGAGGGCTATCCCTAAACACTTGGGGCAAGACCGTCCACATAAGTTGGGATTTGTGGTCTTTGGGATCTTCAAAGGCAAAGAGAAACTGAGAGTCAGAGTACAGGGCAATACAGAAGAAGGCATCCTTGAGGTCCAGAACAGTGAACCTTTCTGCTTCCTGTGGTATCTGAGAGAGCAAGGTATAGGGGTTCAGTACAACTGAATATAGAGGAGTTACTGCCTCATTGATGAGTCTAAGATCTTGCACTGGTCTCCACTGACCGTTTGGTTTTGTATTCCTAGAATTGGGGTGTGGCAGGGACTGCTGCATTTCCTTACTAAGCCTTGAGCTTTTGAATGTTTAACAAAATCTTGTTATCCTTTATGAGCTTCAGGCCTTACGGGATATTGCCTTTGATAAGGAAAAGTGGTGGGATCTTTTAGCCTGATTTGGTTTGGGTGGGCAGTTTTTGCCCTTCCAAATTGTCTTCCAATGGCCAGACATCAGAGTTGATTTCCTCCTCAGGTAGGGGACAACAAATGGGTAACTTGTTCCCCACATTTATGTAGATAATAGCTCCAGCTTTGGCTAATATATCCCTCTCTAATAAGGGTGTGGGACTTTCAGGCATAACAAGAAACGCATTTGAAAAGAGCGAAGTCTCCCAATTACAACTGAGGAGGTGGGAGAAATATCTGGTTACAGGCTGTCCCAGGATTCCTTGGATGGTAACGGTCCTTGAGGACAATCATCTGGAACAGGAGATTAACACTGAGAAGGCCACACCAATGCCCAAGTGGAAGTCAATTTCCTGGCCCTCAATGGTTAAACGTACCCAGGGCTCAGTGAGGGTGATGACGTGAGCTGGCGCTTGCCCCAGGCACTCTGAGTCCTGTTGTTGGATCATCTGGTTGGGGGCTTCCGGCCCAGAGAACCATTCCAGTGATTGCCTCGGCATAACAGACATGAATGAGGGGGCAACTTGTTTCTCGTTGGCCAATCTTTTTTAAAGTCTCCTTGTAAACCACACTGATAACGAGCCCTACAGAGTGACTGACCTGCTCCATTTTCTGTCCTCTCTGAACTACCAAGGTTTGTTTGTCTGAGGGCCATGACTAAGGCTGTGGCCTTTCTCTGATCTTGGTTTTCCTTTTGGGCCTGTTCCTCTTGGTCCCTAAGATAGAACACTGAGGTTACAAGGATTAATGATATCTCACAGAGTTAAAACATTCTTTAGATCCAGGTTAGAAACAGTTTTTTTGTAGGATCTGTGATGAGATATTTGGAATACCGGTGAAGCCTATAGTGGAAAACCAAATATCACTTGATAAAAATTAGAAAGAAGATAACTGTGAAACCGCTTTGTGATGTGTGTATTCATTTCACAGATTTAAACCTTTCTTTTGATTCAACAAGTTGAAAAAAGTCTTTGTAAAGTCTGCTAACAGACATTTGGGAACTCATTGAAGCCAATAGTGAAAAGCCAAATATCTCCAGATAAAAACCAGAAAGAAGCTCTATGTTAAACAGATTTGTCATGTGTGCATTCATCTCACAGAGTTAAACATTTGTTTCAGCAGGCTGGAAACAAAATTATTGTAGCAACTGTGAAGGGACACTTAGGAGCACATTGAGGCCTAAATGGAAAAATCGAATATCCTCAGATGAAACCTAGAAACAAGCTAACTGTGGAACTGCTTTGTGATATGTACATTCATCTCAGAGTTAAAACTTTCTTTTGATTTTCCAGGTTGGAAACAGTCTTTTTGTAGAATGTGTGAAAAGACATTTGGGAGCTGAAAAAAGTTTACAGTGAAAAACTGAATATCCTCTGATAAAAACTACAAATAAACTCTCTGTGAAACTGCTTTGTGATGTGTGTTTTAATCTCACAGATTTATACCTTTCTTTTGATTCAGCAGGTTGGAAACAGCCTTTTCGTAGAATCTGCAAGGGGACATTTGGGAGCCCAGTGAAGCCTATAGTGAAAAACTGAACATCCATTGATAAAAACTGGAAAAAACTATCAGTGAAACCACTTTGTGATGTGTCGATTCATCTCACTGAGTAAGCCTTTCTTTATTTCAGCAGGTTGGAAACAGATTTTTCTGTAGAATCTGTGAAGGGACATGTGAGAACCCTTTGAGGCCTATAAGGAAAAACCAAATATCCCCAGATAAAAACTAGAAAAAAGCTATCTATAAACTGCTCTGTGATGTGTGCGTTTAACTCGCAGAGTTAAATATATATATATTTTAATTCAGCAGTTTGGAAACAGTCTTTTTGTAGAATCTGCAAAAAGACATTTGGGAGCCGACTGAAGCCCATAGTAAACAACCGAATATTCCCTAATTAAAACTAGAAAAAAGCTAACTGAGTAACAGCTTTGTTATGTGTGCATTCATCTCACAGAGTTAACCTTTTCTTTTGATTCAGCAGGTTGGTATAGTCTTTTTGTAGAATCTGTGAACTGACATTTGGGAGCTCGTTGTGTCCTAAAAGGGAAAAATTAATATCACCTGATTAAAACTAGAAAGAAGTTATCTGTGAAACCACTTTGCGATGTGCATTCATCTCACAGAGTTAAACTTTTCTTTTGATTCAGGCAGGTGGAAACAGTTTTTTTGTGGAATCCTCGAGGTTACATTCGAAAGCTTACTAAGGCCTATATAAAAAAAAGAACACTTCCAGATGAAAACTAAAAGGAAGCTATTTGTGAAACGGCTTTGCAATGTGTGCATTCATCTAACAAGGTTAAACGTTTCTTTTGATTCAGCAGATTAAAAACATAATTTTGTAGAATCTGCAAAGGGACATGTGGGAGCTTAGTAAAGCCTAATGTGAAAAACTGAACATCCCCTGATAAAAACTAGAAAGAAGCTGTCTCTAAACTGCTTTGTGATGTGTGCATTCATCTAACAGACTTAAATCTTTGTTTTGTTTCTGCAGGTTGGAAACAGTCATATTGTAGAATCCTGGAAGGGACATTTTGGAGCCCATTTAGGCCTATATGGAAAAACTGAATATTCTTAGGTAAAACATAGAAAGAAGCTAAAGGTGAAACTGCTTTGTGATGTGGGCATTCATCTTACAGAGTTAAATCTTTCTTCTGATTCAGCAGGTTGGAGACAATCTTTGTAGAATCTGTGAACGGACATTTGAGAGCCCATTGAAGCCTATAGTGAAAAACCAAATATCCCCAGATAATAACTAGAAAGAAGTTATCTCTGAAACTGATTTGTGGTATGTGCGTTCATCTTACAGAGTTAAACATTTCTTTTCTTTCAACAGGTTGGAAACAAAATTTTTGTAGAAACTGCAAAGGAACACTTGGGAACCAATTGAGGCCTAAGTGGAAAAATCGAACATCCTCAGATGAAACATAGAAATAAGTTAACAGTGAAACGGCTCTGTGATGCATACATTCATCTCACAGAGTTAAGGCTTTCTTTTGATTCAGCAGTTTGGAAAGAGTCTTTGTGTCGAATCTGCAAAGGGACATTTGGGAGCTTATTGAAGCCTATATGTAAAAACCAAATACTTCAAGATAAAACCTAGAATGAAGCTACCTGTGAAATGACTTTGTGATGTGTGCAATCATCTCACAGTGTTAAACCTTTCTCTTCATTCAGCAGGTTGAAAACAGTCTTTTTGTAGAATCTTTGAAGGGACATTTAGGAGCCCAGTGAAGTCTATAGTGAAAACCAGTATGTCCTGATAAAAACTTGAAAGAAGCTATTTGTGAAACCCCTTTGCAATGTGTGCATTTATCTCACAGAGTTACATGTTTCTTTTGATTCAGTAGTTTGGAAACCATCTTTTTGTAGAATCTGCAAAGGGACACTTGAAATCCCAGTGAAGTCTATAGTGAAAAACTGAATATTCCCTGATAAAAACTAGAAACTAACTACTTTAGCGAGTAGTTTCTAAAAAGTAGAAGCTGCTTTGTGATGTTTGCGTTCATCTCATAGAGCTAAACCTTTCTCTTTTTTCTGCAGGTGCGGAAAAGTCTTTGTAGAATCTACAAAGGGACATTTGGGAGCCCATTGAAGCCCATAGAGAAAAACAAAATATTCCCCAGATAAAAACTAGAAAGAAGCTATCTGTGAAACTGCTGTGTGATGTGTGCATTCATCTCACAGAGTTAAACTTCTCTTTTGTTTCAGCATGTTAGAAACAGCCCTTTTGTAGTATCTGTGAACAAGCATTTGGGAGCCTATTGAGGCCTACATGGGAAAACCTATAAAGAAGCTAATTGTGAAACGGCTTTGCCATGGATGCATTCCTCTCACAGAGTTAAACCTTACTTTTGATTCAGCAGATTGGAAACAATCTTTTTTATGGAATCTGCAAAGAAACATTAGAAAGCTTATTGACATCTATGTGGAAAACAAAATACTTCCAGATAAAACCTGGAAGGAGGTACCTGTGAAACCGCTTTGCAATGTGTGCATTAATCTCATAGAGTTAAATATTTCTTTTGATTCAGCAGGTTGAAAACAGTCATTTTGTGAAATCTGCAAAGGGACATCTGAAATCCCATTGAAGCTTATAGTGAAAAACCAAATATTCCCAGAAAAAAAGGTAGGAAGAAGCTATCTGTGAAACCACTTTGTGATGTGTGCATTCATCTCACTGAGTAAGCCTTTCTTTTGTTTCAGCAGGTTGGAAACAGTTTTTCTGTAGAATCTGTGAAGGGACATATGAGAGCCCTTTGAGGCTTACAAGGACAAACCAAATATCCTTATAAAAACTAGAAACAAGCTATCTGTGAAACTGCTTTGTGATGTGTGCATTAATCTCACAGAGTTACACCTTTTTTTTTTTTTTTTTCAGCAGGTTGGAAACAAGTCTTTTTATAGAATCTGCAAAAAGACATTTGGGAGCCCAGTGAAGCCTATAGTAAATAACTGGATATCCCTTGATAAACACTAGAAAGAAGCAAATTGTGGAACTGCTTTGTGATGTGTGCATTCATTTTACAGAGTTAAACCTTTCCTTCGATTCAGTCAGTTTTAAACAGCTTTTTGGAGCATCCTTGATGTTACATTTGAAAGCTTACTGAGGCCTATGTGGAAAACAGAACACTTCCAGATAAAACCTAGAAAGGAGGTAACTGTGAAACTGCTTTGTGATGTGTCCATTCATCTCACAGAGCTAAACCTTTCTTTTCATTCAGCAGGTTGAAAAGAGTCTTTTTGTAGAATCTGTGATGGGACATTTGGGAAACCATTGCAGCCTATAGTTTAAAACCGAATATTCCCAAATTAAAAACTACAAGAAAGCGATCTGTGAAATGGCTATGCAATGTGTGCATTCATTTCACAGGGTTAAACCTTTCTTTTGATTCAGCAGGTTGGAAACAGTTTTTTTGTAGAATCTTTGAAGGGAAATTTGGGAGTTCAGTGAAGCCTACAGTGAAAAACCTAAGATCCCCTGATAAAAACTAGAAAGAAGCTGCCTGCAAAATCTATTTGTGATGTGTTCATTCACCTCACACAGTTAAACTTTCTTTTGATTCAGCAGGTTGGAAATAGTCTTTTTGTACAATCTGCAAGGGAACATTTTGGAGCTCATTTAGGCCTATATGAAATAAATGAATATCCTTAGATAATACCTGGAAAGAAGCTAACTGTGAAACTGCTTTGCAATGTGTGCATTCATCTCACAGAATTAAACCTTTTTTTTTTTTTTTTTTTTTTTTTTTTTTTTTTTTTTTTTTTTTTTTTTTTTTTTTTTTTTTTTTTTACTCAGGAGATTAGAAATAGTCTTTTTGTAGAATCTGTGAACAGACATTTCGGAGTCCTTTGAAGCCTACAGTGAAAAAGCAAATATCCACAGATGAAAACTTGAAAGCTATCCGTGAAACCAATTTATGATGTGTGCATTCATGTCACAGAGTTAAACATTTCTTTTGTTTCAGCAGGTGGGAAACAAAATTTTTGTAGAAACTGTGAAGGGACATTTGGGAGCCAATTGAGGCCCAAATGGAAAAATCAAATATCATCAGATGAAGCCTAGAAAGTAACTAACTCTGAAACAGCTTTGCCGTATGTGCATTTATCTCACAGAGTTAAACCTTTCTTTTGTTTCTGGAGGTTGGAAACAGTCTTTTTGCAAAATCTGTGTAGGGACATTTGGGAGCCCATTGAGGCCTATATGGAAAACCTGAATATTGACAGATGAAACACAGAAAGAAGTTAAATGTGAAACTGCTTTGCAATGTATGCATTCATCTCACAGAGTTAAACCTTTCTTTTGAATTAACAGTTTGGAAACAGTCTTTTTGTAGAATCTGCAAAGAAATGTTTGACAGACCAATGAATCCTATAGTGAAAAACCAAATATCCCCTGATAAAAACTAGAAGGAAGCTATATGTGAAACCACTTTGTGATATGTGCATTCATCTCACAGAGCTCAACCTTTCTTTTCATTCAGTAGGTTGGAAACAGTCTTTTTGTAGAAACTGCAAAGGGACATTGCAGGCCCCAGAGAAGCTTGTGGTGAAAAACTGAATATTTCCTGATAAAAATTAGAAAGAAGTTATCTTTGAAACTGCTTTGTGATATGTGCATTTATCTCACAGAGTTAAAACTTTGTTTTGATTCAGCTGGTTGGAAATCTTTTTTTTTTTTTTTTTGTAGAATCTGTGAAGAGACATTTGGGAACAGATTGAAGCCTACAGTGAAAAACAAAATACCCCGAGATAAAAACTAAAAAGAAGGTATCTGTGAAACTGCTTTGTGATATGTGCATTTCTCTCGCAGACTCAAACATTTTTTTTTGTTTCAGAAAGCAGGAAACAGTCTTTTTGTAGAATCTGCAAAGGGTCATTTGGGAGCCCAATGAGGCCTATATGGAAAAACCAAATATCCTCAGATGAAACCTAGAAGGGAGCTAACTTTGAAACTGCTTTGTGATGTGTGCATTCATCTCACAGAATTAAACCTTTATTTTGATTCTGCAGGATGGAAACAGTCTTTTTATAGAATCTGCAAAGGGACATTTGGGAGCTCAGTGAAGCCTATGGTGAAAAACAGAATATACTATGATAAAAACTAGAAAGAAGCTATCTGTGAAAATGCTTTGTGATGTGTGCATTCATCTCACATAGATACACCTTTCTTTTGATTCAGCAGGTTGAAAACAGTCTTTTTGTTTAATCTAAGATGGGACATTTAGGAGCCTATTGAGTTCTATTTGGAAAACCAAATATTTTCAGAAAAAATCCTAGAAAGAAGCTGATTGTTCAACTGCTCTGTGACGTGTGCATTAAACTCATAGATAAAAACCTTTCTTTTGATTTAGCAGTTTGGAAACAGTCTTTTTGTAGAACCTGCAAAAAGACATTTAGGAGCCGAATGAAGCCTATAGTGAAAAACTGAATATCTCCTGATAAAAACTAAAATGAAGCTACCTGTGAAACCACTTTGCAATGTTACCATTTATCCTAAAATGTTAAACATTTCCGTTGAATCACCAGGTTGGAAACAGTCTTTTTGTAGAATCTGCGAAGGGACGTTTGGGAGTCCAGTGAAACGCATAGTGAAAAACAAAATGTCCCCTGATTAATACTAGAAAGAAGCTATCTGTGAAACCACTTCGTGACGTGTGCATCCATTTCACAGAGTTAAACCTTTCTTTTGTATCATCACATTGGTACAGTCTTTATGTAACATCTGAGAAGGACCATTTTTGAGCCCTGAGTCCTATAAGTAAATACCAAATATTCCAAGATAAAAACTAGAAAGAAGCTATTTGTGAAACCGTTATACAATGTGTGCATTTATCTCACAGAGGTAAAACTTTTTTTTTGATTCAGCAGGTTGAAAACAGTTTTTTATAGAATCTGTGAAGGGATATTTGGGAGCTTATTGAGTCCTATAGGGAAAAACTGAATATCTCCCAATAAAAACTAGAAAGAAGCTATCTTTGAAGCGACTTTGCAGTGTGTGAATTTATCTCACAGAGTTAAACCTTTTTTTTTTTTTTTTTTTTTTTTTTTTTTTTTTTTGATTCAGAAGTCTGGAAATAGTCTTTTTGTAGAACCTGCAAAGGGACATAAGGGAGCCAACTGAAGCCTACAAAGAAAAACCGAATATTCCCTGATAAACACTGGAAAGAACCTGTCTATGAAACTGCTTTGTGATGTGTACATTCATCACACAGAGGTAAACATTTCTTTTGTTTCATCAGATTAGAAACAGTCTTTTTGTAGAATCTGTGAAGGGACATTTGGAAGTCCAGTAAAGTCTATAGTGGAAAAATGAATATTCCCTGATAGAAACTACAAAGAACCTATCTGTGAAACTGCTTCGTGAGGTGTGTTTTTATCTCACAGAACTAAACCTTTCTTTTGATTCATGACGTTGGAAACACTCTTTTCATATAATCTGTGAAGAGACATAAGGAATCCCAGTGAAGCCTATTGTGAAAAACTGAATATCCACTGATAAAAGTTAGAAAGAACCTATGTGTGGAAAGGCTTTGCAAAGACTGAATTTATCTCACAGAGTTAAACCTTCCTTTTGATTCAGCAGGTAAAAAACAGTCTTTTTGTAGAAGCCATGAAGGGACATTTAGGAGCCCAGTGAAGCTTATAGTGAAAAACCAAACATCCCCTGATAAAAACTAGGAAGAATCTATCTGTGAAACCAGTTTGTGATGTGTGCATTTATCTCACAGAGTTGACATTTCTTTTGTTTCAACAGGTTGCAGAATGTTTATTTGTAGAATCTGTGAAAAAACATTTGGGAGCCCACTGAGGCTTATATGGAAAAACGGAAGATCTTCATGAAACCTACAAAGAAGCTAACTGTGAAACCAGTGTGCAATGCGTGCATTCATCTTACAGAGTTAAACCTTTGTTTTGCTATTTCAGGTTGGAAACAGTCTCTCTGTAGAATCTGTGAAGGGACATTTGCGAGATTAAAGAGGCCTATATGAAAAACTAAATGCTTACAGATAAAGGGATATTTGGGAGCCCATTGAAGCCTATGGTGGAAACCTGAATATCCCCTGATTAAAACTAGAAACAATCTATATGTGAAATCGATTTTCAGTGTGTGCATTTAACTCACAGAGTTAAAACTTTCTTTTGATTCAGCAGGTTGGAAACAGTCTTTTGGTAGAATCTGTGAAGAAACATGTGGAAGCCCTTTGAGTCCTATATGGAAAACTTAATTTCCCGAGATAAAACCTAGAAAGAATCTCACTGTCCGACCTCTTTGTGATGGGTGTGTTCATCTCAGTTTTAAACCTCTCTTTTGATTCTGCAGGTCGGAAACAGTCTTTCTGTGGAATCTGCGATGGGACATTTGGGAATCCATTGAAGCCTATAGGGAAAAACCAAATATCCCAAGATAAAAACTAGAAAGAAGTTAACTGTGAAACTGTATTGTGATGTGTGCATTCATCTCAAAAGGTAAATGTTTCCTTTGTTTCACCACGTTGGAAACCGTTTTTTTGTAGAATTTGCAAAGGGACATTTGGGAGCTCATTGAGACCTATATGGAAAAAACCCGAATATCCACAGATGAAACCTAGAAAGAAGATATCTGTAAAATGGCTTTGTGATGTGTGCATTCATCTCACAGAGTTAAACACTTCTATTGTCTCAGCAGGCTAGAAACTGTCTTTTTGTAGAATCTGTGAAAGGACATTTGGAAGCCCATTGAGGTCTATATGGAAAAACTGAATATCCTCAGAAGAAACTGAGAAAGAAGCTAACTGAATCCACTTTGCAATGTGTGCATTCATCTCACAGAGTTAAAAAATTTTTTGTTTCAGCAGGTTGCAAACTGACTTTTTGTAGAATCTGCGAAAAAACATGTGGGAGCCCAGTGAAGCCATTTTCCATAGTGAAAAATGGAATATCCCAAGATAAAAAAATATAAAGAAGCTATCTATGAATCCACTTTGTGATGAGTGCAGTCATCTCACAGAGTTAAACATTTCTTTTGGTCCCACAGGTTGGAAACAATCTTCTTTTTGGAATCTGTGATGGGATGTTTGAAAGCCCTTTAATGGCTATAGGAAAAAAGTGAATATCCCCAGATAAAAACTAGAATGAAGCTATCTGTTAAACTTCTTTTTGATGTGAGCATTCATCTCATAGAATTAAACCTTTCTTTTGATTCAGCATGTAGGAAACAGTCTTTTTGTAGAATCTGTCAAGGGGCATTTGGGAACCCAGTAAAGCCTATAGTGAAAAACCAAATGTCCCCTTATGAAAACTATAAAGAAGCTATCTGTGAAACCGCTTTGCAATGTGTGCCTTTATCTCACAGAGTTAAACCTTTCTTTTGATTCAGCAGTTTGGAAACAGACTTTTGGTTGAATCTGCAAAGGAATATTTGGGATCCCATTGAAGTGAATAATGAAAAAAATATATCCCCAGATAAAAACTATAAAAAAGCTATCTGTGAAACCGCTTGGTGATGTGTGCATACATCTCACAGACTAAAACTATTCTTTTGTTTCAAGATTGTTCCAACGGTTGGAAACACGTGTTTTTTAAGAGTGCGAAGGGACATGTGGGATCCCAGTTAAGCTTGTAGTGGAAAACTGTATATCCCCTGAAAAAACTAGAAAGAAGCTATCTGTGAAACTGCTTTGTGATGTGTGCAGTAATCTCATAAAGTTAAAACTTTCCTTTGACTCAACAGGTTGGAAAAATTCTTTTTGTGGAATATGAGACAGGATATTTGAAAACCTTTTAAGACCTATAAGGAAAAAGCGAATATCCTCAGAGAGAAAGTAGAAAGAGCCTATCTGTTAAACCACTTTTTGATGTGTACATTCATCTCATAGAGTTAAACATTTCTCTTGATTCAGCAGGTTAGAAACAGTCTTTTGGTAGAATCTGTGAAGAGACATTTGGGAGCCCAGTGAAGCTTGTAGTGAAATACTGAATATCCGCTGATAATAACTAGATAGAAGCTATCTGTAAAATGGCTTTGTGATATGTGTCTTTATCTCACAGAGCTAGCTGTCCTTTTGATTCAGTAGATTGGAAACTGTCTTTTGGTTGAATCTTCAAAGAACATTTGAGAGAAAATTGAAGCCTATAATGAAAAAACAAATATCCCCAGAAAAAAAAAAACCCTAGAAAAAAGCTATCTGTAAAATCACTTGGTGATGTGTACATCCATCTCACAGCATTAAACTTTCTTTTGTTTCAGCAGGTTGGAAAGAGTCTTTTTGTAGAATCTCTGAAGGGACATTAGGGAGCCTATTGAGGCCTATATGGAAAAACAATATCCTCACACTAAACCTAGAAAGAAGTGAACTTTGAAACTGCTTTGCAATGTGTGATTTCATCTCACAGTGTTAAATATTTATTTTGTCAGCAGGTTGGAAACACTTTTTTTGTAGAATCTGTGAAGTAACATTTGGGAGCTTATTGAGGACTATATGGAAAACTGAATACTTCCAGATAAAACCTAGAAAGAAGCTA
This sequence comes from Macaca thibetana thibetana, assembly GCF_024542745.1. Taxonomy (NCBI): domain Eukaryota; kingdom Metazoa; phylum Chordata; class Mammalia; order Primates; family Cercopithecidae; genus Macaca; species Macaca thibetana. The sequence continues at coordinate 45,929,699 of NC_065597.1, read as the reverse complement.
ACTGTGAAACCGCTTTGCAATGTGTGCATTCATCTCCAAGATTTGGACCTTTCTTTTAATTAAGCAGGTTGAAAGCAGTCTTTTTGTAGAATCTGCAAAGGGACATTTGTGAATCCATTGAAGCCTATATTGAAAAACTGAATATTCCAAGATAAAAACTAGATAGAAGCTATCTGTGAAACAGCTTTGAATTTTGTGCATTCATCTCACAAATTTAAATATTTCTTTTGTTTCAGCAGGTTGGAAACAGTCCTTTTGTAGAATCTGCAAAGGGACATATGGGAGCCCTGTGAAGCCTATTGTGAAAAACAGAATATCCCCTGATAAAACCTAGAAAGAAGCCATCTGTGAAACCACTTTGTGATGTGTGCATTTATCTCACAGGGATAAACTTTTCTGTTACTTCAGCAGGTAGGAAACAGTCTTTTTGTAGAATGTGTGAAGTGACATTTGGGAGCCCTGGGAAGCCTACTGTGAAAAAATTGAATATCCTCTGATAAAATCTAGAAAGAAGCTATCTATGAAACCACTTTGGGATGTGAGCATTTATCTCACAGAGTTAAACCTTTGTTTTGATTCAGCAGTTTGGAAAACGTTTGTTTTGATTCAGCAATTTGGAAGCACTCTTTTTGTAGAAAATGCAAAGGAACATTTGGAGCTTATAAAGGCCTATGGTGAAAAACAAAATATCCCCAGAAAAAACTACAAAGAACCTCTCTGTGAAATTGGTTTGTGATGTGTGGGTTCATCTCACCAAGTTAAATCTTTCTTTTGATTCAGCAGGTCTGAAGCACTCTTTTTGAAGAATCTGTGAAAGAACATTTGGGAGCCCAAGGAGGCCTGTGGTGATAAACTGAATATTACCAGATGAAAACTAGAAAGAGGTTCTCCATGAAACTGCTTTGTGATGTCTGGATTTATCTCACAGAGTTCAACCTTTTTTTGATTCAGCATGGAGGAAGCACTATTTTCGTGGGATCTGCGAAGGGATATCCGGGAGCCCCTGGAGGCCTATGGTTTTTTTTTTTTTTTTAAATTTATTTATTATTATTATACTTTAAGTTGTAGGGTACATGTGCATAAAGTGCAGGTGTGTTACATATGTATACTTGTGCCATGTTGGTGTGCTGCACCCATCAACTCGTCATTTACATCAGGTATAACTCCCAATGCAATCCCTCCCCCCTCCCCCCTCCCCATGATAGGCCCCGGTGTGTGATGTTCCCCTTCCCGAGTCCAAGTGATCTCATTGTTCAGTTCCCACCTATGAGTGAGAACATGCGGTGTTTGGTTTTCTGTTCTTGTGATAGTTTGCTAAGAATGATGGTTTCCAGCTGCATCCATGTCCCTACAAAGGACACAAACTCATCCTTTTTGATGGCTGCATAGTATTCCATGGTGTATATGTGCCACATTTTCTTAATCCAATCTGTCACTGATGGACATTTCGGTTGATTCCAAGTCTTTGCTATTGTGAATAGTGCTGCAATAAACATACGTGTGCATGTGTCTTTATAGCAGCATAATTTATAATCCTTTGGGTATATACCCAGTAATGGGATGGCTGGGTCATATGGTACATCTAGTTCTAGATCCTTGAGGAATCGCCATACTGTTTTCCATAATGGTTGAACTAGTTTACAATCCCACCAACAGTGTAAAAGCATTCCTATTTCTCCACATCCTCTCCAGCACCTGTTGTTTCCTGACTTTTTAATGATCGCCATTCTAACTGGTGTGAGATGGTATCTCATTGTGGTTTTGATTTGCATTTCTCTGATGGCCAGTGATGATGAGCATTTTTTCATGTGTCTGTTGGCTGTATGAATGTCTTCTTTTGAGAAATGTCTGTTCATATCCTTTGCCCACTTTTTGATGGGGTTGTTTGTTTTTTTCTTGTAAATTTGTTTGAGTTCTTTGTAGGTTCTGGATATTAGCCCTTTGTCAGATGAGTAGATTGCAAAAATTTTCTCCCATTCTGTAGGTTGCCTGTTCACTCTGATGGTAGTTTCTTTTGCTGTGCAGAAGCTCTTTAGTTTAATTAGATCCCATTTGTCAATTTTGGCTTTTGCTGCTGTTGCTTTTGGTGTTTTAGACATGAAGTGTTTGCCCATGCCTATGTCCTGAATGGTATTACCTAGGTTTTCCTCTAGGATTTTTATGGTATTAGGTCTAACATTTAAGTCTCTAATCCATCTTGAATTAATTTCGTATAAGGAGTAAGGAAAGGATCCAGTTTCAGCTTTCTACTTATGGCTAGCCGATTTTCCCAGCACCATTTATTAAATAGGGAATCCTTTCCCCATTTCTTGTTTTTGTCAGGTTTGTCAAAGATCAGATGGCTGTAGATGTGTGGTATTATTTCTGAGGACTCTGTTCTGTTCCATTGGTCTATATCTCTGTTTTGGTACCAGTACCATGCTGTTTTGGTTACTTTAGCCTTGTAGTATAGTTTGAAGTCAGGTAGCATGATGCCTCCAGCTTTGTTCTTTTGACTTAGGATTGTCTTGAAGATGCGGGCTCTTTTTTGGTTCCATATGAACTTTAAAGCAGTTCTTTCCAATTCTGTGAAGAAACTCATTGGTAGCTTGATGGGGATGGCATTGAATCTATAAATTACCTTGGGCAGTATGGCCATTTTCACGATATTGATTCTTCCTATCCATGAGCATGGTATGTTCTTCCATTTGTTTGTGTCCTCTTTTATTTCACTGAGCAGTGGTTTGTAGTTCTCCTTGAAGAGGTCCTTTACATCCCTTGTAAGTTGGATTCCTAGGTATTTGATTCTCTTTGAAGCAATTGTGAATGGAACTTCATTCCTGATTTGGCTCTCTGTTTGTCTGTTACTGGTGTATAAGAATGCTTGTGATTTTTGCACATTAATTTTGTATCCTGAGACTTTGCTGAAGTTGCTTATCAGCTTAAGGAGATTTTGGGCTGAGACAATGGGGTTTTCTAAATATACAATCATGTCATCTGCAAACAGGGACAATTTGACTTCTTCTTTTCCTAACTGAATACCCTTGATTTATTTCTCTTGCCTAATTGCCCTAGCCAGAACTTCCAACACTATGTTGAATAGGAGTGTTGAGAGAGGCCATCCCTGTCTTGTGCCTGTTTTCAAAGGGAATTTTTCCAGTTTTTGCTCATTCAGTATGATATTGGCTGTGGGTTTGTCATAAATAGCTCTTATTATTTTGAGGTACGTTCCATCAATACCGAATTTATTGAGCGTTTTTAGCATGAAGGGCTGTTGAATTTTGTCAAAAGCCTTTTCTGCATCTATTGAGATAATCATGTGGTTGTTGTCTTTGGTTCTGTTTATATGCTGGATTATGTTTTTTGATTTGCGAATGTTGAACCAGCCTTGCATCCCAGGGATGAAGCCCACTTGATCATGGTGGATAAGCTTTTTGATGTGTTGCTGAATCCAGTTTGCCAGTATTTTATTGAGGATTTTTGCATCGATGTTCATCAGGGATATTGGTCTAAAATTCTCTTTTTTTGTTGTGTCTCTGCCAGGCTTTGGTATCAGGATGATGTTGGCCTCATAAAATGAGTTAGGGAGGATTCCCTCTTTTTCTATTGATTGGAATAGTTTCAGAAGGAATGGTACCAACTCCTCCTTGTACCTCTGGTAGAATTCAGCTGTGAATCCATCTGGTCCTGGACTTTTTTTGGTTGGTAGGCTATTAATTATTGCCTCAATTTCAGAGCCTGCTATTTGTCTATTCGGGGATTCAACTTCTTCCTGGTTTAGTCTTGGAAGAGTGTAAGTGTCCAGGAAATTATCCATTTCTTCTAGATTTTCCAGTTTATTTGCGTAGAGGTGTTTATAGTATTCTCTGATGGTAGTTTGTATTTCTGTGGGGTCGGTGGTGATATCCCCTTTATCATTTTTAATTGCGTCGATTTGATTCTTCTCTCTTTTCTCCTTTATTAGTCTTGCTAGTGGTCTGTCAATTTTGTTGATCTTTTCAAAAAACCAACTCCTGGATTCGTTGATTTTTTGGAGAGTTTTTTGTGTCTCTATCTCCTTCAGTTCTGCTCTGATCTTAGTTATTTCTAGCCTTCTGCTAGCTTTCGAATGTGTTTGCTCTTGCTTCTCTAGTTCTTTTAATTGCGATGTTAGAGTGTCAATTTTGGATCTTTCCTGCTTTCTCTTGTGGGCATTGAGTGCTATAACTTTCCCTCTACACACTGCTTTAAATGTGTCCCAGAGATTCTGGTATGTTGTATCTTTGTTCTCATTGGTTTCAAAGAACATCTTGATTTCTGCCTTCATTTCGTTATGTACCCAGTAGTCATTCAGGAGCAGGTTGTTCAGTTTCCATGTAGTTGAGCGGTTTTGATTGAGTTTCTTAGTCCTGAGTTCTAGTTTGATTGCACTGTGGTCTGAGAGACAGTTTGTTATAATTTCTGTTCTCGTACATTTGCTGAGGAGTGATTTACTTCCAATTATGTGGTCAATTTTGGAGTAAGTACGATGTGGTGCTGAGAAGAATGTATATTGTTTTGATTTGGGGTGGAGAGTTCTATAGATGTCTATTAGGTCTGCTTGCTGCAGAGATGAGTTCAATTCCTGGATATCCTTGTTAACTTTCTGTCTCGTTGATCTGTCTAATGTTGACAGTGGAGTGTTGAAGTCTCCCATTATTATTGTATGGGAGTCTAAGTCTCTTTGTAAGTCTCTAAGGACTTGCTTTATGAATCTGGGTGCTCCTGTATTGGGTGCATATATATTTAGGATAGTTAGCTCTTCCTGTTGAATTGATCCCTTTACCATTATGTAATGGCCTTCTTTGTCTCTTTTGATCTTTGATGGTTTAAAGTCTGTTTCATCAGAGACTAGTATTGCAAACCCCCCTTTTTTTTTGTTCCCCATTTGCTTGGTAAATCTTCCTCCATCCCTTTATTTTGAGCCTATGTATGTCTCTGCGTGTGAGATGGGTCTCCTGAATACAGCAGACTGATGGGTCTTGACTCTTTATCCAGTTTGCCAGTCTGTGTCTTTTAATTGGAGCATTTAGTCCATTTACATTTAAGGTTAAGATTGTTATGTGTGAACTTGATCCTGCCATTATGATATTAACTGGTTATTTTGCTCGTTAGTTGATGCAGTTTCTTCCTAGCCTCGATGGTCTTTACATTTTGGCATGTTTTTGCAATGGCTGGTACCGGTTGTTCCTTTCCATGTTTAGTGCTTCCTTCAGGGTCTCTTGTAAGGCAGGCCTAGTGGTGACAAAATCTCTAAGCATTTGCTTATCTGTAAAGGATTTTATTTCTCCTTCACATATGAAACTTAGTTTGGCTGGATATGAAATTCTGGGTTTAAAATTCTTTTCTTTAAGAATGTTGAATATTGGCCCCCACTCTCTTCTGGCTTGGAGAGTTTCTGCCGAGAGATCTGCTGTTAATCTGATGGGCTTCCCTTTGTGAGTAACCCGACCTTTCTCTCTGGCTGCCCTTAAGATTTTTTCCTTCATTTCAACTTTGGTGAATCTGGCAATTATGTGTCTTGGAGTTGCTCTTCTCGAGGAGTATCTTTGTGGCGTTCTCTGTATTTCCTGGATTTGAATGTTGGCCTGCCCTACTATGTTGGGGAAGTTCTCCTGCATGATATCCTGAAGAGTGTTTTCCAACTTGGTTCCAGTTTCCCCCTCACTTTCAGGCACCCCAATCAGACGTAGATTTGGTCTTTTTACATCATCCCATACTTCTTGCAGGCTTTGTTCATTTCTTTTTCTTCTTTTTTCTTTTGGTTTCTCTTCTCGCTTCATTTCATTCATTTGATCCTCAATCGCTGATACTCTTTCTTCCAGTTGATCGAGTCGTTACTGAAACTTGTGCATTTGTCACGTATTTCTCGTGTCATGGTTTTCATCTCTTTCATTTCGTTTATGACCTTCTCTGCATTAATTACTCTAGCCATCAATTCTTCCACTTTTTTTTCAAGATTTTTAGTTTCTTTACGCTGGGTACATAATTCCTCCTTTAGCTCTGAGAAATTTGATGGACTGAAGCCTTCTTCTCTCATCTCATCAAAGTCATTCTCCGTCCAGCTTTGATCCGTTGCTGGCGATGAGCTGTGCCCCTTTGCCGGGGGAGATGCATTCTTATTTTTTGAATTTCCAGCTTTTCTGCCCTGCCTTTTCCCCATCTTTGTGGTTTTATCTGCCTCTGGTCTTTGATGATGGTGATGTACTGACGGGGTTTTGGTGTAGGTGTCCTTCCTGTTTGATAGTTTTCCTTCTAACAGTCACGACCCTCAGCTGTAGGTCTGTTGGAGATTGCTTGAGGTCCACTCCAGACCCTGTTTGCCTGGGTATCAGCAGCAGAGGCTGCAGAAGATAGAATATTTCTGAACAGTAAGTGTACCTGTCTGATTTTTGCTTTGGAAGCTTCCTCTCAGGGGTGTTCTCCACCCTGTGAGGTGTGGGGGTGCCAGACTGCCCCTAGTGGGGGATGTCTCCCAGTTAGGCTACTCAGGGGTCAGGGACCCACTTGAGCAGGGAGTCTGTCCCTTCTCAGATCTCAACCTCCGTGTTGGGAGATCCACTGCTCTCTTCAAAGCTGTCAGACAGAGTCCTTTGCGTCTGCAGAGGCTTCTGCTGTGTTTGTTATTGTTTACTGTGCCCTTTCCCCAGAGGTGGAGTCTACAGAGACAGGCAGGTTTCCTTGAGCTGCTGTGAGCTCCACCCAGTTCGAGCTTCCCAGCAGCTTTGTTTACCTACTTAAGCCTCAACAATGGCGGGCGCCCCTCCCCCAGCCTCGCTGCTGCCTTGCCGGTAGATCACAGACTGCTGTGCTAGCAATGAGGGAGGCTCCGTGGGTGTGGGACCCTCCCGGCCAGGTGTGGGATATGATCTCCTGGTGTGCCTGTTTGCTTAAAGCGCAGTATTGGGGTGGGAGTTACCCGATTTTCCAGGTGTTGTGTGTCTCAGTTCCCCTGGCTAGGAAAAGGGATTCCCTTCCCCCTTGCGCTTCCCAGGTGAGGCGATGCCTCCCCCTGCTTCAGCTCTTGCTGGTCGGGCTGCAGCAGCTGACCAGCACCGATCGTCCGGCACTCCCCAGTGAGATGAACCCAGTACCTCAGTTGAAAATGCAGAAATCACCGGTCTTCTGTGTCGCTCCCGCTGGGAGTTGGAGACTGGAGCTGTTCGTATTCAGCCATCTTGCTCCGCCCTAGGCCTATGGTTAAAAACAGAATATCCCCACATAAAAACTAGACAGAAGCTCTCTGTGAAAGTGCTTTGTGATGTGTGGATTCATCTCACAATGTTAAACCTTCCTTTTTATTCAGTAGAGTGGAAAAAGTCTTTGTGTAGAACATACAAAGAAACATTTGGTAACCCAGTAAAGCCTGTAGTGGAAAACCGATTATCCCCTGATAAAAAATGGAAAGAAGCTGTGAAACAAATTTGCGATGTGTGCCTTCATCTCTCAGATTTAAATATTTCTTTTGTTTCTGCAGTTTGGAAACAGTCTTTTCGTAGAATTTGTGAAGGGACGTTGGTGAGCCATTTGAGACCTATATGGAAAAACTGAAAATCTCCAGATAAAACCTAGGTAGAAGCTAACTGTGAAACCACTTTGTGATGTGTGCATTCATCTCCCAGACGTAACTTTTTTTTTGATTCGGCAAGTTGGAAACAATCTTTTTGTAGAACTTGTGAAGAGGCATTTCAGATTCATTGAAACCTAGAGTGAAAAATCAAATGTCCCCAGATAAAAACTAGAAAAAAGCTATCTGTGAAACCACTTTGTGATGTGCACATTCATCTCACAGATTTAAACATTTCTTTTGTTTCAACAGGTTAAAAACAGTCTTTTTGTACTGTAGGGAAAAGAAAGAGACATCAGATTGTTACTGTGTCTATGTAGAAAGGAAAGACATCAGAAATTCCATTTTGACCTGAACCTGAACCTTACTTTGCTGAGATGCTGTTAATTTGTAACTTTGCTCCAGCCACTTTGCCCCAACTTTGAGCTCACAAAAACATGTGTTGTATAGAATCAAGGTTTAAGGGATCTAGGGCTGTGCAGGATGTGCCTTGTTAACAAAATGTTTACAAGCATTATGCTTGGTAACAGTCATTGTCATTCTCTAGTCTCAATAAAACAGGGGAACAATGCACTGCAAAAAGTCACAGGGACTTCTGCCTTGGAAAGCTGGGTATTGTCCAAGGTTTCTCCCCATGCGATACTCTGAAATACAGCCTCGTGGGATGAAAAAGACCTGGCCGTCCCCCAGTCTGACACCCATGAAGGGTCTGTGCTGAGGTGGATTGGTAAACGAGGAAAGCCTCTTGCAGTTGAGATAGAGGAAGACCACTGTCTCCTGCCTGCCCCTGGGAACTGAATGTCTCGGTATAAAACCTAATTGTACATTTGTTCAATTCTGAGATAGGAGAAAAACCGCTTTATGGTTGGAGGCAAGACATGTTGGCAACAATGCTGCTTTGTTATTCTTTACTCCACTGAGATGTTTGGGAGGGAAGAAACATAAATCTGGCCTACATGCACATCCAGGCATAGTACCTCCCCTTGAACTTAATTATGACACAGATTCTTTTGCTCACATATTTTCTTGCTGACCTCCCTATTATCACCCTGCTCTCCTACCGCATTCCTCTTGCTGAGACAGTGAAAATGATAATCAATAAAAACTGAGGGAACTCAGAGATAGGTGCTGGTGTGGGTCCTTGGTATGCTAAGTGGCGGTCTCCTGGGTCCACTGTTCTTTCTCTATACTTTCTCTCTGTGTCTTATTTCTTTTCTCAGTCTCTCATCCCACCTGATGAGATATACCCACAGGTGTGGAGGGGCAAGCCACCTCTTCATGTACAATCGGTGAAGGGACATTTGGGAGCTTATTTGTGCCTACATGGAAAAACAAAATATTTCCATATAAACCCGGGAAAGAATCTAAGTGTGAAACTGCTTTGCAATGTGTGCTTTCATCTAACAGAGTTAAAGTTTTCTTTTAATTCAGCAGGTTGAAATTGTCTTTTTGTAGAATTTGCAAAGGGACATTTTGGATCCTTTTGAAGCCTTAGTGAAAAACAGAAAATTCACAGATATAAACTAGAAAAAAGCTATCCGTGAAGCCCCTTTGAGATGTGTGCATTCATCTCACAGAGATAAATATTTCTTTTGTTTCAGCAGGTTGAAAACAGTCTTTTTGTAGATTCTGTGATGGGACATTTGGGAGCCTATTGAGGCCTATATGGAAAAGCCGAATATCCTCAGATGAAACCTAGACAGAAGCTAACTGTGTAACCACATTGCAATGTGTGCAATAATATCACAGAGTTAAAGCTTTCTTTTGATCGAGCAGATTGAAAACAGTCTTTTGTGGAATCTGTGAAGTGACATTTGGGAGCCCAACCTATAATGAAAATCTGAATATCCCCTGATAAAAAAGTAGAAAGAAGCTATCTGTGAAGCTGCTTTAAGGTGTGCACTCCTCTCACAGAGTTAAACCTTTCTTTAAATTCAGCAGGTTGGAAACAGTCTTTTTGTGGAATCTACAAAGGGATATTTGTTAGCCCAAAGAAGCCTATAGTGAAAACCTGAATACCTCCTTATAAAAATTAGAAAGAAGCTATCCATGAACCAGCTTTGAGATGTGTGTAGTTATCTCACAGAGATAAACCTTCTTTTGATTCAGCAGGTGGAAAGCACTCTTTTTGTAGAATCTGTGAAGAAACATCTGAAAGCCCATGGAGGCCAATGGTGAAAAACAAAACATCCCCTGATAAAGACTATATAGAAGCTGTCTGTGAAACCACTTTGTGATATATGCATTCATCTCACAGAGTTAAACTATTCTTTTTATTCAGCAGGATTGTACAATCTTTTTGTAGAATCTGTGCAAAGACATTTAGAAGCCCTTTGAGACTTATAAGGAAATAATGAATATCACAGATAAAAACTAGAAAGAAGCTATCTGTGAAACTGTTTTGGATGTGCACATTTATCTCACAGTATTAAACCTTTCTTTTGATTCAGCAGGTTGGAAAGGGTCTCTTTGTGGAATCTGCAAAGGGGACATTTGGGAGCCCATTGAAGCCTATAGTGAAAAACGGAATATCCCCTGATAAAAACTAGAAACAAGCTATCTATGAAAACCCTTTTTGATGTGTACATTCGTCTCACAGAGTTAAAACTTTCTTTTGATTCAGCAGATTGGAAACAGTCTTTTTGTAGAATCTCTGAAGGGACAACTAGGACTCCTTTGAGGCCTATACAGAAAAACCAAGCATCCTCAGATAAAAACTGGAAAGAAGTTAACTGTGAAACCTCTTTGTATTGTGGGCATTCAACTCCCAGAGTTAAACATTTATTTGGTTTCTGCAGGTTGGAACTAATCTTTTTGTAGAATTTGCAAAAGGGCATTTGGAAGCCCTTTGAAACCTCTATGGGAAAAAAAATTATCCCCATGTAAAACCTAGAAAGAAGATAACTGTGAAACTGCTCTGTAATGTGTGCATTCATTTCACAGAGTAAAACTTTCTTTTGATTCAGCAAGTTTGAAGCAGTCTTTTTGTAGAATCTGTGAAGGGACATGTGAAAGCCCTTTGAAGCCTATATTGAAAAACCAGATATCCTTACATAACAAGAGACTATCCCCAGATAAAACCTAGAAATATCCCTAGATAAAACAAAGCCATCTATGAAATTGCTTTGTGGTGTGTGCATTTATCTCACAGAATTAAATCTTTCTTTTGATTCAGCAGGTTGGAAAAAGTCTTTTTGTGGAATCTGCGACAAGACATTTGAAAGCCCTTTGAGGTCTATAAGGAAAAAGTGAATATTCTTGGATGAAAACTAAAAGAAAAAGCTATCTGTTAAATGGCTTTGTGATGTGTGCATTAATCTCACAGAGTTAAACCTTTCTTTTGATTCAGCAGGTTGGAAACAGTCTTTTTGTAGAATCTGTGAAGGGACATTTGGGTGCCCATTGAGGCATATAGGGAAAAACAATACCCTCAGATGAAACCTAGAAAGAAGCTAACTGTGAATCCACTTTGTAATGTGTGCATTCATCTCACAGAGTTAAAGCTTCCGTTTGATTCAGTAAGTTGGAAATAGTTTTTTGTAGAATCTACCAAGAAATATTTGGGAGCCCAGTGAAGCCTACAGTGAAAAATGGAATATACCCTGATAAAAACTAGAAAGAAGTTGTCTGTGAAACTGATTTGCGATGTATACATTCATCTCACAGAGTTAAACTTTTCTTTTGACTCAGTAGATTGAAAACAGAGTTTTTGTAGAATCTGCAAAAAGACATTTGGTAGCCAAGTGAAGCCTAGAGTGAAAATTGAACATCCCCTCATAAAAACTAGAAAGAAACCATCTGGGAAACCGCTTTGCAATGCGTGCATTTATCTCACAGTGCTAAACCTTTCTTTTGATTCAGCAAGTTGAAAAGTCTTGTAGAATCTGCGAAGGGACATTTGGAAGCCCAGTGAAACCTATAGGGAAAAACTGAATATTCCCTGATAAAAACTAGCAAGAAACTATTTGTGAAACTGCTTTGCATTATTTGCATTTATCTCACAGTTAAGACTTTCTTTTGACTCAGCCAGTTGGAAATGGTCTTTTTTTAGAATCTGTGAAGGGACATTTGGGAGGCCAGTGAAGCCTGTAGTGAAAAACCGAATATCCTCTGATTAAAACTATAAAGAAGCTGTCTGTGAAAATGCTTTGTGATGTGTGCACTTACTTCACAGGGTTAAGGCTTTCTTTTGATTCAGCAGGTTTGAAACCGTCTTTTGTAGTATCTGCAAGGGGATATTTGGGAGCAAATTGAGGCATATATGGAAAATTTGAATATCCTCACATAAAACCTAGGTATAAGCTAACTGTAAAACCAGTTTCACCTGTGTACATTCATCTCAGAGAGGTAAATCTTTCTTTTGGTTAAGCAGGTTGGAAACAGTTTTTTTTTTGTTGTTGTTGTTTGTTTGTTTGTTTGGTACAAGCTGTGTATTGACATTTAGGAGCTTCTTATCGAGGCCTATATGTAAAAACAGAATATTCATAGATAAATAGTAGAAAGAAGCTATTTGTGAAAATGTTTTGTTATGTGTCTATTCATCTCACAGAGTTAAAACTTTGTTTTGTTTCTGCAGGTTTGAAATAGTCTTTTTTGTAGAATATGCAAAGGGACGTTTAGGGGCCCTTTACAGCCTATATGAAATACTGAATATCCCCAGATAAAATCTAGAAAGGAGCTAACTGTTAAACTGCTTTGCCATGTGTGCTTTCATCTCTCAGAGTTAAACCTTTGTTTTGATTTGCAGGTTGAAAACTCTGTTTTTGTATAATCTGCGAAGGGACATTTGGAAGCCCATTGAAGCCTATAGTGAAAAACTGAATATCCTCTGATAAAAACTAGGAAGAATGTATCTGTGAAACAGTTTTGTGATGTGTGCAGTCACCTCATAGAGTTAAACGTTCCTTTTCATTCAACAGGTTGGAAACAGTCTTGTGGAATCCGCAACGGGACATTGGAAAGCCCTTTGAGGCCTATAGGGAAAAAAACAATTATTCCCAGACAAAAACAAGAAAAAATCTATCTGTGAAACTGCTTTTCAATGTGTGCATTCATCTCACAAAGTTATGCCTTTCTTTTGGTTCAGCAGGTTGGAAACGGTTTTTTTGTGGAATATGTGAAGGGATATTTAAAAACTTAGCAAAGCCTATAGTGAAAAACAGAGTATCATCTGATAAAAACTAGAAAGAAACTAATGTGAAAGCACTTTGTGATGTGTGCATTCATCTCATAGAGTTAAACATTTCTTTTTTTCTGCAAGTTGGAAAGAGTCTTTTTGTAGAATCTGAGAAGGGACATTTGGGACCCATGGAGGCCTATATGGAAAAACAGAATATGTTTAGATAAAACATAGGGAGAAGCTAAATTTGAAACAACTTTGTGAAATGTACATTCATCTCACAGAGTTAAAACTTTGTTTTCATTCAGCAGGTTGAAAACAGTCTTTTTTTTTTAGAATCTGTGAAGGGACATTTGGGAGCTTATTGAGGTTTATATGAAAAACTGAATACTTCTGGATAAAACCTAGAGAGAAGCTAACTGTGAAACCACTTTGTGATGTGTGCATTCATCTCACAGAATTAAACCTTTCTTTTGATTTAACTGGTTGGAAACAGGCTTTTTGTAGAATCTGTGAAGGGACATTTGGGAGCCCAGTGAAACCTATAGTGAAAAACAAGATATCCCTTAGTAAATACTAGAAAAAATCTGTGAAACCGCTTTGTAATGTGTGCAGGCATCTCACACAGTTAAACCTTTCTTTTCATTTAGCAGGTTGGAAACAACCTTTTTGTGGAATCTGCGATGGGACATTTGAAAGCCCTTTGGGGTTATTAAGGAAACAGCGAATATCTCCATAAAAAAACTAGAAAGAAGCTACATGTGAAACAGTTTTATTATGTGTGCATTCATCTCAGTGAAATAAAGCTTTCTTTTGATTCAGCAGGTTGGAAACAGTCTTTTTATAGAATCTGTGAAAGGACATTTGGGAGGTCAATGAAGCCTGTAGTGAAAAATGAAATATCCCCTGATTAAAACTAGAGAGAAACTAACTGAAACTGCTTTGTGATGTATGCATTCATCTCATCGAGTTAAAGCTTTCTTTTGATTCAGCAGGTTGGAAATAGTCTTTTTGAAGAAACTGCAGGGGGACATTTCAGAGCACAGTGAAGACTATAGTGAAAAATCGAATATCCCCTGATAAAAAGTAGAAATAAGGTATCTATGAAAACTCTTTATGATGTGTGCACTTACCTCACAAAGTTAAACTTTTCTTTTGTTTCTACAGATTGGAAACAGTCTTTTTATAGAATCTACAAAAGGACAGTTGGGAGCCTTTTGAGGCCTGTATGGAAAAAACAAATATCCTCAGATAAAACCTAAAAAGAAGCTAACTGTAAAACCCCTTTGCATTTTGTGGCTTCATCTCACAGAGCTAAACGTTTCTTTTGATTCAGCAGGTTTAAAAAAATCTTTTGTACATCTGCAAAGGGATATTTGAAAGCCCATTTAGGCCTAAATGGAAAAATTAAGTATTTTCAAATAAAACCTAAAAAGAAGCTAACTGTGAAATCGGTTTGCAATGTGTCCATTCATTTCACAGAGTTAAACCTTTCTTTTGAGTCAGCAGGTTTGAAACAGTCTTTTTGTATAATCTGTGAGGGGATATTTGTGAATTTATTGATTCTCATAGTAAAAAACTAAATATCCCCAAATGAAAACTAGAAAGAACCTGTCTGTGAAAACGTTTTTTTGTGTTTGACTTTATCTGACAGGGTTGATCCTTTCTTTTGTTTCTACAAGTTGGAAACAGTGTTTTTTTGTAGGATCTGCAAAGGGACATTTAGGAGCCCATTGAGGCCTATATGGAAAAAAAATATCCCCAGATAATACCTAGAAAGAAGCTAACTCCAAAACAAATTTGTAATCTGTGCAATTGTCTCACAGAGTTAAACCTTTCTTTTCATTCAACAGTTTGGAAAAAGTCTTTTTGTAGAGTCTGCAAAGGGACATTTGGGAGCTTATTGAGGTCTATAAGGAAAAAACAAATACAACCAGATGAAACCTAGAAAGATGCTAACTGTGAAACCACTTTGTGATGTGGGCATTCATCTCACAAAGATATAGCTTTTTTTTTTTTATTCAGCAGGTTGGAAACAGTCTTTTTGTAGAATTCACGACATTTGGGAACACTGAGAAGCCTATAGTGGAAAACCAAATGAAAAACTGAATATCCCCATAAAATAACTAGAAAGAAATTATATGTGAAAATATTTTTTGATGTGTGCCTTAATCTGACAGATTTAATCCTTTCTTTTGTTTTTGCAGGTTGTAAACTCTCTTTTTGTGGAATCTGCAAGGTGACATTTGAAAGCCCTTTGAAGCCTATAAGAAAAAACCAAATATCTGCAGATAAAACTTAGAAAGAAGCTAACTGAAAAACTGCTCTTCAACGTGTGCTTTCATCTCACAGAGTTAAACATTTCTTTTGGTTCAGCAGGTTGGAAACAGTTTTTTCGTAAAATCAGTGAAGGAACATTTAAGACGCCATTGTAGCCTGTAGAAAAAAATTGAAAATCCGCTGATTAAAAACTGGAAAGAAGCTATCTGTGAAATCACTTTGGGATGTGTGCATTTATCTGACAGAGTTAAAATTTTCTTTTGATTCAGCAGGTTGAAAACAGTCTTTTGTAGAATCTACAAAGGGACATTTAAGAGCCTAGTGAAAACTATTGTGAAAAATCCAATATCCCCTTATAAAGACCTGAAAGAAGTTATGTGTGAAACTGCTTTTTGATGTGTGCATTCATCTCACAGAGTTAAACTTTTCTTTTGATTCAGCCCGTTGGAAATAGTCTGTTTATAGAATCTGCAAAGGGATATTTGGAAGCCCTTTGAGGCCTATATGGGAAAACTGAGTAACTCCAGATAAAACCTAGAAAGAAGCTATCTGTGAAACAACTTTTGGATGTATGAATTCATCTCATGAGTTAAACTTTTCTTTTTATTCAGCATGTGGGAAATATTCTTTTTGTAGAATCTGCAAAGGGACATTTGAAAGCCCTTTGAAGCCTATAAGAAAAAAGTGAATATCTGCAAATAAAACTTAGAAAGAAGCTAACTGAAAAATCACTTTTTGATGTGTGCATTCATCTCACAGAGTTAAACTGTTCTTTTGATTCAGGAGGAAGGAAACAAGCTTTTTCTAGAATCTGCAAAGGGACATTTTGGAAGCCAGTGAAGTTTATAATGAAACAGCGAATATCCCCTGATAAAAACTGGAAAGAAGCTATCTGTGAAACCACTTTGTGACATGTGCATTTATTTGACAAAGTTAAACCTTTCTTTTGAATGAGCAGGTTGGAAATTGTCTTTTGTGGATTCTGTGAAGGGACATTTGGGAGTACAGGGAAGACTATAGTGACAAACTGAATATCCCCTTATAAAAAACTGAAAGAAGCCATCTGTGAAACCACTTTTTGATGTGTGCATTCATCTCACAGATTTAAAACTTCCTCTGTATTCAGCAAGTTGGAAACAGTCTTTTTGTAGAATTTGTGAAGGGACATTTGTGAGCTTATTAAAGCCTATAATGAAAAACTGAATATCCCCAGAAAGAAACTAGAAAGAAATTATGTGTGAGAACATTTTTTGATGTGTGCCTTCCTTCATCTAACAGAGTTAAAACTTTTTTTTTTTTTTTTTTTTTTGCAGATTGTAAACAGTCTTTTTGCAGAATTTGCAAAGGGACATTTGGGAGCCCATTGAGGCCTATATGGAAAAATGGAATATGGCCCAATTGGCTCAGCAGAATGGAAACAGTCTGTTTATGGAATCTATGCAGGAACATAAGGGAGCCCAGTGAAGCCTGCTGTGAAAAGCTGAATGTCTCTTGATGAAAACTAGAAAGAAGCTATGTGTGAATCTGCTTTGTGATGTTTGCTTTTATCTCACAGAGTTAAATCTTTCTTTTGATTCAGCCTGTTGGAAACCATGTTTTTGTAGAGTCTGTGAAGCAACATTTGGGAGCCCTTTGAGGCCTATTTGGAAAAACCAAATATCCCCTGAAAAAAATGGAAAGAAGCCATCTTTGAAACCACATTGTGATGTGAGCATTAATCTCACAGAGTTAAACCATTCTTTAGATTCAGCAGGTTGGAAACAGTCTTTTTGTAAAATCTACTAAAAGATATTTGGGAGCCCAGTGGTGCCTATAGTGAAAAATCTTATGTCTCCTGATAAAAACTAGAAAAAAGCTATCTCTGAAAACAGTTTGTTATGGGGGCATTCATCTCACAGAGTTAGAACTTTCTTTTAATTCAGCATGTTGGAAACAGTCGTTTGTAGAATCTGTGAAGGGACATTTAAAAGCCCTTTGAGTCTTACAAGGAAAAAGCATATATCCCCAGATAAAACATAGAAAAAAAGCTATCTGTGGAATTGCTTTGCAATGTGTGCATTCATCTCACAGTGCTAAACCTTTCTGCTGTTCAGCAGAATAGAAACAGTCTTTTTGCAGAAAATACTAAGGGACATTTCAGAGTCCAGTGAAGCCTATAGTGAAAAACCAAATATCTCCTGATTAAAAAAAAAAAAAATAGAAAGAAGACTCTGTGAAACAATTTGTGATGTGTGCATTCATCCCACAGAGTTAAACATTTCTTCTGATTGAACAGGTTGGAAACAGTCTCTTTGCAGAATCTCTGAAGGAACAATTGGGAGCCTTTTGAGTCCCATGTTCAAAAACCGAATAACTTCAGATAAAGCATTAAAAAAAGCTAACTGTGAAACCACTTTGTGATATGTGCATTCATCTCACAGATTTAAAGCTTTCTTTTGATTCAGTAGTTTGGAAACAGTTTTTTGTAGAATCTGTCAAGGGACATTTGGGAAACCAGTGAAGCCTGTGGTCAAAAACCGAATATCCCCTGATAAACACTGGAAATAATCCATCTGTGAAACTACTTTGTAATGTGTGCATTTATCTCACAGTTAAACCTTTGTTTTGAATCAGCAGGTTGGGAACCGAATTTCTGTCGAGTCTGTGACGGTACATTTGAAATCTATAAGGAAAGCATATATCCACATAAAAATTGGAAAGAAACTATCTGTGAAACCTATTTGTGATTTGTGCTTTTATCTCACAGGGGTAAACATTTCTTTCAATTAAGCAGGTTGGAAACAGTCTTTTTGTAAAATCTGCAAAGGGACATTTGGGAGTCCTTTGATGCCTATGTGGAAAAACTGAATATCCTCAGATGAAACCTAGAAAGAAGCTAACTGTGAAACTCTTTTGTGATGTGTGCATTCATCTCACAGAGTTAAACCTATGTTTGTTTGCTTGTTTGTTTCTGTAGGTTGGAAACCATGTTTTTGTAGAATCTGCAAAGGGACATTTGGAAGCCCACTGAAGCCTATAGTGAGAAACCGAATATCCCCTGATGAAAACTAGAAAGAAGCTATCTGTGAAACCACTTTGTAATGTTTGCATTTATCTCACAGAGTTAAACCTTTCTTTTATTCAGCACGTTGGAAACAGTCTTTTTGTAGAATCTGAAAAGGGACATTTGAAATCTTCTTAAGGCCTATAAGGAAAAAAAAAATCCTCAGATAAAACCTAGAAAGAAGCTAACAGTGAAACCACTTTGTGGTGTGTGCATTCATCTCACAGAGTTAAACCTTTCTTTTGATTCAGCAGGTTGGAAACAGTCTTTTTGTAGAAACTCTGAAGGGCTACTTGGGAGCAAGGGAAGCCTATAGTGAAAAACTGAATATCACCTGATAAAAACTAGAAAGAAGCTATCTACGAAAGTGCTATGTCATGTGTGAATTCATCTCACAGAGTTAAAATTTACCCTTGTTTCTGCAGGTTGGAAACAGTGTTTTTGTAAAATCTGCAAAGGGACATTTGGGAGCCCATTGAGGTCTGTATGGTAAAACAGAATATCCCCCGATAAAACCTAGAAAGAATCTAACTGTGAAACTGCTTTGCGGTGAGTGCATTTATCTCACAGAGTTCAAACTTTCTTTTGATTCAGCAGGTTAGAAACAGTCTTTTAGTAGAATCTGTGATGGGACATGCGGTAGCCCATTGAGGCCTATATGAAAAAACCAAATATCTTTAGATGAAACCTAGGAAGAAGCTATCTGTGAAGCTGCTTTGTGATGTGTGCATTTATCTCACAGAGTTAAACCTTTCTTTTGATTCAGTAGTTTGAAAACTATCTTTTTTTAGAATTTGCGAAGTGAAATTTGGGAGGCCAGTGAAGCCAATGGTGAAAAATCGAATATTCCCTGACAAAAAAATAGAAAGTACCTATCTGTGAAACTGCTTTGTGATGTGTGCTGTCATCTCATAGAGTT
Source organism: Macaca thibetana thibetana (assembly GCF_024542745.1). NCBI lineage: Eukaryota > Metazoa > Chordata > Mammalia > Primates > Cercopithecidae > Macaca > Macaca thibetana. The sequence continues at coordinate 45,910,774 of NC_065597.1, read as the reverse complement.
AAATCTTTCTTTTGATTCAGTCAGTTGGAAACAGACTTTTTTGTAGAGTCTGCAAAGAGATATTTGGGAGTCCTTTGAAGTCTGTATGGATAAACTGAATATCCCTGGAAAAAACTGGAAAGAAGCTATGTTTTAAACCACTTTGTGATGTGTGTATTCATCTCAAAGAGTAAAGCCTTTCTTTATATTCAGCAGGTTGGAAGCAGTCTTTCTGTAAAACCTGCGAAAAGATATTTGAGAGCCCAGTGGTGCCTATAGTGAAAAACAGTATGCTGCCTGATTAAAAGTTAAAAAATCTATCTGTGAAACCACTTTGTAACGTGGGCATTCATCTCACAGAGTTAGACTTTTCTTTTAATATAGCAGATTGGAAACAGTCTTTTTGTAGAATTCGCGAAATGACATTTAAAATTCATTTGAGTTCTATAAGAAAAAAGCATATATCCCCAGATAAAACCTAGCAAAAAGCTGTCTGTGAAACTGCTTTGGGATGTGTGCCTTCACCTCACAGAGTTAAACCTTTCTTTTGTTTCTGCAGGTTGGAAACAGTCTTTTTGTAGAGTCTGTGAAGGGACATTCCGGAGCCCTTTGAGACCTATATGGAAAAACTGAATATCCCAAGATAATACTTAGAAAGAAGCTAACTGTGAAACTGCTTTTCAATATGTGGATTTATCTAACAGAGTTGAAACTTTTGATTCAGCAGTTTGGAAACAGTCTTTCTGTAGAATCTACAAAGGGACCTTTTAACCTTTTTTGAGGCCTAAAAGAAAAAGTGAATATCCCCAGATAAAACCTAAAAGGAAGTTATCTGTAAAACTGCTTTGTGGCATGTGCCTTCATCTCACAGTGTTAAACCTTTCTTTTGATTCAGTAGGTTGGAAACAGACTTTTTGTGAAATCTGCAAAAGGACATTTGGGAGTCCAGTGAAGTCTATAGGGAGTAACTGCATATCATGTGATAAAAACCATAAAGAAGGTATATGTGAAAATGCTTATTGATGTGTGCATTCATCTCACACAGTTAAACCTTTCTTTTGTTTCTGCAGGTAGGAAACTATTTTTGTAAAATCTGTGAAGGGATATTTGGGAGCCGTTTGAGGTCTATGTGGAAAAACAGAATATCTCCAGATAAAACTTACAAAGAAGCTAACTGTGAAACCACTTTGCATTGTGTGCATTTGTCTCACAGTTACAACTTTCTTTTGATTCAACAAGTTGGAAACTGCATTTTTGTAGAATCTGTGATGGGACATTTGAAAGCAGTGTGAGGGCTATTAAATAAAAGCAAATATCCACATATAAAAACTAGAAAGAAGCTATCTCTGAATCCGTTTGAAATGAGGCAATGTGTGCATTCATTTCATAGAGTTAATTTTTTCTTTTGATTCAGCAGTTTTGAAACAGTCTTTTTGCAGAAATTAGGAAGGGACATTTGAAAGCCCAGTGAAGCCAATATTGAAAAACCAAATATTCCCTGATTAAAAACTAGAAAGAAGCTATCTGTGAAACTGCTTTTTGATGTGTGTTTTTATCTCACAGAGTTAAACTTTTCTTTTGATTCAGCAGGATGGAAATGGTCTTTTAGTAGAATCTGCGAAGGGACATTTGGAAGCTTTGTGAAGCATACAGTGAAAAAGTGAACATGCCCAGATAAAAACAATAAAGAAGCTAACTGTGAATCTGCTTTGTGATGTGTGCATTAATCTCACGCAGTTAAACCTTTCTTTTAATTCAGCAGATTGGAAACAATCTTTTTGTAGAATCTGTGAAGACGCATTTGAAAGTCCTTTGAGGCCTATAAGGGAAAAACTCATATCCCCAGATAAAAATTAGTAAGAAACTAACTGAAACTGCTTTACAATGTGTGCATTTATCACACAGAGTTAAACCTTTATTTCAGCAGGTTGGAAATAGTTGTTTTGTAGAATCTGTGAAGGGACATTAGAAATCCCTTTGAGACCTATAAGGAAAAAATGAATATCCCTAAATAAAACCTGGAAAGAAGCTAACTGTGAAACCACTTTGTGATGTGTGTATTCTCACAGAGTTAAACCATCATTTTCCTTCAGTATATTGGAAACAGTCTTTTGTGGAATCTGTGAAGGGACATTTGAAAGCCATTTGAGGTCTATAAAGAAAAAGCTAATAGAAATAAGCTAACTGTGAAACCGATTTGTGAAGTGTGCATTCATCTCAGAAAGCTAAACCTTTCTTTTGATTCAGAAGCTTGGAAACAGCCTTTTAGTACAACCTGCAAAGGGACATTTGAAGCCTATAGTGAAAAACCAAATATGCCATGATAAAAACTACAAAGAAGCTATCAGTGAAACTACTTTTCAATGTGTGCATTCATCTCACAGAGTTAAATTTTTCTTTTGATTTAACAGGTTTGACACAGTCTCTTTGTAGAAACTGTGAAGGGACATGAATCCCAGTGAACCTTGTAGTGAAAAACCAAATATCCCTGATAAAAACTAGGAAGAAGTTATCTGTGAAACTACATTGTGATGTGAGCATTCATTTCACAAAGTTAAACTTTTTTTTTTTTTTTCCTGCAGGTTGAAATAGTCTTTTTGAAGAATCTGCGAAAGGACCTTTTGAAGCCCAGTTAAGCTTATAATGAAAAACTAAATATCCCATGATAAAAACTAGAAAGAATCTATCTGTGAAATTGCTTCCTGTTGTGTGCTATCATATTACAGAGTTAACCTTTCTTTTGTTTCTGCAGGTTGGGAACAGTCTTTCTGTAGAATCTTCAATGGGACATATGGGATGATGCTTCTATGGAGAAACTGAATATCCCCAGAAAAGAAAACAGAGAAATAAGCTAACTGTGAAACTGCTTTGTGATGTGTGCATTCATCACATAGAGCTAAAACATTTTTTATTCAGTAGGTTGGAAACTGTTTTTTGTAGAATCTACGAAAAAACGGTTGGGAGCCTATTCAGTCCTATGTAGAAAAACCAAATATAATCACATGAAACCTAGAAGGAAGCTAACTCTGAAACAGCTTTGTGATGTTGCAATCATTTCACAGAGTTAAACCTTTCCTTTGTTTCAGCACGTTGAAAACAGTTTTTTTTGTAGAATCTGCGAATGGGCGTTTGGGAGGTTACAGAAGCCCATGGTGAAAAACCAAATATCCCCTGATAAAAACTAGAAAGAGACTGTCTGTGAAATTGCTTTATCGTGTATGCTTTCATCTCCCAGAGCTAAACATCTATTTTCATTCAGCAGGTTGGCAACAGTGTTTTTTTTAGAAACTGCGAAAGGATGTTTTGGACCCCAGTGAAGCCTATAGTGAAGAACCATATATTCCCTGATAAAAAAACATAAAGAAATTATCTGTGAAACTGATTTGTGATATGTGCATTTATCTCACAGAGTTAAACCTTTCTTTTATTTCTGTAGGTTGGAAACAGATTTGTAGAATCTGTGAAGGGACATTTGAAAGTCCAATGATGCATACAGTGAAAAACAAAATATCCCCTGATAAAAACTAGAAAAAATCTATCTGTGAGAACACTTTGTGATGTATGCATTTATCTTACAAACTTAAACCTTTTTTTTTTTTTATTCAGCATGTTGCAAAGTTTTTATTTTTGGAATCTGTGATGAGATATTTGAAACACCTTGTGTGGCTGTAAGCAAAAGCAAATATTCACAGATAAAAACTAGAAAGAAGCTATCTGTGAAACTAGGAACATTTGGGAGCCCTCTGATGCCTATTTTGCAAAACCAAATATCCCCAGATAAAAAGTAGAAAGATGCTGTCTGTGAAACTGCTTTGTTATGTGTGGATTCATCTCAAAAAGAGAAACCTTTTTTTGGTGCAGTAGGTTGGAGGCACTTTTTTTGTAGAATCTGCAAAGGGACATTTCAGAGCTGCTCTCTGAGGCCTATAGTGAAAAACTAAATATCTCCAGATAAAAAGTCAAAAGAAGCTCTCTGTGAAACTGATTGGTGATGTGCAGATTCATCGCACTGTGTTAAACCTTTCTTTTGATTCAGCAGGTTCGAAGTACTCTTGTTGTAGTATCTGTGAAGGGACATTTGGGAGCTTATTGAGGCCTCTGTGGAAAGACTGAATATCCCCAAGTAAGAACTAGAAAGAAGCTCTCTGAGAAACTGCTTGATCTGTGGCTTCACTCCACAGAGTTAAAACTTTCTTTTGATTTAACAGGTTGTAGAATCTGCTAAGGAATATTTGGGAGCCCATTGAGGTCTATGGTGAAAAACTGAATATCCCCAGATTCAAGTTAGACAGAAGCTATCTGTGACATTGCTTTGCGATGTGTGGGTTCCTCTTACAGAACTTAACTTTTCTTTAATTCAGCATGTTGGAATCACTCTTTTTGTTAGGATCTGCGATAAGACATTTGGGAACCCATTGAGGCCTGTGGTGAAAAAACGAATATTTCCAGATACAAACTGGAAAGACGCTATCTATGAAACTGCTTTGTGATGTGTAGATTCATCTCACAACGTTAAACCCTTCTTTGGATTCTGCAGGTTGGAAACACTTCTTTGTATTCTGCAGGTTGGAAATGTTCAAAGGGACATTTGGGAGCATATTGAGGCCTAAGGTGAAAAACAGAATATCTCTAGATAAAACAAGAAAAAAGTTCTCTGTGAAACTGCTATGTGATATGTGGATTCATCTCACAGGTTGGAATCACTCTCTTTGTAGAATATGCAAAGGGTCTTTGGGAGCCCATTGAGGCATATGGTGAAAAACCAAATATCCCCAATACAAACTAAAAATAATTTATCTGTAAATCTGCTTTTTGATATGTGGATTTATCTCACAAAGGCAAACCTTTCATTTAATTCAGCAGCTTGGAAACACTCATTTTGTAGAACCTGTGAAGAGACATTTGGGAACCCATTGATGCCAATATTGAAAAACGAAATATCCCTAGCTAAAAACTAGTAAGAAGCTATTTTTGAAACTGCTTTCATATGTGTGGATTCATCTCACAGGGTTAGACCTTTCTTTTTATTCAGCAGGTTAGAAATATTCTTTCTGTATAATCTGGGAAGGGGCATCCTGGAGACCATAGAGGCCTATGGTGAAAAAGTGAAAATTTCCAGATAAAAACCGTAAAGAAGCTATCTGTGAAACTGCTTTGCTATGTGTAGATTCATCTCACAGATGTAACCTTTCCTTTTAATTCAGCAGATTAGAAACACTCTTATGTAGAATCTGCAAAAGGACATTTGGGAGCCCTTTGAGGCCTAAGGTGAAGAACAAAATGTTCGCAGATATAAACTAGAAAGAAGCTACCAGTGAAACTGCTTTTTAATTCATCTTAACCAGTTAAATCTTTCTTTTGATTCAACAAATTGGAAACATTCTTTTTGTAGAAATTGTGCGTGGACATTTCTGAGCCTATGGAGGCGTATGTTGAAAATCAATATCTTTAGATAAAAAGTATGAAGAAGCTATGTGGGAAATTGCTTTGTGATGTGATGCATGGATTCAACTCACAGGGTAAAAACTTTCTTTAGACTCAGCAGTTAGGAACCCTCTTTTTTTTGAGTCTGTGAACAGACATTAAGGAGCACATTGAGGCCTATGTGGAGAACTGAAATATCCATACATAAAAACTAGAAAAAAGCTATCTGTGAAATTGCTTTCTGTTGTGTAGATTCATCTAACAGAGGTAAACCTTTATTTGACTTAGCAGGTTGAAGGCACTATTTTTGTAGAACCTGAGAAGGGACATTTGGGAGCCCATTTAGGTCTATGGTGAATAACCAAATATTCCCAGATAAAAATTAGAAAGAATATATTTGAGAAACTGCTTTGTGATGTGTGGACTCATCCTAAAGAGTTACACCTTTCTTTTGGTTAAGCACATTGGAGACACTCTCTTTGTAGAAATTCCGAAGGGACATCTAGGAGCCCTTGAGGCCTATGGTGAAAAGCTGAATATCCCCGGACAAAGACCAGAGAGAATATTTCATTGAAACTGCTTCGTGATGTCTGGATTTATCTCCCAGCGTAGAACCTTTTGTGTGTTTGTTTGTTTGTGTGATTCAGCAGGTTGGAAATGCTCTTTTTGTAGAATGTGTGGGAAGACATTTTAAAGCCCGTTAATTCCTGTTGTCAAAACCAGATTATCCCCCCGATAAAAGCCATGAAGAAACGATCTGTGAAACTGCTTTGCGTGATTGGATGCATCTCACAGAGTTAAACCTTTCTTTTGGTCCACGTGTTGGAAACACGCTTTTTCTAGAATTTGCCAAGGCATATTTGGGAGCCCATTGAGGCCTATGTTGAAAAATTAAATATCCCCAGAGAAGCAGTAGAAAGAAGCTATCTGTGAATTGGCTTTGTGATATGTGGTTTCATCTCACAGCGTTAAACCCGTCTTTCGGTTCAGCAGGTTGGAAACACTTATGTTGCATAATCTGCAAAAGGATATTTGGGACTCCTTTGAGGCCAATGGTGGAAAAGCATGTATTTCCTGATAACAACTAGAAGGAAGCTATCTGAGAAACTGCATTGTGTGTGGATTCCTCGCACAGAGGTATAACTGTATTTGGACTCAGCAGATTGGAAGCACTCTTTTAGTAGAATCTGTGAAAATAATGTGGGCTGCAATTGAGGCCTAGGGTGAAAAACAGATTATCCCCAGATAAAAACCAAAAAGAACCTATGTGTGAAACGGTTTTGTAATGTGGGGATTCCTCTCACAAAGTTAAAGCATTCTTTTGATACGTCGGTTTGGAAATATTCTTCTTAATGGAATCTGCGAAGGGACGTTGGGAGCCCCTTGAAACCTATGGAGAAAAACCGATACTCCCCAGATAAAAACCAGAAATAAACTATCATTGGAACTGATTAGTGATCTGTGGATACATGTTACAGAGTTAAACTTTTCTTTTGATTCAAAATGTTGGAAACACTGTGTTTGCAGAATCTGTGAAAGGACATTGCAAAGACCATTGAGGCCCAAGGGGAGGTCTCTCTCTCTCTCTCTCTCTCTCTCTCTCTCTCTCTGTGTCTGTCTGTCTGTTTCTCACTGTCTCTCCCTGTCCGTCTCAAAAAAAAAAAGGATGGATACATGCATGCATACATACATACATAGATACATACATACATACATGCATACATACAATTAAAAATTAGAAATAAAATAAAATAACTAGGCCCGGCGCAGTGGCTCAAGCCTGCCATCCCAGCACTTTGGGACGCAGAGGGCCGTGGATCGCTGGATCACGAGGTGGTCAGACCAGCAGGGCCAGTATGGTGAAACCCCGTCCGTCTCTAGTCAAAATACCAAAAATTAGCCGGGCTTGGTCGTGCGCGTCTGTAATCTCAGCTACTCGGGAGGCCGAGCTGAGGCAGGAGAATCACTTGAACCTGGGAGGCGGAGGTTGCAGTGAGCCGAGATCGCGCCACTGTACACCAGCCTGGGCGAGAGAGGGAGACAACCTCTCAAAAAAAAAATAAATAAAAAAAAAAATAAAAATGAAAGTAAAATAAAAAATGAAAAGGAAAATGAAATAATTAAAAAGTGAGTTTCCGGGAAAAGAGGGGAAAAAAGAAAAAAGAAAACAGTCCCACAGTGACATAAACATATGCCTCTCGCCTTTTGAGGCGTCAGTGATGCTACAAATGATGCGTAATTTTTTTTAACTTCCTTTTATTATCATTTATTGTTTGACACGAGCCTCGGAGGCCCTGCCTCCCTCCCTCCGTCCCACTCCCTCATTGCCCAGACAACTTCAGGAGACAGACCCTGGCTGGGCCAGATTGTTCTTCTCTTTGAGCAGTTGTTTCCCTGTCTTTCTTCGTGTCTTTAACCCGTGTGGACTCTTCTGCTCGGATTTCACAGATGGCAGCTCCACTTCAGGCCTTGTTGTTAGTGGGGGCTTTCCTGATTCTCCCCACATGTAGTGAAAGCAGGTAGATTCGCCTCGCCTCTCTCTCTCTCTCTCTCTCCCTCTCTCTCTCTCTCTCTGCTGCTTTCTTGCTTTTTCTTTCTGTCTCTTTCTCTCTTTCTGTCGTGCTTTCTTGCTGTCTTGTTTTCTTGCTTTCTTGCTTTGTCTTTCCTTCCTGTCTTTCCTCTTTTTTTTTTCTTTCTTCTCTCGTCTTTCTTTCTCACTGTCTTTCTCCCTCTCTCTCTCTCTTTCTTCTTTCTTTCTTTCTTTCTGTCTTTCTTTCTTTCTCTCTCTCTTTCTTTCTCTTTCTCTCTTTTTCTCTTTCTCTTTCTCTCTTCTCTCTCTTTCTCTCTCTCTTTCTCTCTCTCTCTCTCTTCTCTCTCTCTTTCTTTCTTTCTTTCTTTCTTTCTTTCTTTCTTTCCTTTCTTTCTTTCTTTCTTCCTTCCTTCCTTCCTTCCTTCCTTCCTTCTTTCGTTTTCTCTCTCTCTCTCTCCCAGCCTCTGAAAGTGCTGGGATCACAGGCATCAGCCACCGTGCCTGGCCTATTTGCTTACGTTATTTTATTTTTTGTTTATTTATTTTCATCTATTCATTCATGTGTATAAATATAAATAGTTTTATCTATTTTAATGTATTTATATATATTGTATTCATATAAAAATACAAATATTTATATTGATATTTGTATTTTCTTTCTTTCTCTTTTCTTTCTCTATGTCTTTCTTTCTTTCTTTCTTTCTTTTCTTTCTTTCTTTCTTTCTGTCTTTCTTTCTTTCTTTCTTTCTCTGTCTCCTTCTTTATGTATTTCTTTCTTCCTTCCTTCCTCCCTCCCTCCCTTCCTTCCCTCCCTCCCTCCCTTCTCTCCCTCCCTCCCTCCCTTCTTTCTCTCTTGTTTGTTTCTCTTTCGTGCTTGCTTTATTTCTTTTATTCCGTTTCTTTCCTTCTTTTCTGTTTCCTCTGTTTCTTTTTCCCTTCTTTCCTCATTCTTTCTCTCTGTTTCATGTTTCTTTCCTTTCCATCTCTCTTGTAAAAATGTGACGTTTAAAAACTTACGTTTCTTCATCTTCATTTTTCACATTGTCTCTCTTTTCTCTATTTCCTTCCTCCCTCTCTCCCTGCTCCCTTCCCTCTCTCGCTTCCTTT